>NW_019154106.1:15944383-16429811 GCF_002288905.1 Enhydra lutris kenyoni | reverse complement strand
CCATCCACCCATCCATCTATCTACCCGCTCACCATCCATCCATCTACCCACTCACCCATCCACCTATCCATCCATCCATCCCTCCATCCATCCACCTACCCCATCCACCCATCCACTCATCCATCCATCTATGCATCCTACCAATAACTGAGCTTCAGGCTCTATGCCTGTTGGGAAAATAGATAAGTATTGGACAAGATCCCTGCCCTCAGAGAGCTCCTGATCTAGTCTGGAAGACAGGGATGAATAGATACTTTTTTAAAAAGATTTTTATTTATTTATCTGACACAGAGAGAGAGAAAGAAAGCACACAAGAAGGGGGACATGCACACAGAGGGACCTGCACGCAGAGGGAGAGGGAGAAGCAGGCTCCCCGCCGAGCAGGGAGCCCAATGTGGCACTCCATCCCAGGATCCCGGGACCATGACCTGAGCTGAAGGCCAACACCCAACTGACTGAGCCCCCCAGGAGCCCCAATTAGAGACATTTTTTTAAAAAAATATTTATTTATTTATTTGGCAGACAGAGATCACAAGTAGGCAGAAAGGCAGGCAGAGAGAGAGAGGGAAGCAGGCCCCCTGCTGAGTAGAGAGCCCGATGCGGGACTCGATCCCAAGACCCTGAGATCATGACCTGAGCCAAAGGCAGCAGCTTAACCCACTGAGCCACCCAGGCACCCTAGAGACATTTTTTTGGTCCATTGATCTCTGGTGAGTCTACCACTGGGGAAGAACTTCTTGAGCATTCGATTTCCTTTCATGTGTAGTCTAACCCTTTGTTTTACCTCCCTTTCCCACTAAGACTAGCCTGCCTCCTTCCCATCAGTGGAATCCCAGAACCCCATGTTCTTCTTCACTGGCAGCAAAGACAGGGATTCACAAGGTCTGGGTTCACCGTTAGATCTATTTCACTTCCATCCTCACTGGTTTTTTTGCATCTGCACTTGGGACTCTCCAAGGGGTCCAGGTCATAAGCCCTTAGGACTCCCTAGGAACCTGCCCGATGCCCCTCCCCAAGGGTAGGGGTGAGGCGGCTGACTTGGCATCAGTTCCATCCCTGTTCCCCACTCCCCACCAAGAAGGCCATGTCCCAGCTGACTGCCTGTCGCTGGGGTAGGTTTACTTCATGAGACCCAGGTCCTGCTTCTTGTGTTCGTTTGTTCATTCATTCATTCATTCATTCATTTGTTCATTCTTCCATCATTCATTCATTCCTATCTTGGTCTGGTTTGTTTATATGCTTATCTATTCATTCATTCATTTGATCACTAACTCTTTACTGAAGTTCTTCCATGGGCTGGGCCTGGTGAGGGGGCACAAATATGAATAAGGTGTGTCCTGGGCCCCCCGGAATTCATGGGCCTGCAAGGAGAATATGCATGTAAACAGATAGCATGGTCTCTGAGGAGATGAGGGGATGAGAGAGGTGCTAGGTGCACCAGGGAACGATGGATTTGGTCAGATTCACAGGTAGGAAAGCATGAGAGGAAAAGCGAACATCTGGCTGAGTAAGCAGCCTGAACAAAGGCAAGAAGGTGGAAGAAAACAAGGGAAAAGGGAGCCCCATCCTGTGGCAAGAAACAAGACAAGACACGAAAGCAAAGTTTGCACCCCGGGAGTGCAAGGAGCCCATGCTGCTTGTGAGCAGGGAGTGTGATGCGGGCAACGTACCCACCAGCGATGTGCTCCCAGGGTCCAAGTCTCCAGGGTTCCCAGGAGAAGAAAGAGGTTCTATTATCCCAAGTCTGGCTGAGCCCAAGGGGCCTGGATACGAAGCCCCAGAAAAGATCCAAGGCCGCCCATCTCTAAAGATGGGCACAATGTCTATCACTCTCTGTGCAGTAAGTACCAGTGTCTGTGTCCATTCACAGAGCAGCAAGCCCTCCCTACCCTCCCTTCCACTTCCACTCCTCCCAAAATGCACCGGGGGCCTCTTCCTGATTCCTCACCCCACCCCCAGGGACCCACTATTATTGAAAGCCTTTGGAATCTTAGCACCCAGATTCTAAGCAATTCAGAGCAGCAAGAAGGGTCTGATAATCTGATAATCCATCACCCCAGGGCTAAGAGTTCCTAAAGCGGGTAGGGAGGGGGGTGGGCAATACTTTTCTGAGTGCCCAGCCCCGTGCTGGGTACTTCTACCCTTGTGATCTCACGTAACCAAGATAACTATCTGTTAAACTGAGGTCCAAGAGGTCAGTGACTTGCCCAGGGTCAAGCATGTGCGCAGAGAGCTGGGGCATCAGATCTGCCTCCTGGGTCCTTATGGAGAGAGAGGGAAGCAGAAGAAGAAGGAGAAACTAAACACAGAGAAGGCAAGGTGGACAGAGTTGGGAGGGGAAAGGAAGATTGGAGAGGAAGAGAAAGAAAAAAAAATGCGGGAGAAAGAGTCAAGGAAGGGAGCAGAGAGAGGTGATAGAAGAAAGAAAACAAGCAAGGCTGGTGGAGGAAGGGGAGGGCAAAGGGAAGGGAGAGAGGAGCCGGGACAGCCTCCTCCTTCTGCAGCCAAGGAAAGGGAACAAGAGAGGGTCCACGGTGCCTTGGGCCTGGGCTGTGGCTCTCATTATCAGTAAGAAATAGATTTGAGGGGCGCCTGGGTGGCTCAGTCATTAAGTGTCTGTCTTCGGCTCGGGTCGTGACCCAGAGTCCTGGGATTGAGCCCCGCATCAGGCTCTCTGCTTAGCGGGAAGTCTGCTTCTACCTCTCCCACAATCCCTGCTTGTGTTCCCTCATCTTGCTGTCTCTCTCTCTCTCTCTAATAAATAAATAAATCTTTTTTAAAAAGAAATGGACTTGAAACAAAAAACTTGGGAGCTCCAGGGAATGAGAGACAAAAAAAACATTTTTTGAAATTATTTTATTTTTGAATAGATAATATATGCACATGGTACAGAATTCAAAGACATGAAAAGAGGAAGGACCGCCCAGTTCCCGGGCCATAGGCTCCCTCCCCGTTACCTACTTCTTGTGCATTTTTCTAGAGAAGTCTGAGCAGACACAGTAAAGGCAGATACATCATTTTTAAAATTTTACACAGAAAGTAGCACACTAAAAACATGGCACTTCCCTCTGGTTTTATTTTTCCCTTAAATCCATTCCACGTCCAGACAAGGAGAGCTGTCTTGTTCTTTTTAATGACTGTATAGTATTTCACTGTTTGAATGGACTGTGATTTTTTTTTTTAAAGTAAACTCTACACCTGACATGGGGCTTGAACTCACAATCCCGAGAGCAAGAGTCATGTGCTCTACCCACTGAGCCAGCCAGATGCCCCTAGATAGTGATATTCATCAATCATGAGAGATCTCATTCATATAAAAGAGGGCACAAAATATTTCTGTAGAATTTAAGGAGAAATCATAAAGCTAACCCTTGGAGTGCCTGGGTGGCTCCGTTGGCTAAGCATCTGACTCTTGATTTCAGCTCAGGTCTTAATCTCAGGGTTGTGAGTTCAAGCCTGCACTGGGCTCTACACTGGGTGTAGAGCCTATTAAAAAAAAAAAAAAGCTAACACTTCCATAGTCATCATCCAGGTCAAGAAATAAAACATACCCAGCACTCCAGAAGCATTCCCCAAATGTCCCCTTACACATCTCTCCCTCTCTCTAGAAATAACACTACCCTTAACTTTTTCAGTCATTATTTCCTCAATTTTCCTTATAGTTTTACCACTTAGGTAAACATCTCTAGAGTTTAGTTTTATTGTAGCAGATTTTAATCTCATAAAAAAAGAATCATGGTGTAAATATTCTTTGGGGTCCTACTCCTTCTTCCCACCGTCTGGGTGTTACGTGTAGGTAGCTGCGGTCCGTTTCCACTGCTGTATTGTATCTCATTGTCTAAAAATTTATTTAAACAGTCTCAGGGATGGACATTCAGGTTGTTTCCTGTCTTTTCCTGTTACAAATCATAATACAATCAATAACATTGGCTAGTTTACACACATGCAAGCGTTTGTCTAGGATAAATTCACCAAAAGTTGAAATGCTGGGTCAAAGGCAGTATTTTTATTTATTCACTTTTTTTTAGGGAAGCTAGAGGGGAATATAGGGAAGGTTTGAGTTACACGTCTCCTGGGCAGGATGGGCTTGTAATGCTGGCTCGGGATGTCTCTTCTCATGCTTTTCTGTTTGCTTGTCTCTAAAAAAGCACCCTTCTACAGCAAATAACAAAACACACTTTTCTGCCTTAAATGAAAACAATGTGGGAGACAGACCTACTCCTGTGGAAGTAAGTGTTTGATGGGAAGTTAAAATGCTATAAATTCTTTTTTTTCTGTACTTAATTTTTCAAGGTGATTTTTGACGGTTAAGAGATTGGTACCAGAGGGGCGCCTGGTGGTTCAGCTGGTTAAATGTCCAACTTCGGCTTGGGTCATGACTGGGGATCCTGGGAGAGAGCCCCGTGTTGGGCTCTGAGCTCAGTGGGAAGTCTGTTTCTCCCTCTCTCTCTGCCCCTCTTCCTGCTTGTTCTCTATCTCTCTCTCAAATAAATAGAATCTTTAAAGAAAAAAGTCATCTAATTAAAAAAAAAAAGATTGGGGGACACCTGGGTGGCTCAGTCAGTTAAGTGTCCACCTTCAGCTCAGGTCATGATCCCAGCGTCCTGGGATCGGTCCATCATCGAGCACCCTGCTCAGCGGGGAGCCTGCTTCTCCCTCTACCTGCCACTCCCCCTGCTTGTGCTCACTCTCTCTGACAAATCCATGAATAAAATCTTTAAAAATAAATAAATAATGAAAAAGATTGGCTCTGGAAAGAAAGTCACCACAACTAAATACACACTGAGTCAAAAACCCTTGTGACTCCCCTATAGACACTAATAAATAGTGTCATATAATAACCTAAAATTGGGACGCCTGGGTGGCTCAGTAAGTTAAGCGTCTGCCTTCAGCTCAAGTCATGATCCCAGGGTCCTGGGATCAAGCCCTGCATCGAGCTGGCATTGGGCTCCCCAAACCCTAACCCTAAACTTGCTCAGCAGGGAGCCTGCTTCTCCCTACCCCCCTGCTCCCTCTCTCTCTGTCAAATAAATATACAAAAATCCTTAAAAAAATGTTTAAAGTAATTACCTAAAATTGACATTAAAAGCCCTTAAATTGGGGCGCCTGGGTGGCTCAGTGGGTTAAGCCTCTGCCTTCGGCTCGGGTCATAATCTCAGGATCCTGGGATGGAGCCCCGCCTCAGGCTCTCTGCTCAGCGGGGAGCCTGCTTACCACCCCCCTGCCTGCCTGTCTACTTGTAATTTCTCTCTCTCTCTCTCTGTCAAATAAATAAAAGTCTTTAAAAAAAAAAAAGAGGTTTAAAAGCCCTTAAATTATAAGTAATGTTGAAAATGACGTCTCTCTCATATCTTAGCTCATTGGAAAAAAGACCAGACAATTTATTTGGATTTTATAGCATAAGTGCACAGGAATTTTTGACTCTCTTCTTTTGATGTCAGAGGAGATGTCATTTTTTTTTTTTTACTGAGTTATAGCCGACACATACTATTATATTAGTTTTAGTGGTACCGTACTTTAAGTCTTGATAGATATATTGTTGTATCATCCTAATCAAAATTGTACCAACCTACCCTCCTCCCACCAGCAGTATATGACACTGCTGTTCCCCACACCACTGGACGAGTGGGCAGCTCTGTGGAGGGACAGAGAGGCCGGGCAGGCCTGGGCAGTGGATGGCCGGGCAGCCCTGTGGCCTCAGTGGGCTGGGCGGGCTGCCGAGGGGGTAGGCATGGTGCTAGTGCAATCTCAGGGTGAGCAGGCAACAGGAAACGTGGGGGCTGAGTCCTAGAAGCTGAGTCCACAGAGGGGGACACGACCCCTGACCTCGCACACCCCTTAACCTCTGCCTCAGAGAACTCGAAAAGAAGGGACTGACACACACATACCCCCACCCCACCCCCCACTTTCCCAGCAACCGGCCCCTCACAGGGAGTGACGGAGGTGTGGGAAAACTCAAGCCTCAGACCCAGAGCTGGGAAAGTTGACCAAAAAGAGCTGAGCCCGTGTACAGAAATGGCCGTCTTGCAACTTCCTCTCACAGTTGAGACACTGGGAGAGGCTCCTTGGGCCACAGCCTGCATTGCTTGGGCCGCTGCGAGCTCCCCAGCTCTGGGCAGAGCACTGGGCCGGCTCTTCAGTGCACGAGGACCTCCGGCAAGACCCCTGGCCTCACAGGGCCTGTTCTCGAGCAGGAAAGACAGGGATGAGCGCGTACTTGGGAGTGTTTCCCTGCAGGCTGGCGGGGGCGAGCGCTCCAGGAAGAGTGACTGGCCGGCTGAGGAGCAGGGTGGGCGGGCCAGGCCTCGCAGACAAGGGGCTATTTGAACAAACTCTGGAAGGGAGCGAGGGAGCAAGCTAAGCAGACACCTGGGAGAAGAGCTCCAGGCGGGGACCCCAGGCTGCACAGAGTGTGAGCCAGGAACAGCAGGGCGCTGGTGGGAGGGGAGGGGAGAGGCTGCCAGGCGGGCAGGTGGGGCCCGAGAGGAAAACCCTGTTGACATTCCATTTGGACTGAGTGAGACCCAGGGAACACGGCAGGCAAGATATCTTCTCTCTCATTCGCATCTGAAGCTGGTGCCATTATCTTCCCTGGGATGCAGATGAGGACATGAGGCCCAGAAGTGGCCCTTGCCCCGAACGTCCTGGCTCAGCCCACCTGTGGCACAGGCGGGCCCTCCCCCCAGGTGTGCCCGAGACCCCAGCCCCTACCCACAGCAGGCGCTCAGGAGGTGCTCGTGGGCCCCCACAGAGGGGAAAGAGCCAGCCTGTGTTGAGCCCCTGGGGTCTCCTGGGGTTCACTCAGCCCACCCTCACTTGGTCCTGTGAAGCAGGCATTTCTTCCCAGGGCTACTGCAGAGACGGGGGAAATGAGGCTCAGGTGGCTGGGGGTGCACCCAAGGACACACAGCTGGTGAGTAGGTGGGAGGTGACTGCTGTGGCCACGGGGCCACTATCCCTACCTCAAGGTTCTCCCCTGGGTATTTCCCTACCTAAAAATCGTCCTTAGTTCTTGCTTGTCCACAGGCTGCGGGACAAAGCTCTGAGGCCTTTGCGGGAGCCCCTAGCACCCAGGGTCCGCCTGATTTTCCACCCTCCCCCACCCACGTGGACCAGCCCCACCCCCACCTCCAGCCAGAAGACACTACTCAACATTCCCAGAACCTCTTTCTCAATCTCCGAGACCTTGCTCACAGGCCCATCCCTTCCACACCCTAAGGCCTCGGTCTCTCATGGGCTCTCCTCCTCCTCAGTCTCTCATGTGCCCCCCAAGACACACCCTTCCCGTTTACCTCCATCTCCCCCCCCCCCCCCCCCCCCTCCACCCTGCCAGTCTCTCCTCTTACCCTGTGCCAGCCCCCCCACTGGGCCAGCTCCCCAGCCCGGACAGCCAAGAGGCACAGCTCTCCAGAGTAGCCCAACCTCCTCCAAGGCCTGAATCTCGGCCACCTCTCCTCACCCCGTCTCCTGATGACCAGGGCTGTAGACCGGGAGCTCACCTCCTGGCCACATCACTCAGCCTCCGGCACCTCAAACCCACCGCCACCCACAGAGACTTCCTTCTGCTCACCACGGGCAGCTCCCCCCCCACCCCTGCCCTGCTCGCTCACTGAGGACGAGACGGCTTCCTCTCCAGGCGCAGGCCCCCTCCTCAGTGGAGCCCCTTCCACCGTCCTCTTCTATCTAGGTACCCCCGGATCCTTCTTCAGGGTTGGCTCTGCAGCCTCTGCGCAAGTTCCTTCCCCAGAGGGAAGCTCAGACAACTCAGTTCTATAGAGGGAGCAACAGGACCCACTTCCCAGAACTGGCCAAAGCACTGAAAGAGAGAATTTGTGTCAGTCTTTACCTGATACACAGAAGGGTTCATTCAGCTCCCATTCCCCTCACTGACCTCCACACACACTTAGGAGTGTGGTTCTGGAGACCTTGATAGGAATTCTGTCCCTGCCCTTCATTCTCTGTGTAGCTGAGAGCAAGTCAATTCTCAGGGCCTCAGTGTCCCCACCTGTAAAATGGGGACAATATTTGGCCACACCTCACGGGGGTGTGAGAATTCGGATAGAAAGTATGATGTTCACAGGCGATGTGCGTGCCCGGCGTCCCTCCAGCGGGAGGAAGGCTCAGCCCCGTCCCTGAGGGCTGGGGATCCCAGCAGAGCTCCTCTCCACAGCCTCCTTGGGAAAACAGAAATGTGGGGACCTGGGGAACGAGGAAGCCGATGGGGCCAAGCCCCAAGATAGTCATGCCCCTCCCTCCTCTGCCCCAAGACACTTGGCTCTAACCCCCCCCTGTGTGAGCAACCAGCTCCTGGGAAGAGAAAGCCAGAGAGAAAAGCAGCCCAGGTCTGGAGCAGGGACCCTGTGATAGGTGGAGGGGGCCTTTTGAAAAGAAAAAGGAAAGGTAATAATTATACAGCAGCCATCGTGGGCCCAGCACACTGGATCTTTACAGCAAGGCTATAGGACAGGGATGATCTCCATTTCACATATGAGAAATGGGGCTCAGAGTGGACACTCTTCCAGGTCACAGCGCAGAGAGGGCCAGACTCCGGATTGGACCCAGGCTTGTCTCACCCCAAAGCCCGCGCTCTCAGCCCAAAGCTACCCAGTGTATATGCCATGAGTCCTTGGGAAGGGGTCTCTATGCATATGACGGGAGGCTCCTGGGGGGAGTAGTGGTGGGGGGCAACTTGGACTTCAGAGCTGTGAGACCCAAGGCCGGTTTGAGGATGTCCAGGGGTCTCAGGTGGGGGTGTGGGCAACCCAGGGTGCAGAGCAGAAGGCACGGGGCCTGGAAGGAGTTAACTGCATGAGGGGCCTGAGTGAATCAGAGGCTCCGCAGGCTGCGATGGAAATTCCCTGTGCATGGCGTGTGGTCACCCAGAAAAGGGAAATGGTGCTTTTCGGAGCAGGGGACGGCGGGGGCTGGAGCCCGGGAGCAGACGCCTGGCCGGGTGGGGCTGGCAAGGGTGTTGTGACCAAAGAGTCCTGGCCTCAGGCTCTGCTTAGGCCCTGGGTAGGAAAAGGGTGGCGAGGAGCCTCCAGACCAGGCCAAGCCTGGCCATTCTATGGAGTGCCCATGGGCCCTGAGGGATGGGTAGGAGTTCACCAGGCCCAGAGGAAGGAAGGGCACTCAGGCCGTGGGAACTGTTGGCACCAAAGCATAGGGGTGTGACTCAGCATGAGAGTCTGTCCCCCATGCTTTTTCTGGGGAACTCTTTCCTGTCCTTCAGGGCCCATCCCAAGTGATACCCCTTCCCACCCCAGGAAGCAACATCTCTCCCTTTTCATGTCCCAAGGCCCCAGTTTCCTTCTGGGAGCTCTCTGAATTCTGTAACTCAGCTGCCTTCTCCACAGGGCGGTGGCCAGGGGGGCCACGTCCTAGCTTTAGAGACAGCTTGCCCCCCAGCTTAGAGTTGGCACCGAGTGGGTGCTCGGTGTTTGTGAAATGACAGTTCCACAGAAGAGGACTCTGACACTCAGAGAGGTTAGAAACGCATTCAGCCAGCCGGCTCTGACTGATCTGGGGTCGGGGCAAGGCTTTTGCCTCACCAGGGACTTGGTGGGAGAAAAGAAACAGGACAGGCTCTTCCCTCAGAGCCAGGCAGGAGCCCTGAGCACTGAGAACCCGGCCACGGGCGGCCATCTGACAACCGTGCCGGTCCAGAGCCTGCTCCTCTCTCAAGCACCAGGCCGGCCCTACTCCTGCCTTGTCACAGTGCTGGGAGCTGTCTGTCCCGCCACCAGGGAGACTGGGGTATGAGAGGTTGCAAGAGGCAGGCAGGGAGACAAGGGGCTTGCTCTTGAATCTGAATCCAGGCATGTTCTAGCTGTGTCGCCTTGCACACGTGGCTTCCCCTCTGAGCCTCGCTTTCCACTTAATGGTGGAGGCAGAGCGGAACAGGCTTGTTTCTGGGGTCAGAAGGAACGAGCTGGTGTAAACTGTGAAGCTCTGCACCAGCGGGAGGGAGTCTGTCTATTACGGGTAATGAGTGTTGATTATGTGGCCTGTCATCTCTCCTGGGGACAGTCTCCGGCTGCAGGGCCCTCCAGTTCCTAAGCAGGCTGTGCTGTGGCCTCAGGCCCGGTGTCCGTCTGTCCCAGTCCAGTCTGCTCTGCACCACATGAGGGACTGTGCCCCCACCAGCCCACAGAGCGAGTGGGAAACTCAGCACAAGGAGAGTCGCAGCTGGGTCCCCTTGTCCAGAAGGATGCCCGCTGAGATCCCCAGGTGCCCAGAGTGTCCCTGAGGCGCCCAGACTCCCTGGTTCCTGTGGGGAGGGTAAGGGCACCCAGAGAAGCCGGCCTCAGGAGGACAGACGGCCAGCATGGTGGCGGCCATTGGCATTGGAGCTTTTCCAAGCGCAAGGGGAACTGAGAAGTGTGGGAATGCGCCTGGCACAGCCTGGGTGAGCTGGATGCGGGCGGGAGGGGCTGCTCCCAGAACTCCAGACCACCTGGGTCCTGGGGTGGTGAAGAGGAGAAGGGGACCCTCTGGCCAGAGACTGTGGGGTTGGGGGTCACTAAGAGGTGTTTGCAGGTTGTCGACACAAAGCTGGCCGGGCCTCGGGCCTCGGGAGGCTGGGGAGTTGTGTGGAGAAGGAAAGAGGAAGCCATGGGGAGAGGGGGATGGGACTGCCGGGGATGGAGTGGGGGTGGGGGCTGGGGGCCTGGAGCCACGTCGCCACCACTTCACTTCTCCCGGTTTCGGTTTGTAAATAGCTGCTGGCCCCAAGCAGGCGGGATGGGCTCGGCCCCAGCTGTGGCCTGAGTCCAGGAGGCCCAGGTCTGAGTAGCTGCTGATGCTCGGGCCCTGGGTTTGAGGACCCCAGGAGGCAGGGAGGCTGGCCTGGCTTTTGGCCTGGGTGGGCAGGTTTGGTGGGCCCAGCACTGGGCAGCCCCGACCTGTGGTCACTGAGGTAATGCAGCTGGGACAGAACTTGATGACTTGGCCACACGGGGCTTATTTATAACTGGGCCTCCGTGGGCAGAAGCAGCTGCTGAGCCGCCAACTCAGCACTTGGGCTGGCCCAGGCCACCAAGGCAGGGGACAGAACAGTGGGGGCTAGGCTGGCCCGAAGGCCCCTTCAACGAGGCCGCAGGGTCTTGCGATCCTCAAGGCCTTGCTGGCTGGAACCAGTCCTTGTCCTTTCTGTGCTGCCCAGGCCTCGAGGTTTAGGGGTTCTACACGCAAGGTGGGTGTCTCAGAACCTTCTAGACCAAGAGGGTGTTGGGATTCAGTCAGTGGACTGGTCAGTTCCCTTGGCCTCCAAGCAACTCTTCCCTTGGCCTGCAAAGCAACTCTTTCCCCAGAAGTCGGGCGCTGTCAGCAAACTCAACAAGAAGCAGAGTCATCTCCCCACCCCTTCTTGCAATAGCTGGGCTTAAAAACAAAACAAGACACATTCGGGAAGAGGGCGATGCCGGCTCCCAAGGCCTGGCCTTCATGGTGAAGGCTGACAGAGGGAGCCCTCCTGAGGCTCCCATGTTGCCCCACCTGGGTACCCATCTCCTTCTTGGGCAGGAAGCCCTGGCCCTGCCCACCCCCCCACCCCCGCTCCGAAAGACCACTTATCTTTCTTCTGAGTAAGAACGTGAGGGGGAGCGTCAGTCCCCTTCCCAAAGTTTGCAGGAATAAAGAGGTTCCTAAAGTATCCCCCACAACACACACCTTTGAATCCTCCCGATCAACCCTGTCACCTACTGCTCTCTGTCCCATCAACACCCTGTCTCCCAAAGTTCGTCCCGGCCTTCCCATCTCCAAGCCTTGTTCCAGTCTGGCCCCCTGCCTGGCATGCCCTTTCCTTCCCCCGAGTCTCTCCAAGACCCCTCTCTGTCAGAGCCTATGCCAAGCCCTGCTGTGGGGCTCCCAGCCTCAGTGCTCGCCTGTCTCCAAAGCAGAGGTTCCTGAAATATAAAATTCAAGGGTCATGTCAGAATTGGAGCAGAAATGGGTGACAGATTTTAGATGGGGGGTGCCACAATCATGACACAAAAGAGGAAGCTAACGCCTGGCGTGGGTCAGGGATGGCCAAAGGCACTCAGTGAGCAAAGGACAGAGCTGAGACCAAAACTACGCACCCTGACTCCTGGCCTAGAGCTCTGACCCCCGGACCTCTGACCTCCCGGGCCCTAGCTTCGCCTTGCATGACGGCCCCGCCCAGCCCCTTCCACTTGGTCAACGCTCTTGGGGATGGGAGGGATGGGGACCTGGTGTGGTGGCACCTTGGGCCATCCACCCCCCAGGTCTGGGACCCGGGATGGCAGGCCTGCTTAGGCCCCTCTGGGCAGGGTTGGGGTGCCCGGCCCAGAGCCGCCCGGGGCCGCAGCTGCCCTGTTTCCACATCGGCAGTAGCAAGTCCGGCGCCTGAGAAAACAGGAAGCGCCCAGTCACCACAGGAAGCGTGTGTGCGCAGCCTCCCCACCCCCGGCCCATTGCAAAACGCCAACAGCCCCATTACCACAGGCACCACACAGTGGCGGGCAGAAACGCTCTGGCCGCCAGGCCTCCTGAAGAACTGGACAGAAAGACTCCAGCCCTCACTGGCTGGGCCAGGCCAAAGGGTGAATGCCCAGCTGTGGCCTCGAGGAGCCCGCGGTCTCCTAGGGTTCACGCCTCATGCCTTACTCTGGATTCTCAGCCTAGTCCCAGGCCGGCCTATCCTAGGCCTGCTTTGGCCATCATTAAATCAGAATACGGGGTGAGGGGACATAGGGAAGGCATTCATCTGACCTGGAGGCTGGTGCTGGAGGACTCTGGGCCTGGCCTTCAGACCCTGACAGGGCCTGATCCCCAAGCCTCGCTGAGGCAGTTGGCCTAGATCCCACCACCACCACCACCCCGCACCCCGCCCCAGGGAACCATCTGCTGTCAAGTCCACACCTGCCACACCCTCTGCCCAGCCCCAGCCCTTCCCAACCTCAACCTTGTTGGCCCCTGGGGTCCTGCCTAGGCTAGCCCTTAGGAGACCTGGGCCTTTCCTCATCCCGCCCTGTCTGCCCGGACTCACCTCCCATTTCTGCGCCACCCGGCCTCAACCCCTGGAAGGAGATGGGAGTGCAGCAACGCTGAGGCCCCGCGCCTGGGGAGGCCTGTGCTCCTCCAGCCCCGGGGACAGCAAGGAAAAGAGAAGAGAGCAGAGCATTTCATGGCTATAATAAATCAAAGGGGGAAGTCAGAGCAGGAGAAATAAGAAACTTCCCTACCCTGGGCACAGGGACCTGCCGGGCAGCCGCCCCTGGCTCCCCATGGCCTTCCCTCCTCCCTCCTGCCTCCCTGGCCAGGGCCCAGATCTGGTACTTGCTCCTCAGGCCTAGGGACCCCACCTGCCCAGAGACCTCCTGGGCACCTGGCAAAGCTGTGCACCCCCGGGTGCCTCTGGGGTTGGGGCCTCAGTTTCCTTCTCAGGGACACAGACATCCCTGGGGCGTGGGCTGGTTTGGAGAGAGAATGGTCAGGCTGCCCAGCAGAGAGGGCTGAAGATGGCCAGTGCCCATCCGGACAGGACAAAGGGATCAAGGAGATGAAGGGAAGGTGCGGCGTTCTGGGAGTTCCTAGTGGACAGCCGGGCTTGGCTGGATAAGTGAGATGAGACAGGAAGGCCAAGGTAAGAGGCAGGAATGCAGAGCAGAGGGGCGGCGCGGCAGGGCCCGGGATCCCACTGAGCCTCTGAGATCACGCTGCTTCACTCACAACCTCGTCAGGCAGATAAGATGAGAAAGCGGCCGTGACTACTGGGAGTCCAGGCTACAGAACCAGACAGATGGGACAGCACGCAGTGCATGACCCTGGCCAAGTGACCTCACCTCCCGCCCTCAGTTTCCCTACTTAGAAAATGCCTACCTTGAAAATCTGTAAAGACAGACAAAGGAAGTCATGGAATGGGGCCTCAGGGAGCTGGTGGGGCCTGCATCCTACAGGGGCCGCCACTCCCATCTCCTCCGAGAAGCACCCACTTCCTCCCTCCTTTCCCTTTCACCTGCCCGAGGTGGGGTGAGAACATCCACTCCCTGCTCTTCTCTGCACCCCAGGGCCCCTGGCCTCGCTCTGACCTGTCCTGATCTGGGAGAGTGTTAGAGTTGGGGTTCCCAGCCCTACCCCAAGGCACTCCTCCATGAGAGAGACCTTGGAAGCCCAAACTCGCGCCCTGGCAGGACTCCCCTCTGCTGTTCACACATCTCCGGCTATCACACAACACCCCACTTCCCCCGGCAAACAGCCACATGGGTCTGAACCACCTGGGGCATTCACGAGGGGCTTTACACACATAACATCTCATCATCCTCACAGCTGCGGGTCTTCTTGCCCCCATTTCAAATATGGGAAAGCTGAGGCTCAGAGGGGAGGAAGGTCAGCTGGCCAGAAAGGAGCAGCTCTGAGCATGAGAGCTCAGTTCTGTCCGCTAACCCGGTGGAAATCCTATGCAGACCATGAGGCAGAACAGCAGCCCTTTGTTTGCAGAAAGACTTTGAGCCTTTTGGGGGGTCACTGCTGCCCAGGCCCTATGGTCATAGCCTCGCCCAGCTCCTCTTGCCCTGTCTCCATCACCAGAGTCTCGAGCTTCTCCTATTCCAGGTTGTCAGATGTCAGGGCTGGAAAAAGTCCAGACTCGGGTGCCCATGAGAGCAGAGAGATTAGGGAAGCAGAAAAGGGGAGCAGTTACCCGAATCAAGCCAAATACTCTCTGTGGCTCCCTGCCCTACGCATGCACACCTAGCAGGGGCGCTTAACTTCCTGGGGAGAAAGCCCCAGGGGAGACGTGTTCCCCGTAGTTAGAAGCAAGGCATTGGTGCCAGATATTTGTGGGTTTAAATCTCAGCTCTACGACAGAGTCCATCCCTGGGTAAGGGACTGAACCCTAGAACAGAGAGAAGAATGCCTCTCCTGGCTTGGAGATTTCACAGAAGGGAAGTTTGTTTCTAAAAGCCAAGGGCTTGGGGCACCTGGGAGGCTCAGTGGTTTAAGCCCCTGCCTTTAGCTCAGGTCATGATTTCAGGGTCCTGGGATCGAGCCCCACATCGGGATCTCTGCTCAGTGGGGAGCCTGCTTCCCCCTCTCTATCTGCGTGCCTCTCTGCCTACTTGTGATCTCTCTGTCAAATAAATAAATAAAATCATTAAAAATAAATAAATACAAGCCAAGGGCTCAGCCCCCCCTTCATGCATGGTCTCAGGTAGCTTCATAACGGCTCTATTATTATTCCTCCCATTTTACAGATGAGGAGTCTGAGGTGAACGAGTCTTCCCCAGGTCACACAGCTGGGTGGGGGCTTGAATCCCAGTCCCAAGTGACTAAGTCAGAAGCATTTACACCACCTCAGAGAGGTCCCCCTTCCTGCTCTCCTAGGAACTGTTGTTCTCTGCCACCGCCAGCCCACAGGGTAGGGGGCCCTGAGTGACAAGTTCAACCATGACAGGGTGGCCCTGCCCAGCTGTGGTGCAGTCCCCGAATGGCTGACTGCCCTTGCTCTTGGGCTGGGCTTCGGATGGCTTCTTGGGCACACAAGGGGCTGGGACCAGCTGCAGCAGGGACTCCTCCAGGCGGCTCCCCGGCCATATTGTTTGGGGCCACCCTACCCTGTAACCATGATGGGTGCCTGTCTCCCATGGAGGGGTATAAGTCCTTCTAGGGAGCCTGCTGGTAGGGCAACCAAAGGGAGAAGCCGGACTTGAGCTTCTCTCTTGTTTAGGCACTTTCCCAGGCCCTGGGAGAGGCCTCAGCAAATCTGTATTGTGACTTTGTAGTCTTTTTCTTAAAAAGGACCTCAAATTGTATAAGCATGGCGTAGCTCTGTAGAAGCCAGAGCTAGGGCTCTATGAAACCTAGCTCTATCCCCAGGCTGTGGACAGTGGAAAGTGTTCCATCCTCCTCTTCATCTGTATTGTGTGACCTTAGGCGAGACCCCCACTTTCCCATCTATGCAAGGGGGATGAAGCCTGGCGTTACGCGGGTACAGCAGGGGCAATGAGAAGGGCTCAGGGTACTCATCCTTTATGAAAGGCTCAAATTCTCAGAGGGCTTTCACCAGCCTGTACTTGTTCCATCTCCAACAGCCCGGCGGAGTAAGCGGAGCCTCCTACCCCCGCTTTCCAGCTGAGAAAGGGAGGCTGGGAACTGAAGGCGCAGGCCGGAGCCCCTCCCTCCATGCACTCCCTCCAACCCCGACCCCAGGGTCTGCACCCAGGATGGCGAGCCCGGCGTGGGAGGAGTGGGGAACAGAGGATGCGGGGACCGCTCGGAGGAGGCAGGGGGAGGAGGCGGCGTCCCGCACTGTCTCACCGCAGGACCGACCTCGGCGCTTATCTGCTCGGGCAGCTTCCGCCCCCCCCCCAGCCCAGCCCCCAGCCGCAAGCCGGGCCCCCGCCCCCCGTCTCCGGAGCGCCCGCGGGGGGGCGGGGAGGGGCCCTCCCCCGTCGCCCGCCCCCAGGGAGCGCCGAGCTGCAGCGGGCCGCTGCCCGGCCGAGCGGAGAGGGGCCCGGCCCCCAGGTGAGGAGCCGGAAGTGATCAATAACGCCGGGGCGGGGGGAAACGGGGGGCGGAGGGGGGCACCGGCGCGGGGAGGCCTCCTGGCTCCAGCCCGCCGTCCTCCCAAGCTGGGAGGGGGGCCGCGAGGGTAGAGGAGCGGGGTTCCCCAAAGCCCCGGGAGCAGGAGGAGCGGTGGGGGGCGGTCTACGCAGGTTTCTGAGCGACTCGAGCCCCCCACCCACACGCACGCGCGCGCGCACTAGCAACGCCCACGGGCGCGCTGGCACAGATGTGGGAGGGAAGAGAGAAGTGGAGACACCTTGGAGAAAGTGAAAAGCCAGCCACAAAACAAAACAAAACAAAAAAAACAAGAACAAAAACGGGAGGAGATGCCCGCCACATGCGACCGGCAAAGTTCAAGCATCACAAATACCTAAAGAACTTTTGGAAGCCCATGGGGGGGTGGGGAGGAGAAACAAGGAATCCGTCAGAAAAATTGCTAAAAGACATGAACGGGCATTTTTAAGAAGAGGAAGCACAAGTGTTCGGTGACCGTCTGAGGGATGCTCCCGCGCATTGGTGTTGAAGGAACCACAAGGACGACCAGGGTGGGATGCTCTTTGACGCCACTGGGAGGGCAAAAACGAACCAGCCCGGCAGCACCAAGTGTTGGAGAGGAGGTGGAGCCGCGCAGTCTCGGGGGTATTGCTAGTCAGCGGCTTTGTAACCGCTAGAGAGAACAATCTGGCCTTATCTTATAAAGCCGAGGCCCAGCAGATCCATACCCCACCCCCCCACCCCCCAGGCATAAAAGAGAGACCTTGGCAGATGCTCCAAGAAACCCTGGGCAAGAACGTTCAAAGCTGCCTTTTTATTTATCTTTTTAATTAACACATAATATATTATTTGTTTCAGGGGTACAGATCTGTGATTCATCAGTCTTACATAATTCACAGGGCTCACCATACCTTCCCCAGTGTCCGTCATCCAGCGACCCCCTTCCCCCCCCCCCAGCAATCCTCAATTTGTTTCCTGAGATAAAAAGTCTCTTATGGTTTGTCTCCCTCTCTGGTTTCGTCTTGTTTCATTTTTCCCTATAGCAAAAGTCTCAAAGTAACCCAAAAGTCCACCAACAAGAGATTGGGCAAATAAATTACAGTGGATCCATCCACACAGCGGCACATGGTTCAGCAGGTCAGCAAGCAAATGAACCAATTTCACATAATAACATGAATGAATCTTACTTGATTCATTGGTTTGAGTGAAAAAGCCAGTCCCAGAAAACAAATACTTGCCCTTCCTGTGAAGTTCAAAACCCAGCCAAACCGTATCTCTACAAATAGCAATGTTGGTTCCTTCCTTCTAATACTTTTGTTATTAGGAGATGACAAAAGACTTAAGAGTAAGTTTGAGAATTTAGGAGAACCGGTAGAAAAAAAAAATTTAGTTGGTTTACCAGGTATCAAAGCAATACGTAAAAATAATTTGCCTTCCCATGGGCTATCAATAAATCATCCAGAATGTAATGCGAATTATCCTATTCAAAATAGCTGCAAAAATATAAGATACTTTAAAGCAAATATTAATAATTATGCAGGTCCTAAATGAAAACAATTGTAAAACTCACTGAATAATGTAAAAGAGAACCTTATAACAACTTTTATTTTCCTTAGTTTTATAAAAGAGCCAAGCGGAGCCTGAGTGGAGCGTATGACTCTTGATCTTGGGGTTGTACAATCAAATTCCACATTGGATGTAAAGATTACTTAAAAATATAATCTTTAGGATGCCTTTGTGGCTCAGTTGTTAAATGTCTGCCTTCGGCTGGGATCATGATCCCATGGTTCTGGGCTCAGCGGGAAGTCTGCCTCTCCCTCTCCCACGCCCCCTGCTTGTGTTCCCTCTCTTGCTGTGTTCCTCTCTGTCGCATAAATAAATAAAATCTTAAAAATAAATAAATAAGTAAATAAATTCTTTAAAAATCAATCAGTCAATAAGCCAAACTTGTTTTTCCTTCCAGAAGCCCCCAGGGCAGGCGGGAATGCAGGAGACAGGGCTAAGAACCCCAAAGACACACAACACTGAGGGCCTTCAGCCTGGACAGATTCAGAAAGCTTCAGGGAGGGGCAGGCTTGTAAACGTGCTAGGTTTCAATCAATAGACAGCAGAAGGGGAAGAACATGCCAGGCCTGCCAGGGGATGGGAAAGGGGTTGCAAAGGGGGTTATAAAGGCAGAGAGGCCGGACAGAAAGTAGTGAGGCTTGGCTACGCATGGGCTGCCTGGGAAGGGTTGCTAGGGGAAAGGGGGGTTCCTATGGAGTTGCTGGGGCCTCATCTGGCCAGGGCTCAGGATTTGGAGGAGAGCTAAGGCTACTCTAGGAAGAATGACTTGAGAGAGGGTTAAGGTCAGGGGTACCCCAGGGGGAGGCTTGGTATGGAGAGGTGGAGCCTGAATCCATTGTAAGAGCATCCTCATTTCAGCTGTGACTTTGGGCTAGGTGATCCCGGCCCTGAGCCTCAGATGCCTTTTTACAGAGGTTGCTGCCCGCCAGTGGACTCCATGGAAAGCCCTGAGAAGGAGGCCCACATTCTGGAAGCAGAGAAAATGTGCATCAACCCCCAGCCTACTGCATCTAGCACTGCACTCCCGGAGGAGGGGTAAGGTTGTCATAACATCGGCAATGTCCAGCCGTGATGGTCTTGCAGTGACCGGCTCCTCCTCAGGCCCGGGCCCAGGGGCAATCCTACCTTCTGGAAATAGAGGGCTGAGACCTGGTGGCTGAAAAAGCCCCCACTAAAGAGACCAGAGCCAGGAAGAATGTGTTAAATTCAGACCTAGTGAAGTCAGAGAAATGGGTCTGCAGCCGCCCCCCCCAATTCAGACGCCTCCCTGCTACTCATATCCAAGCACTGTCTAGGCTCATCTGGCCTGCTAAAGCTTTTCTGCTCAGTGCCTCAACCCAGAATGTCCCTGAGGCCCCCACACCGCTTGATAAATGCATTGGAAAACGCTCATCTGTGCTCAGCAAGGAGAGGAGAGAGGACGGTCCCCATCTTGTGTCTCTATCTGTCCATTACTGTAGTATTTTCTTTTTCTTTTCCTTTTTGTTTTTTTAGAGGGGTGGGAGGGGCAGAAGGAGAGAGAGAGAGCATTCGAAGCAGGCTCCACACCTAGCACAGAGCCCCACTCAGGGCTCGATCTCATGACCCTGAGATCATGACCTGAGCTGAAATCAAGAGTCAGATGCTTAACCAACTGAGCCATCTAAGTGCCCCTGTATCCATTTTACAGATGAGGAAACTGAGGCATAGGAAGTCAAGCAATTTTTTTAAAAGAGTTTTATTTATTTGAGAGACAGAGAGAGAGCTTGTGCGCACGTGTGCACATGCATGAGCAGGGGGAGAGGCAGAGAGGGAGGGAGAGAAAAGGGGAAAAAAATCTGAAGCAGACTCTTAGCTGAGCATGGAGCCCAACGTGGGGCTTGATCTCACGACCCTAAGATCATGACCTAAGCTGAAACCCACTCAGACCATCCACCAACTAAGCCACCCAAATGCCCCAGGAAGTCAAATAATTTGCTCCAGGAAGTCTGGTGCCAGAATCTGATTGTCTTAACAAAAAAGCTAGGAGGCCATAACGTACACACACACATAGGAGATTTTATATACACACAAATTTAATTTATATATAAATTTGCACAATTGTGTAAATGTGATCATATACATATTTTAAATTCTTCCTTTAAAATTTTCTCCCGCCCCAGGTGCCTGGGTGGCTCAGGCGGTTAAGCGTCTGCCTTTGGCTCAAGTCATGATCCTGGGGTCCTGGGATAGAGTCCAATGTCAGGCTCTCTGCTCGGCAGGGAGACTGCTTCTCCTTCTCCTCCCCACTCTTACTCTCTGTCTGTCACTATCTCTGTCTCAAGTAAATAAAATCTTTTAAAAAAATAAATTTTTTTCCTCCCCCAACCATGGAATCCATGTTATCACCCAATGTATGATTTTCTATATCTTTTATTTATACGTATGTACTTATTTATACTTATATATACTGATACCTGTAATCACATGTACTTACACATGGTTTCTTTTGTCATTTTTTTTTAAGTAGGCTTCATGCCCAATGTGGAGCCCAACGTGGGACTTGAACTCACAACCCTGAGATCAAGACCAGAGCTAAGATCAAGAGTCAAACGCTCAACTGACTGAGCCAACCAAACACCCCCCTTTTGTTATCGTTTTAAAATAATAGATTGGGGCACCTGGGTGGCTCAGTCGGTTGGGTGTCTGCCTTCAGCTCAGGTCATGATCTCAGGGTCCTGGGATGGAGCCCCACATCTGCTCTGCAGGGAGCCTGCTCTCTCTCTCTCTCTCTCTCTACCCCTCTGCCTACTTGTGCTCTCTCTCTCTGTCAAATAAATAAATAAAATATTTTTTAAAAATAGTAGATCATGTTAAATAAATCATTTCTGCACATTTCTTTTCTCATTCATCTTGACTTGGAAGCCCCTGGCAGATCTAATTCACTGTTCCTAACAGCCACACACCAGGCCACCCACCATGTCTTTCTATCTGGTCCTCCCTGCTCGAGGTCCTCTTCTAGAGCCCCCCGATATGCCCCTTTCTTGACTCCATTAGGGAATCTGACGGTGGAAATTCCAGGGCAGGTGAGAGGAAAGGACAGTGAGAAGACAGCCAGTGACATTTCAGGCTGGGTCTTGCCTACCCTCTTGTGGGTGGCCCACAGCCCTCAGCCCCCAGCCCCCAGAGGCAGGAATGCTGACTGTGTTATTGTGAAATCATTTGTATATTGTGAAGTGCTTTGCATACCATGGAGTGATTTGCATACAGGGTTGGAGGGGTAGCATCTTTGAGATCCCAGAGCAGTATCCCTGATTGTCTTCCTCCCTTTGCAAAGAAACCAACCCAGGGCTTCCACTTCAGAACCCTTCAAGCCCAGGAGGGCGTTCTGGCAGACCTATGGGCCAGGTGTGCTGAGGCAGACATGAGGCTTCCAGAGGAAAACTGATCCCACCTAGAGGGACTTGGGTGGGGCGGTCTAAGAAGGGCAGACACTGGAGTGTGAAGTGGAACGGGGAAGCAGGTGCAGTATGTGAGAGCCTAGGGTGCCCGCAGAGCCCCCAGGACAGTTGAAGGGAGCTACCATGGGAGACACAGGAAGGTCAGAGGCTTGGAGACTCCCATCCCGAGGCGATCTCTGCCCAAGTCCCCACATGCCCCATCCTGAATATTATACAGTCTTGCCTGATTTCCAGAGAAAGATGCAAAATGGAACCTCCAAGTCAGACTCCCACCCCCTAAAAGTGACAGGTGCTGTCACATGCTCTGGGTTCAGGGACATCCAGATTCAAACATGGCTCTGTCCTCTGTGCCACTGTGTGGCCCTGGGCTAACGGTACGCCTCTCAGTGGGATCAGCGAGACAGTGCAAACGGAGTGAATGGCACATAGTAGTGCTCGGTAAATAATGCTACTGTTTGCTGCCCTAGTCTGAGGTCAGGCCTAGCTTCCTCCTGCTGAGGAAAGCCCGAGCGAGAGCTCCCCCAGGTTTGGGGTTCCGAGCAGCAGTGTCAAGACACCATGCATTGGACCCCAAAGGGTTACAAGCCCTGGAGACAAAGGCCTGAGGTTCCCAGTGAAAAACCAAAGCATAAAAATAATTCGATGAGTAAGAATAAAATTCCCTCTTCTGAGGTTCCCGGGGCTAGGCCCCTCCCTGCGGCAGGCACTTCCCCTTTCCCTTGCTCATGGAGGAGCCAGGCTGGTTGACTCAGAGCTGGAGTCTCAAGCCAGGAACCCACCCGAACCCGGCCGGCAGCCGAGCGCGCCCCCGTGCGGCCGCGGGCGGAACTGCGGCCCGAGAGAGGAAGCGGCGGCCAGACCCGCAAGCCCAGCCACCCAGCCGCTCGCGGTCCCTGCGGGGCCACCGCCCCCGCCCTCCCCAGAGGGGCTGAGCGCCTAGCCTCTGGGGCTCCCACTTCCGCCCGGCCCTCCGCGCCGCCCCGCGGCCGCCCGGGCGGAAGTGCGCTGGCCTCCCGGGTCCCGCACGGCCGAGAGGCGGAAGCGCGCTGCGACCGCCGCTCCCTCCGACCCCGCGGCGCTCGGCGCGTCGGGTTCCGGACAGGTCCCGTGTGACGTGGCCGCGCGCCGGGGGCGGCTCCGGGCTGGGGGCCGGGAGGCCGAGTCGGGCGGGGCAGACCCGGGGCGGGGCGCGGCGCGGCGCCGCTGCTGGATGGCCGGGGCCGCCCGGAGCGCCGCCGCCGCCGCACGGTGAGTGACCGCCCGACCCTCGGGGACCCGCGCCCGGACCGATCCCCCCGACCCCCGGCCCCGCCGGCCCCGGACAGACCCGGGCCTCTGGCCCCCCTTCTGGCCCAGAGCTGAGGAGTTCAACTTCCTTGGGCTCCTCTTCTCCCCCGTCGCCCCGCACGTCGCTGCCCATCGCTTCCTCGCTTTCTCCCTCCGCGTCCATCTCCCACTCTCTCTGGCTCGCTCACTCCTGACTTTCACTTGCTTTCTTCTTTCCCTCCCCTCTCTCACTCTCCGTACCCTGTTCCCCTCTCCCCAGACTGCGGTCCCCGCACCTCTGCGTGCATCGCCTTGGCCTCCAAGCCTGGCCTGGCCCAGTCCTGCCTTTGGTCCCCGGAGAGCCCCGGCGGGGTTCGTCAAGGTCTCCCGTAAAGGCCGGGAGGGCCTGGACGCGGGCATCCCTCCCACCTCCATCAGGGGATGAGGAAACTGAGGCAGGGACATCGCTGGTTCAAGGTCATGGCCAGATGAGGCAGGGCAGACCACATTTAAATCTCATGCCCGAGTTTCCAGATTGAACTTCTCTGTTGGTTGACTCACATCGCTGTCCTGTGATCCAGCGGCTGGGAACCCTCCTGCCACCGGTGTCCCAGGCTGCCTGCAGTGTAAGGAGGGCTTTCCCGCGCTGCCCCCATTGCCAGGCCAGGTCACCTGCCTTAGCAAGCTCTTCTCATCTTCACAGACTGTGGGGAGGCAGTTCTCCCACCCTACAGACTAGAAAATTGAGGCCTAGAGAGGAAACTGAGGCCCAAAGAGGGGCTTCGGGGACTTGCCCACTCTCAAAGAGCTGTAGGTGCAGAGCAGAGTTTGGGCCCCGTCTCCAAAGCCCGTGCTCTGCACATCTGTGAGGCAGCTCCCGACTGAAGGATCCTTCTCTTCAGTTCTGCCTCCTGTCTGTCTGTCTGCCTCCTGTCCTGTCTCCTGGAGACAGTGGGCTCACGGCTGAGGAAGAAGCTCTGATGGTTCTGCTCTAGCTCCGCTGCATGCTTTCCCCGCCTGCACCATCCAGTGTTGCCCGTCAGGCTAGACAGTGGCAGCCCCCGTCCCCTGGGTGTCCTCACTGGAGCACATCCTGGCGGCAGAGCCTCCCCTGGCAGCTAGAGACACCCAACTGGGCTGGGCCTGCCGGTGGCTGAAGGGAACCCAGCCAGCACCTCACCCCGTCATTAGGGAAAGTTTAGCCCCAGGCAGACACGCTGACACACAGTCTGGAGCAGGCTCAGGAGGAAAAAATATGTGGTCCTCGGGAGTGGGGTGTGGAAGAGTAGAGCCCCTTTGCTCTGTGCACCCATCACTGGGTCCTCAGAGGCCCTGGGCAAGGCAGGCAGGAGAGTGGATGCTGTGGCCGCTTGTCTGTGGGGAGGGTTAAGATGCCACGTTTGCTAAGCAGGTGTGTGGCCAAGGGTGGCAGCTCATGTAAGAGGCCTTTGTGTTTTTCAGCACGTGGCATGCCTGGATGTCCCTGTCCTGGCGGTGGCATGGCGGGCCAAAGGCTCCTCTTCTTCACTGTTCTTGCCCTAGAGCTCCTGGGAGGGGCTGGGGGTTCCCAGCCGGCCCTCCGGAGCCGGGGGCCTGCAGCTGCCTGTCGCCTGGACAACAAGGAAAGCGAATCCTGGGGGGCCCTGCTGAGCGGGGAGAGGCTGGACACCTGGATCTGCTCCCTCCTGGGCTCCCTCATGGTGGGGCTCAGTGGGGTCTTCCCACTGCTGGTGATTCCCTTGGAGATGGGGACAATGCTGCGCTCAGAAGGTAGGTGACCCTCCTCTGGTGCCCGGGGCAGCCAGCGGCATGGAAAACAGGGCTGCTCGTCCCGGGAAAGCAGGGTCGCACGTCGCAGGACACAGCCTTCTGGAGTGGAGGGCAGGGACAGAGCACACAGTTTCTCACCTTGTTGAGACCAGGGTGGACCAGGCTCATTTGTTCCTTCATTTCTGTATTTATTTGTTCTCAAAGAATAAAAGTCGGCAAACATTTGTCAAGAAACAATATAGATTGTGGTTGGAAACGTGGGTTCCAGGCCCCTTGGGTTCCCTGCCTGGCTCTGCCGCTCACCAGCTGGCCGGCACTGGGCAAGTTAACTTCACTTTAGGCTCCCAGCCTTAAAAATGGGGATCATACTGGTACCTGCCTCATACGTGCTACTGGGGAAAGGAGAGGAGCTCATACTGCTGGAGCACTCAGAAGGTTGCCTGGTGCTGGGGGAAGGGCGGCGGGTCCGAAGGCCCGGGGCTGGCTGTGTGCTGGAACAGAGCCCTGCCTCACCCTTAGTGCAGAAAAGCCTTTCCACCAAGGCCCCGGGTCAGCCTTCCTGGAATACATGCGAGGCTGATGGTGCCCCCCTCTGGGGAGGGGACCTGGGAGGTGAGGGGGTTTGCCCAGGCCAGGGCAGAGGCTCCCCTTTTGCACTGCAGATGTGTCTGTGCACTGATGGGGCACAAATGCCATGTCGTAACGAAAACTAAAGACTAGATGGGTAGCTCCTAAAAATGCAGGTGCCTGCTGCCCCTCCCAGGAGTGCAGCGTAGCAGGTCTGGCCCCGGGCTCCAGGAATCTGGTGTTTCTGCCGCCTGCTAGGCCGGGGAACTGTTCGTTCAGCAGATGGTTATGAGCACATCTGTGGCCCACGGCAGGCTGAGGGCTGGCGCCACAGCTGTGAAGAGAGCCCTCGTGGGGCCTGCCGTCATGGCCTGTGCATCATCTCAACCCCTCTTAGAGTGCCCCTGCGAGGTCAGCCTTGGGGGGTTAGCTCCATTTCACAAATGGGGAAACAAAGGCACCCAGGAGTTCTTTGACCAGGCTGAGGTCACACAGCCTGGAAGCCACAGCTTCCCCTGGGATCCCACTGGACCACCCAAGCGGCCTCTGCCTTCTGCGCCCATTTCTCTGGATAGCCTCCTTCGGGCACTTCCAACTCTTGATGCTGCGAGTCTGCAAAAGCCCCCCGGTCTCTGCCGCCTTTCTGAGAGTAACAGCGGCTGAGAAGAGAGAAACTCCCCCTAAAAGAGGGCTTGCTGTGTGTATTGTCATTTAATTCCCACAAGGTCCCTATCATATAACAATCATCCCGGGTTTAGAGATGGGGAAACTGAGTCCCAGAAGTAACCTGCCCATGGTCATCAGCTGGTCGGTTGGGGGGCTGGGGCCCGTCGGGCTCCCAAGCCCTGTCTCTTAACTACGAAGCCGCAGTGGTTCCACAGCCGTCCAGCGGGCCGTGATGTATTTCCTGCTGAGCACCCAGCTGGTGCTGGGCCTGGGGTGGTGGGGGTGATCCAGGAAGGGCCGCAGGCCAAGTCCAGCCTTCTGGAAGCTTGCAGTCTGGTTGGAAAAACACAGCGCCCAGTAAGCTGGGTGGGGCAGAGGTCTGGCCAGGGGCTCTGATAGGCCAGCCCGCAAGCCCCGCATCTCCACATCTCCCTTTTGCAGCTGGGGCCCGCCGCCTGAAGCAGCTGCTCAGCTTTGCCTTGGGGGGACTTTTGGGCAATGTGTTTCTCCACCTGCTGCCCGAGGCGTGGGCCTACACATGCAGTGCCAGCCCTGGTGAGTGAGGCCACAGTCAGGGGGCAGGAGGGCAGAGGGAGCTGGTGCCCACGCTTAAGGTTACCTAGGCCCTCCTGCTCCACCAGAATGACAGGGAGGGGGGATCTGGGCATATGGCAGGGAACTTGCCCCGGTCCAGTTCCCCGGCCCCTGTGGGAGTCCCTGGGGCCCACCTTCCCCACCAACCAGTCCTGTCCCACTTCCCCTGTCACTGCCCCTGACGAGGTCCCATTCCAAATGCCCCCCCCTTCTGTGGCCCTGGCTTGGCCTGGCCTGTCAGTGCTGCCCCCTGCAGGTGGTGAGGGCCAGAGCCTGCAGCAGCAACAGCAGCTGGGACTATGGGTCATTGCTGGCTTCCTGACCTTTCTGGCATTGGAGAAGATGTTCCTGGACAGCAAGGAGAAGGAGGGGACCAGCCAGGTGAGCCCCAAGCCCCGGGGCCTGGACAGGTCAGCCTCTGTTATGTGGTGGTGTGGGAACCTGGAGACCCAGGTTCTGAGTTGAGCCCTGAAAAGAGGGTCTCTTCCCCATTCCTTTGGGGCTCTGGGAGGCCAGGCCAACTGGGAAGATCCGGGGAGTGATGACGTTGGCGCCTGCTGTGGCTTGTTCTCATAAACTGGGAGCAACAGCAGCATGGAAGGTGGTCAGTTGAGTTGGGGCACACAGCTGACTGGGCAGGAGAGAAGTCTAGCCAGGCTGAAGTACTGTTCCCTGCCTCTGTCTCTCCATCTCTCACTCCCCTCCTGTGTCTACCCTGGCCGAGTGGGGGAACATCTAATGTCCCCTCTCCCTCCTTCTCCTGGCCCTAGGCCCCCAGCAAAGACCCCGCTGCTGCTGCCGTGCTCAGTGGAGGCCACTCTCTGGCCCAGCCGGCTGCAGAGCCCGGCGTGAGTGCCGTGGTCCGGACCATCAAAGTGAGTGGCCCACTCAGGGCCCCTTCCTCCTGCAGCGGTTCCCCACCCCCCAACCAGCAGGCCCAGCTGAACCCTGCCCACCTGGGTCAGCCTGGCTTCCTCTTCCCTTGCGCAGGTCAGGGGCTATCTCAACCTGCTGGCCAACACCATAGACAACTTCACTCACGGGCTGGCTGTAGCTGCCAGCTTCCTTGTGAGCAAGAAGGTGAGTGGGGGAAGGGGGAGGTACGCCCCACGCATTTGTGGTGGGAATGATGGTGCCTGTGTTAACCAGTTGGCTCGGCCTCCAAAACAGGTCTCCAGTCCGTGCACTTCCCACTCCATCACCAACACCCTCATCCAGGCCCTGAGGGCTGCACATGGCTGCCTTCTGTCCGAGCCACTGGGCTGTTCTTTGCAAACGCTCCTTGTTGGGATTACATATCTCTGCCAAGCTGCTAGGCTTGGGCCCTGCCTGCTTCTAGATGCTTCTCACCCACTTCTTCCCTCTGCCCTCTCTGCCTCCTCTTGAGCTGGCCTCGCTCTTTCCCCTCTCCTGACCTCCACCTCACACTATTCCGTCTACCTGGAATGTTCCTCCTCCCAGTCTTTGAAATCCTGGCTCCTTATCCTTCAGGCCTCGGCTGACATGCACGTCCTCAGAGAGGCCTCTGCTAACCCCTCATCTAAAGGAGGCCCCTGTCTCTTGTTCCCATGCCACGTGGTCCATCTCTTCCCCCACAGCACCTGGCACTGTGTAATCTTGTGGTTCTTTGTGTGTTCATTCAGTCCTCGCCTCCCCCCTCCAGACTGTTAGCTCTGTGAAGACAGGTTCCTTGTCTGCTGTGTTTCTAGTAGCTGAACGGTATCCAGCCAGAGCACCCAGCAGAGTAAATATTTGTAGACTGAGTGGACAAGTGGGTGCCTGGCCCTCGGCCCAGAACCCCACAGACTCCCTTCCCTGCAGATTGGGCTCCTGACCACCATGGCCATCCTTCTGCACGAGATCCCCCATGAGGTGTGTGCTGGAGGGTTCCCACGGCGGCAGTGTGGGCGTGGGGCTTCGGAGAGGGATTTGGGCTGGGAAGCCCTGAGTGGCAGCCTTGGGGGCTGGGCTTTGGAGGCCTAGAGCTGCTCAGCCCACCACGCTGCAGCCACCATCTCAGCTGTGCTCCGGCCTCTGGGGCAGGGGGGCAGGGAATGGGGTCCCAGCCTAGGGGATGCGGGCTGGGGGGCCCAGCAGCAGAGCTGGTGCAGGGGGCTCGGTGTGCAGGTCCGTACCCGACCCCCTGGGGCCCAGAGTGATCATCTGGACCTCCCCTCAGGTGGGCGACTTTGCCATCCTGCTCCGGGCCGGCTTTGACCGATGGAGCGCAGCCAAGCTGCAGCTCTCGACGGCACTGGGGGGCCTGCTGGGCGCCTGCTTCGCCATCTGTACGCAGTCCCCCAAGGGAGTAGGTATGGGCGTGGTGGGTGGCGGTGGCAGGTGGTGGTCAGTGGAGGGGCCCCAGCCAGAGGGCATAGCTGCCCCATCCCAGTGTCCAGGCCAGGATCTGCCCCAAGTCTCCCCTGTGGGAGTGGGTGTGGTGCACACAGCTCCCCTGGGCTCCCAGCCATCAGGACTTCTCCTCCCACTGCAGAAGAGACTGTGGCCTGGATCCTGCCCTTCACCTCTGGCGGCTTTCTCTACATCGCCCTGGTGAACGTGCTGCCTGACCTCTTGGAGGAAGATGACCCGTGGTGAGTGCCCCTTGCCGCCATCACTCACAGGGCCCCTGGGAGCTAGGGGGCGGGGGGGCGGTGGCGGTGGTGCTTCCGGGCTGCGGCCCATCCTCAGCCCCAGCCTGAGCCTGGCCCCTTTCCCCACAGGCGCTCCCTGCAGCAGGTGCTGCTGCTGTGCACAGGCATCGTGGTGATGGTGCTCTTCTCACTTTTCGTGGAGTGACCGTCCCTGCCACCCCCCACACAGCAATAAGAGACTCGGATTCACTCTGTGACCGTGTGTGAGGCAGAGGGCGAGTGCCTGATAGCGCACCTCTGACCAGATGAGAGGGTGGTGTGTGTGCGTGTGTGTGTGTGTCTGTGACCATGACCAGAGATATGTGTGAGACCGACACTGTGATCGCGCGCTGGGCCCGGGGCCTGATCCTGGCACCTGCCCCCAGCCGCGCTGTGGTCCTGTTACCCCCGTCATCCCGCACTTCCCGCAGTGAGCAGTGAGGAATAGCAGCCCTGGTCCCAGGCGGAGGCCTCTCTCGGCCAAGAAAGACCATACGGGGAGTGAGAACAGCCCCAGGAGCCCAGGGCTTCGGGGAGCCCAAAGCCATCTCCCTCTGGAGCACTGGGGTTCCTGACCTACTCGGGCTCCGAGCCCTGGCAGCCTGAGGGCTGAGGCTGGGAAGCCTTCTCTCTGCTGTGTCTCTTGTCCGGGCCCTTCCTTTGCCAGTTCTAAGGCCAAAGAAAGGAGAGGCAGGTGCTCGTGTAGCCCCTCGCCCAACTCAGCACTGATGGTCCTCCCCAGCCTGGGATGGAGCTAGGAGATGCTTTCCAAGACCTTTTCCTCGTGGCTGCCAGCCCTGGGCCAGCTCCTGTTCCCCTAGTGAACGCTCCCTGGCGGCGCCGGCAGCGTTCACCGCCTCCGGCTGCCAAACAGCAGCCTGCAGGGCAGTGAGCAGCCCTGGGCCGCACAGGCCTCCTGGCTCAGCCCAGGGACGCTGGTGCCAGGCCAGGGTGCAGACACATACCCTGGGGGCAGGAAGAGTGGGCCATAGCCACCCCTCCCTGCCCAGGCCCTGTCCCATTGCGGCTGAGGGTAGATTGGGGGAGGTGAGGGCTCCGCCTTGTCAGCACTCAGGAATGTGCTCTGGGAGGATGCTGAAGCCATAATCCCCAGCTATTTCCCTTGGCGGACACCCAGGTACTCAGCTGGCTCACTCCACAGCCAGGCTCAGCCCTGCTGCTCAACCGTGGACATTGTGAGAAGTGGCCATCAAGAGGGTCTGAATGGGTTTACAGCAGTTTTGCTGTGGGTCCGTTTCTATCTGTAAATAACTATTCTATAGACAATGCAAATAATATTATATACAAACTGGCTGCCTCTCTTCTGCACACCACAGTCCCTGGTCAGGCAGGGCTTTCCTGGGCTCCCCTTGCTCCAGCCAGGCTGGTGGCTGTGTGGGTCCCCACCCCCAGGCTCAGCTGGCCACGCTGCCCATCATGTCATCCCCAGCCCCCCTCCACGCTCATCTGTGAAAAGTTACCCTCACAGTGCTGCTCAGAACAGGGCACAGCCGTTCGTGCTAAACCTGGCGTGTTAGCTCTGGAGCCCAGTCCCACAAGCCTGGCACCCTGCCACCTGTAGCCGACATCGCCCCCGGGTGGTCGTCCTCTTTTTACAGACTTAAGAGCCAGGGGCTTCTCCCCAGCCTGTCCCGAGTAAATGGAGGAAGGGAGGTCTATCCACCAAGTCATCTCCAGCTTTGCTTCAATGAAATTAAAAAGATCATGGGGTTCTTCTTACTCTATGGATTCTCACTTCCTCTGAATGTCAAGGCTGCTTCCCCACAGGGCTAGCCCAGGAAAGCAGGGAGGGAATACTGGGATCCCACTGTGCTGAGTCAACCAGGCTGGCCAGCCGGCCTTCAGGAGCCCACAGGATAAGAACCGTCCCATCTGTCCGTCCTGGAGCCCCACTCAGCGGCATGCTCAGCTGGGAGTGCCTGGCTCTGACCCAGTGGCTCGTTGGCAAAAAGGGAGCCACCCCACCTGGCTCTGACAGTCCAAGGTCTGGGAAGCCCAGGCCTGATGGTGCCAAAGAAGGAATCCAGGGCTGTCCCCCATCCCCACCTCTCCGGAGTGGCACTGGGGCTCTTACCTATGTTGAGCCCTTCCAGGTGACAGGTACACAGGCAATCACAGGGCTCAGCCTGCCCGGGAGAGGCAGTGAGGCCATTTATGAAGAAGGGACTGTGGGTTCACTGCAGTGCCATGGCCAGGAGGTGAATGCCCTGACTGGTCAGGCGGGGGAACAGAGAACACAGAAGCAACAGCGGCCAGGTCTGTCCCCACCTAGGGGACAGAAACCAGAAGCTCTCGGAGGTTGTGCTGGGAGTGCCTTGGGCAGGGCTTGGAAGTCAATGGGATTTCCAAGGGGACTGCCCCTGTGAGCAACAGCACACTCTAGAAGGCAATCTGGAGGTGACAGGACTCCTGGGTTGGAAAGCTAGCCAGCAGCCAAGCCCTCCAGATAGGCTGTTTTGGTCAGTAGCTCATTGTGGGCATGTCCACTTGGGGAGAAGGCAGGAAAAAGTGTGGAGGGGCTTTTGCTAGGGGGGCAAGTAAGAGCTGACAGGAGTTCTGAGGGTCTTTTACTCTAGAAGGCATTCCCTGGCCCACGAAAGCTGCTGCTAAGAGCACAGACATGGAACCCAGACGTGTTTTACTGTCCTGGGTTTAAATCCCAGCTAGGCCACCTAAGAGCAATCGTAGCCCAGCTGCTCACACACATCTTGGAAATGGGTACCCCGATGGGGGCTACTGGAATGACTAGACCAAATTACGCACAGATCCGTCGGGCATGGGGCCCAGAACAGGCCCTCAGTGAACCACACGTCACCAGCTATGATGTTGGGGGGTGGGGTGGGGCTGGAAGGTTGAGTAGACAGGACCAACGAGATCCTCAAGGAAACAGACAGGACATGGGGCCTGATTTAGAGTGGGGCTGATGGCGGAACTGCAGGGAGCAATGGGGAGAACACACCGTGACCGAAGATTAGGCTCAGAAGGGCTCTCAGTGCTCTTGCTCAAGGTTCATTTCTCAGCAGAAGGAAATGAGCCAAGAAAACGAATGGGAACACGTGGAGAAACAGGAGGCTCAGGGGCCAGGAAACAGGAGGAATTTCAAGGAGCAAAAACCCAGAGCCTGGCTTTACAGGGAACCAAGGATGAGGGGACCAAAAATGCACAAAGGGGAAAGGCTGGCTTCTATTCTTGGTTCTGGAGCTGCAGGGACCCGGACCTCTAAAGCGGAGGGGTGGGGCCGGGAGCAGGAAAGGGTCCGGCAGGGACACAGTGGCGGGAGGCTGGAGGGCGCCAGGCAGCAGCTGTGACACGCGCCCGTCCCGCCCGGAGGGCCTCGCCTGACAACTGCTTTGAGGCCCGCCGTGGTTTCAGGGGTTCCAGGCAGCAGCACCTGGGGACGGAGCCTCCTGCACTGGTCCCACCCTTACAGCCAGGCAAGGTGCAACAGACAGGTGGCAGGGACCTGAAACCATCTTTTATTATGAATTTTAACCAGCACCAGACCAGGGAGCAGGTGTGGTGGGCAACCTCCTAGGCATAGTACTGCAGGTTGGCTTTCTTCTTGGCCTGAACCTCCAGGATGCCTTCCATGTAGTCCTCATGCGTGAGCTCCGTGGCGCCCCTGCGCAGTGCGATCATGCCCTGCACCAAGGACAAACAGGCTCTAGGGTGCTTCCTGCACCCCTGGCCCGGCTCCCAGAAGCCTCGGCCTTCTGAGCCTCTTCCCCCCGACCAGCAGTCTCCACCAGCCAAATGCCCCATCCTGCGCAGCGAAGAGGGGCAAGAAGGCATGAAGTAACCCACTCCCTCACACCACCACTCACCGCCTCCACGCACACGGCCTTGCACTGGGCCCCATTGAAGTCATCCGTACAGCGGGCCAGTTCCTCATAGTTCACATCGGGACTGAGGGGAGGGGGAGAGAGAACACCACAGGACTCAGTTATTTATGGTTACGGGGAGCGGTGGGAGAGGACGTCCGCCCAAACTCCCCATCAGCAGTGAGGTCCACTTGCCCCAGGACTTCGGCTAATCCCCCCCCTTCCCTGCCATGCCTTGTTCCCTTCTCAGTACAAGGACGAAGGGCAGATAGGTCAAAGCAGACACCAGGTTATTTTTGTGTCTCTTGAGCTCTAGCCTTCTAGAAATCTGCACCTAAGATGCCAGGGACTGATTCAGCCTGGAGCGGGGAAGCAAGAGGATGGCTGTCTCCCCTTCTTTCGAGGAGCGCAGGCCCTGCATCAGCACAGAGCTATCTTGCTCTCATGTGCCAAGCTACTTCCCTTGATGGTGCCATGACCCCATGAGGTCAGTGGCATTAACTCTAAGCACCAGACAAGAAAACTCGGGCTTCAACGGGTGATACCACCTACTGGAGGTCACACAGATCCAAATCCAAGTCCATCTAGTCCCTGGCTGGATTCCCCAGAGCCATGCTGGGCTGTGCTCATCTGCTGGGGTGGAGGAGTCAAGGAAACTGAGGGCCTCCCACGGGGGAGGAAGGGGCAGGGTGATTCTAAGAGGCAGAGCACCCAGAATCAGGGCCTGGACCCCAGCAAGACTCGACCTCAGGCTTCTGGGGAGAAATGGAGGTGGCATGTAGAATAGTTCTGTGTGGACAGGGAGGGAGAAGGGGTGGGCAGAGACCAGGGGATGGGGATGCGCAGTACGAAGGGCAACAGAGAGCGCTCCGCTGCTGCCCCTTCAGGTCTCGGCGCCTTGCTCATGTCCTTGCTCACCTGACGTTCATCTTGCGGGAGTGGATCTGCATGATTCTGGCCCGGGCCTCCTCATTGGGCATCGGGAATTCAATCTTCCGGTCCAGACGGCCTGAGCGGAGCAGTGCGGGGTCCAGGATATCCACCCTGTTGGTGGCTGCAATCACCTGAGCAAGGGGAGAAGCGCAACGTGAAATGAGGAAGATGGGGCTCCCAGACAGACAACCGTCAAGGCCACGACAGGCAGACAGGCAGCCCAGGGTCCAGATCAAACAGCAAGGGTGTTAAAAAACAATCTCAATTGTAATTCTAGCTGCACTAGCTGGGTAACCGAGAAGGTGCCCTTCCCTCTAAACTCCGTTTTCTTAATCTGTGATGACAATACTCACCTTTACTTGAGTGTTGGGTTGGAACCCATCCAGCTGGTTCAGAAGTTCCAACATCGTCCTCTGCACCTCCCGGTCTCCAGCCTTCTCACTGTCAAAGCTGGGGCACACAAGAAACCCGAGACATTGGTGATGCCACAACTTGGCCAGAGCCTTCCCCTTCTCCAGCCACCAAACGCCTAACCCAACTGTCCAGGACAGGTAAAGGTCTCGCTCAACCTGGGGCCCCCAGCCCAGGACTAACACAGAACAGGTGTCAGAGACTGGAGAGGCTCCTGGGATCAGCCAGGCTGAGGATAAAACAGTTAGCAAAACCAGCCACGGCCCGGGCTATCCCCCAGTGCATGTGCCACTGCACACTAAAGCTTAGAAATATGGGATCCAGACTTGGAGCGTAAGTGGGAGCCCAGGCAGGCATCCCTGAGAAGTATCCCTCAGGCTGAGAACACAGGCTAGGCAACCAATAAAGAATGGGAAAAGTACGTTCTAGAAAAGGAACAACAGGTGCAAAATCTCTCTCACCAGGGCCAGATGGACACTGATCATAGAGGGGACCTACAAACCAAAGGGATGCTGGGGCCTCTGGGTGGCACAGTTGGTTAAGTGTCCGACCCTCAGTTTTGGCTCAGATCATAATCTCAAGGTCATGAGGTTGAGCCCCACCTTTTGCTCTGCATTCAGGGGTCGAGTCTACTTGGGATTCTTACCCTCTTCTTCTCCTTTCCCCTCTGCCCCACCTCACCTCATGTGCTCAACTGCTTGCTTGCTCTCTCCCTCTAATAAATGGCCTTAATAAATAAATAAAAAATCTTAAAAAAAAAAATGGATAGTGGAAAGAAATTGGGGTGGGGACAGGTCCAGGATGAAGTGGAGGGGAGCAGGGAGAGCCACACAGGGGACTAGGCAGGCCATGCTAAGTACAGCACTGATCCCAAGGAGCAATAGGGGCCCATGAAGGGTTTCAAGTAGGAAGTTTGTGGGAGGGAGTGTGGGTACACGTGAGGAAAGCAAGCAGGTAGGAAAGGAACATGCCGGCCACCGTGAGGAGAATGGATGGTCAGGGAAAAAGCAAGGAAGCTAGTTAGAACAGAATTCAGGATGTAAAACCACAAGAGCAGAGCTGCCACTATTCCAGGGGAAGGAGCGAACAGGGTGGGAAATAGCTGGAATTTACAACAATCTCCTTTGTGGCACTCAGCACCCACTTACCGCTTAGTGCCGATGGCATCCAGCTCATCGATGAAGATAATGGACGGAGCTTTCTCCTTGGCCAGGGCAAAGGCATCCCGGACCAGCTTGGCACCATCCCCAATGAACATCTGCACCAGCTGGGGGCCAGCCAACTTCAGGAAGGTAGCCTGGTGAGGTGGCATGGTGACAAGAGTCAGGCCAAAGGCACTAAGAGAGGTCCCTCTGAGCCCGCTTGGTAGAGCTTTAGCTTCTGACCTTTCCTTCTTCATTTGTCCCCAAAGCACTTACCTTGGTCTGTGCAGCACAGGCCCGGGCCAGCAGGGTCTTCCCTGTACCTGGGGGGCCATACATCAACACCCCTTTCGGAGGCTGGATCCCCAAGTTCTCAAACTTCTCCTTGTGGTTCATTGGCAGGACAATGGCCTCCACCAGCTGCCAGGAAGAAGTCCTGGGTGAGGACAGTGAAGTCTGGAGGGCTCCTACAGCCTGACACTTAATGACTTCAACCCCAACCCTCAACCCTCCTAATGCCAATTCAGGGAGATTGCCTCTCCTCCCCCTGCGTCAGCACACAGAATGCTCACTCCCACGAAGGCTGGCTACAGCTGCTCCAGGAACAGCAGGATGTGATAGAGAGGCACCAGGGTAAGAACCAGGAGCCTGAGTTCCAGTCCTGACTCTGGTCCTAAACCTCTGTGACCTTCAACAACTCACTTAATCTCTCTGGACCTCCGTCTCCTAAACTGTTGCACGGCACCCTCTTACCTCCCTGGGATGCTACGACAAGAGGCACGTTGGCAATAAGTGCTCTGGTCAATGAAGAAGAAAAACTCAAAGGCGGGCGAGGCTGCTACCAGCAACCAGGGCCTCCCTCACCTCCTGAATCTGCTTGTCCAGGCCCCCGATGTCACTATATTGTTCTGTGGGCCTCTCATCCACCTCCATGGCCTTCACCCGAGAGTCATACTCTGTGGGCAGGGTCTCCAGGATCAGATAGGAGTCTTTGTTCACACCCTGGGGACAGAGCACGGAAGCCTTCAGGTTTGTCCCAGCTCAAGACCTAACTAACTGGCTGGGTGGCAGGTGTCTGTAGAGTGAAAAGAAAATACAGGACTAGGAAAGACAAGAACCAAAGAGCAAGCTGACGAGCTCGGACTCGCTGGGCTCTCTGCCAAGATTCAGGGCCAACAGTGACCTGGGCCTGAGGCAGAGGCTCAACTAGCCAATGGGAGAAACCTCACTGGATAAGCCCTGCCCAGGCTGAGGAACACCACTCACCACCAAGTCTCCTGGCTTTAGCTTTTCAGCATCCACCAACCCAATCACGGGCAAGAAGTATGTCTGTAGGAAAAATTCTAGGCTCAATCTGTTATTGCCCTCAATAAAGCACCCTAGTCCTTTCCCACATCCACCCCTCACCCTCCTTAGTTCTATCCCTGAGCTAGCCTCACCTGCCGTGTAGAGGTTTTGATCACTGCACATTTACCCTTCCTCTGGGAATCCAGGTCAATATTGGCACCATCCTCTTCTTGGTCATTGGGATCAACATCTAGAAGCTGGGAAGGGAAAAAGCTAAGTCAAGAAGCCCTGCTCAGCCCCCCGAACTCCTCAGGGCCTAGTGTTTCCCAGGCCAAGACAATCCATCCCCTTCCTCAGACTAGCCCCAGCCCTAGCAAAGGTGTGGCTAATAAGCCAGGATATTGATAAGAACCCTTTAGCGGTTGCTTTTCTGCCCCCAAGAGCTCTCTATTCCCCAAGTAAAGAGGAAACATGTGTTTCTGAGGCCTCTGCAGGGGTGTGTGTGTGTGTGTGTGTGTGTGTGTGTGTGTGTGTGTGTGAGTGTGTGTGTGTGTGTGTGTGTGTAGCACCCTAGAAATGCACACTAGGGAGGTGGCCCCTGGAGGTGTAGTTCTAACATGCAACTTGGGCCTCAAAACTTCCACCCACTCTTTTTCCAATGGCCCCATAGCAGGCTGCCTCCAAGCTCGGCTGACCCTTTCTCTTCCCCTCCACATACACACACACCTCGATAACGTTGGACACCAGGTATGGCAGGGTCTTGTTCACTTTGATTTTCTCACTGTTCTCTTTGATCTTGTCCTTCATGGCTTGGAGTTCGTGGGTAACTCGCAATACTTCACTCTTCATGATCTGGGATGAGGGCGAGTGGAAGCAAATGTTCAGCCTTGGCTCAGCTTATCCTAGGGCCCTGTAACGGGTGAGGCCCAGGCTGCCCAGCGGACCTTCCCGCATCCATTCACTCAGCTCTAAGGCTCTCTGAAGGGTGAACCTGACTGCGTCCAGCTCCAGCAGAGGGCAAAACGGGCCAGTCTGGAAACCTCCTGAAGTAGTTGTAGCAGAGGGAAAAGAACAGGGCCCCGAATCAAGCAAATCCAGGTTTTAGCTTCTGCTTCTAATTAAAGTCTGGGTACTTCACCACAGCAAAAACCTGTTTCCTCATCTATAAATGAGGACTTTCTAAAAGATTCTCAAGAGGAATATTTAAAGACCTCACCAGAAAAGGCAGTCCGATGAATCCTCTCAGACCTGCCCTTCCACCATCCTGTCTCTCTTCGGGTCCCTCTTAAGGCTTAGTTTTTTCTCTTTTTCTAATCTGGGGCCCTATGTCTTCCTGGAAAGGCCGAGAATATGAAAAAAGCCGCTGGGATCTCCAGGGCCTGCCCTGTGGGGGCTGCCCGCCACTGCCCGCCACTGGGTCTGTGAGCCCACCTTGATCTCACTGTCCAGCAGCCGTGTGCGCTGGATAATCTCTTCTGTGGACATCTTGAGCACCTCCTCCCCGATTCCATCTTGCTATTTAAAAAGAAAAAAAAAAAAAAATATATATATATATATACACACACACACACACATATACACACGCGCGCGCGCACACACACACATATACACATTTATACATATATATACATACATACACATACATATTTCACTCAGGTCGGGGATTCCGCATCCTCCGAGCCCACTCACAGCCTCTGCTTCCCCGCCAATAAAACCAAAATGAAGGAGTCGAGACCCTTGCCCATATCCCAAGCGGCCCCGACCCCGGGACCAGGCCAGACCTTGACCCCCACAGCCACTTCCCACCCTCCCACCAAAGGCGTCTTCCCGCTGGCCCCGGCTCCAGGACCCCCAACTCTCCCAGCGCGTACCTCAGCCTCATCCCACACAGTCGCCATCTTGTCCTGCCGAGTCACTGGACTCTCGAGTTTAGGCAGCAGATTCATATCCTGAAGAAGAAGACCGAAAATAGGACTGGACAGAAATTTCAGCCAGAGATTAATACTATCTTTCCGAACGCCTGCTTCTGACCAGGAACAGACCTCTCTCTCCAATTCCTGACTCCTGACTGAATTAGTTCCCGCCGCCACTACAGCAACGAATCTGCTTCTCCGATTCAAAAGACAAAACCCGGAACACAGGACCCGCCCCCCACACCCCGACCACTCTTGAAACGTAACCACCCTCGTCCTGTTTTAAGCCGGGAGGGACAGGTGGATTTGCTATTGGTCGGTGCGCGCAGTGGGCGGAGCCTGGATGCAAAACCGGAAGGGGAGGAAGAAGGGATGGGACCTCGAGGGTCCTTGGGAAATGTAGTCTTAATCTAGCCAGTACCCGAAAGGGCGCTTTGCAAGGGGATGATTCGACCTCAGAATCTGGTGCAGCTAGGAATTCGGGGATTGGGGAGCTGGTTCAGCCTCACAAACCATAGACAACACACGCCAGCCGTGTTCAGAGAGCCAAAAAAAGGCATGCCCAAGGTTACCAGAGAGAATCATTATCCAGTTTTAAAGAGAAATCGCTGCTGCTTCTAACTTCTGAGCAGGTGCCCCAGAACTGCCCACGTGGGAAGAGCGGAATTGACAACAACCTCTACAATTAAAAAACATTATGACTCACATCGTAATCGTTTCTTGTCATCCCAAGGCTTAGGGCAGATCTCTGGGTCATATAAGACTCATTTTTGTTGTATCTGTGTCCCATTGCTCTGGAGGATCTCTGCTTATGATTCTAAGGCAAGACCCAGGGCACCCCTAAAATGAACTTCATGTAAGCCACATGACATATATTTTCAGCCAAGCCTTCGCAAAGAACCCCTAAACTTGGTAGGAATCTGGCTAGTGGTTTTCTTGGAAGCAGCTGAAAGCAGAAATTTCTTTAAATAACAGCATTTGCTAAAGGTGAAGTGACTTGCCCAAGGTTGTTCAGTGAGTCCGCCCAGAAGCTGCTGACCCCAAATTCACACTTGTCAGAGCTGTCTGACGGGAGTCAAGAAGACGAGATGAGGAAGAAGCTGTCCTGTCTGCACTGCCCCAGCACACCCACAAAAAGAGTCAGAATCGCTGGGCTCAGGTACAAACAGTTTATTTTTCTATAAAGAGCAAAGTACAAAGAGGCAGGGAGGGCAGCCGAGCCTGGAGGAGCAACAGTGGGCAGGCCCTGGACCCTGGCAGGTTGGAGGAGGCCGCTGCCCCAGGGCTAAACAGGGTCTAAGGCGTGACCAATCAGGGGCCTCCAGCAGGATGATGGACAAGGAGCAGGGGGAGATGAGGCAGAAGCCCAAGGCTGCTGGTGGGACTCACACAAAGCCAGGCTTCATGGAGGAGCGGCGGCAGTTGGGGCAGCTCCGTGTCCCGTTGTTCTGCAGGCACCTTGGGAGGCAAAGGAGTTCTGTCCATTCACGGAACCCAGGCTTCTGTCCTGGGCCTGGGCTCTCTCTCCTTCCCTCCCCTCTGCAGGAGCTGGGACGGCCCCCAGGCTCCTCCTGGCGGCCCTGCTTGCCCCTGGCACTCAGTCCTGGGGCTTCCAGGAAGTCAGGAGTCAGGAGGTCGGCATGGAGGCCAGTAGCTGTCACAGCCCTGAGGCAGGTCTAGCCCTGGGTGTGTGAGTCCCGTGGCCTTTGAGAGGCCTCTCTGAATTCTCTTTGGGGAGAATCGTGATGGCCACCTCCTAGGGCTGCTGGAAGGATTCAACGAGTTATTACAGGAGAAGCTTTTAGAACACGCTTGGAATGCAGAGGGGGCTACATTCAGTGTTACTACTGTGGTCAGGCCAGCGGGGGGCCCCAGCGTACCCCAAAGATACCTGCCCACTGGCCGGGAGCCCTCACCTGAGGTGGAAGATGTGGGAGCACGGCAGGGCCTGCAGCCGGCTGTTCCTCTCACCGATGGACTCACCGCACAGGCCGCAGTAGAGCTCGGTCTCCTCCACGCACTCGTGGAAGCGCACCACGTGCGCCCGCAGCTCGCGCTGCAGCCCCTTGCTGCGGCAGATGCTCTCGCTCAGGCAGTGCAGCTTGAGCTGGCTCAGCTGGGGCCAGCGGGGACCAGGTCAGTACTGGTGAGCACCACCCCCTTGCCCAGCCCGAGAAGCTGTCCCCGGGGCCCCACCCAGCGGTCAGGACACACAGGGTCTGGTCCCAGCGGCCTTCTTGCCTCGCGGATGGGCCTAGGAAACCAGTCCTGTCCTCTCCCGGCCTCGGTTTCCCCTCGTGCAGAATGACGGGATAGGTGAGGCAGGAGGTCCAAACCCCTAGAACTCGCCAGGAACCCCATGTTTATGAAGGACTTTATTGACCAGATCCGCTGCATTGACTCCATTTGCTCTCCTGTTTTTGTTAATTAAATACACACAACATCAGGTCAGCATTTCTGACCGACCTGAGATACTTGGGTAAAACTGAGTCGCTATAACCTATCCAAAAACAAAGATCTTTGGCATTTTAGTTGGGCTCTGCACCAGATCTCAAAGAAATTCGTATCTTTTAGATACTGAGCCTGTTTTCGACATTTAAAGGTTTGGATACAAACATTAAATTTGAGAGGCCACATACACTACAGGAGGAGCACGGACTTTGGAGTTAAGACAGACCAGGTACAAAGTGTGGGACCTGGAGCACCTTCCCTGAGCCTCAGTATCCTTACCTGTAAAATGTGGCTTGGAGTGCCCACCTTGCCGGTAGACAGTGAAGAGAGGGACCAATACCTAGAAGAGCCTGTGTGTGCCCAGCTCTTAGCAGACCCACTGTTGGAGGTTTTAATGACCACCAAGAAGCTCTGAGGAATTCTGATGTCCTCTGAGCTGTGGAATTCTTGCCCTGCCCTCTAAAGTGCTCTGTGGGTGAAAGAGAAAGAGCCAGGGTCTGGGAATGGGTGGGGGGCAGCTCCTGGAGATCCAGAAGGGTTCAGGGAAGCCCTCTCCACACACCCCAGGTCCCACTGGGCTCTTGACTCCAGACCCAGGAGACAGAATCAGGTCTGACCTTGTTTCCCACTTCCTCGGCCAGGTCCTGGGCTTTCTCGATGGCATCCAAAGCCTGAAAGGCAAGCACAGGCCAGGGCTGCAGGCAGAGCTGTGTGACAGAGGCCTTGGCTCCCAGGAAAGGAAGGGGCCGAGAGGGGCGGGCCTGGGGAGGGCAGCATCGCTGGCCGGCTACCCTGCATATGGACGTAGCAAAAGCAGGCTGGAGCCCGGTCACAGAACTGTGTGGTCAAGTTACCTGCTGCCTCAGTTTACTCAGATACAGAATGGGAAGAATATTCCTGTCTTATTGAGTGTCGTGAAATCGTGAAAGCCGTTAAAGCATCCTGAGTTGCAACCCAGCTCTGGCCCTTTGCTAGCTGTGGGCCTGGGCACATCATGGGACTTCTCTGAGTCTGGAAAATGACTTGGAATGGACTCACCTCATGGGATTCAGGTGAGGCTGATGTTAGACAAAATGTCTGAAAGAGTCCTGCCCAGGACCAACCCCACAGATTGTAGGCTGACCTACTGGCTCCAAATGGGAGCACTGGGGAGAGCCAGGGGCTGCAGGAAACGGGCCCGCCTCACCTTGTCCAGCGCCTTCCTGGCTATCCAGCATTTGGCCACGCCCAGTAGCACCTGCACCTGTCCCAGGCGGTTTCCAATCTCAGTCATGATGCTCATGGCAGAGTCGTACCTGGGGAAGGCTGTCTGCACAGCCAGGGGGAGGGTGCAGTCAGACTGGGCCAGGCCTGCCACCCCTCCCTGCACACCCCAGGGACCTCACCTCCAGGTCCCCGCGGCTCCGGTGGATGTCAGCAAAGCAGAGTAGGCAGAGCGCCTGTAGCGGCCGGTCCCCATGCTGTAGAGCAATCTTCATAGATTCCTGTGAAGGGAGGCTGGAGGCTCAGGCCTGCACACTTGCCCCCGCCAACGCTGGGGTGTCATTACTCAGTGGGCCCCTCTGACAGGGCAGTCCAAGGATCGCCAACATCCTTGGAGCCCAGTACACCTAGCACGGTGCCGTGGCCCCACTTATGGCCCCACTGAGGCCTCACGACATCCAGGGAAGTGGACAGAAGTGACTCGATCGAGGGCACCTGGCTGGTAAGTTGCAACACGGGATTTGAACCCAGGTCTGTGGCACTCCTCTGCTCTCCCCCCACACATCCCCTCTGGGGGGCACTTTGCTTAAAGTGGCCCCGGGGGGGGGGGGGGGGGGGGGGGGGGGGGGGGGGGTGGAGGGTAGTTAGGCAGAACAAACACATCCTCCAGGGACTCATGGAGAAGAGGGTCAAGGGGAGATCTTGGGGCCCTAAGAGGGCTGATAGGGAAGGGGGACATCCTACCCACACCACCACCCTCCACCTGCCCATCTTCCCTCCTGCCCCACCTCACAACACTCCATGGCGCTGCCCAGGTGGCCCAGCAGGCGGTAGGCCACAGCCATGTGGTACTGGCTCATGGCCCGGTACTTGAGGCTCCAGCCTTTGCCATAGTCGCTAACGAGCTCTGCGGCCTTGCAGGGGAAGAACAGGGCTTTCTCGTAGTCCTGCGGGGGACACAGGGAGGAGGTGGGACAAGAATGGGGCACACTGAATGGCCGGAGCTGCCCTGAAGTCGAGGGCTCTAGGGCCTGCCTTCTCCATCAGCTCAGAGGCCCCGCTGGTGTTCACTCACTCACTCGGGTTCCCAGGAGCGAGTGGTCCAGGCAGAGGGAACCCACCGGAAAGCTGTGCGCTCCATGAACGGAGGAATTCTCATCTGTTTGCGGATGCATCCCAAGAGCCTAGCACAGTTCTTGGCACTTAGTTCTTGGCACAACGAATATTTGTCGAATGAAAGAATGAGTGAGAAGGCACGAAAACACAGCTGGCATCTCTTCTCACACAAAGGGGGAGTACCAGGCCCCCCACTCGTGTTTGCCCTCCAGTACCCAGCAGTGGGTGCTCACCAACGGCTCAGTGTCCACTTGCCAGTGCCGTCGGCGCCAAAGAATGTGGAACAGACTCACTGAGGCAGTGAAATCATCCTTTCTTTCTCCTCAAACCTCCAAATACTCTTTCTACCTGTCTGTTATCAGCTAATGCCCTTGCTTCATACTCCACAGGGAAAACAGAAGAAAGTCAGAGAGGACTCCCTTCTCCACCAAATCCTTGAGATGGACCACTCTGTCTCCTTCCTGCCACTCTAGAGAAGGACCCCCCGGCTCCTACAGAAGTGAGTTCCTCCACGGGGCTCTGGAACTAAGCCTCCATCTCTTTCGACTCAGTCATTCCCATCGGTGTACAAATGCATTCTGGCATTTCTTACCTCATTAAAAAAAAAAAAAAAAAAAAAATCAGGGGCACCTGGGTGGTTCAGTGGGTTAAAGTTTCTGCCTTCAGCTCGGGTCATGATCCCAGGGTCCTGGGATTGAGCCCCACATCGGGCTCTCTGCTCAGCAGGGAGCCTGCTTCCTCCTCTCTCTCTCTCTCCGCCTGCTTCTCTGCCTACTTGTGATCTCTGTCAAATAAATAAATAAAATCTTAAAAAAAAATTCAAAATCAAACAACTCTTTTGACCTCATGTCCCTTCAGCTACAGCCCCATAGCTCTGCTCTTTCTCGTGGGAAATCTATTTGATCTTTCACTTCATATCTAACAAGCATATCCAAGTTCATATGACCAAAAGAGAACTCTTGATAACCTCAACAAAGGCCTGTTCCTCACAAATTTTGTTACGTACTTTTTTAAAAAGTTTTATTTATGTAAGTAATCATTGTGCCCAACATGCGGCAGGACTTCACGACCCTGAGATCAAGAGTCCCACGGTCCACCAACCAATCCAGCCCAGTGTCCCTTATGGGGCACCTTTTAAATTTGAAGGCATGTAAGTGTTTTATAGCTTCAGAAGTTTTTAATTTAATTTTTTTAAGACCAAAAAAAATAGAAAATGGAAATAAATATCTTAACTGTGTATCATCTTATTAACATAATTCATTAATTATAATAATGTTTAATTATAGAATTACTATAATATAATAATACAATATACCATTAAAATAAGATATTATTACATTACAAAGTATTATATTGCATTATAGTAATATAACCACACAGAAAAAGATAATTATTTCAAATGACCTTGGAATGTATGTCTTTGGATGTTCATCCAAAGTGGGATATTTGACAAAAACAAAAGAAGGGCAAAGAAATCTTAAACTTCCTTCAGTTGTCTCTTTTTTAAAAAAGTAATATTGGTATTATCTTTGGGAAGTATTTTGTGTATTTTGTAGGATAAAATAAATATGCAGTCGTGTTGCTAAAAGCCAACATTTTCAGTCTAAGGAAAAAGAGAGTCCAGATTAAAATAAATTAAGGAAAATCCTGAAACATTAGATTTGAATTGCAAATATTAGCGTAAACTTCAGGGGTCTTGGCAACTACACAGACTTTGAAGCCACCACAACCCAGTAGCAATGAGCACCTTAGAACCCACATTTGGTCTTTAATACAATTTCCCACCAAAAACAACCCAGAGAAATGACTGATTCCAGGTCTGGGGCAGGGAATATACAAATTGAGCCTGGGACAGTTTATTGTTCCAGAAAACAAAAACACTTCCAGTGTTTAAATTAAGTCTCTCCAAAAGGACACAGGAGCCTTATTGAAGGAATTCCATTACCTAAAGTCACAATAATTTGAGCATCACAAAGCACAATATTGCTATTAACTGAAGAAGACTGAATATTTTTTTAAAATCCAGGATTTCATAACAGTACTCCAAAAAGCAAAACAAATGAGTGTGGTCACTGAAGGCAGCTATGACTTTGACGCCTCCTTATCAAAGTAGGAACTAAAGGAAAGGAGAAAGTATTTATTCCGTCTTTCCTGTAGGAACTGCCTTTCAGAGGAGCCAACTAGTCCTAACTGATGGGGGAGAATTCTTCCTTAGAGAAAACCCCAACAACTGTGGAAGGATAGGTCGAACTTGGAGATCGGCATTTCCTTTCAGTTGAAATAAGAGAACTAATTCAGGCAAGAAACATCACTGGATGTTAAATCCATTATGGAGACTGTGACCGCAGAACTGAATTTTTTCCCAGGGGGCCAGAGTGTCACCGCGCCCTCCCCCCCAGTTCACTTGCTGGTCACAAAGGGAAAAAACGTTAACCCTAAAATGGAGGGATGGGGTTGTCGCCCCCCTGCTACCGGATGTGATAAAAGACGCAACAACGCTTACAGTCTTCTCACCAAAAAGGTGTGACCCGAGTCTTCCCTGGTCACTAAGCTCTAGTTTGCAGGGAGCAAAGGGGAGGGAAAAAAAAGAGACAAATCACAGTCACGTGACTCCTCGCGGAAGCGATGGGATGATGAGATGAAAGCTGTTACAGGGCAGTTTGCCTTGTTAGACAAATCCTGGAAAACGAAGGGGAAGGGAGAAATCGTCCAATGGAATAGACTTAGGAGACATAATGCCCACTGCTCGCGTGCCTCGGGTCTGTGTTCCAATTTATAGAAGCCGAGGGTAGAGGCGTGTTTTCAGGATAAGCAGAGAAACTCAAGAGATAATTGGGATTATGTAAGAAAGTGCCCTTATATAAGAAAATGTCTCTCTTTTTTTCTTTCACAGATGCATACTGAACTACTTTGGGGCAAAATATCATGACGTCTATAATTTCCTGTCACAACGCTTCAGTTAAAAAGCGTAAATCAAATATGGCATCATAGTAATTAATCATTGTTCAGTCTGCGTGGTGGGGCTGTGGAATCTCCGTATATCATTCTCTCGATTTTCCTGTATAGTTAATTGTCTTCATAATAAAAAAGGTTTTAAAACACCCCATCCCTCTCCCATCTAGCGAATCTGAGTGGGTTCTTCCTATGTCTGGTTGCTAAAAACAAAATCCTCGGGCTGGTCCCGGATGAGCCTCGTTTCCTCGTACCCCACCTCTGATTCATCAACATTTACACAGCCATTGGCCCCAAGATTTATTAAGCATCTACTGTGTGCCCAGCACCAACATGCCCCATGGGTCAAGTGCAGCCTGGATGCCTAGGGGTCCCAGGAGAACACGCACTTGACCAGAGACAAGCCATGGGTCCCTGGAGCCATCAGTTCATCCCGACCTGCCTTCTCCCCTACCCCCCTTACCTCTTGGTTCTCACCACCTAATCCGTCCTTCTCACACACATGTAGCAGCCATGCTGGCCTCCACCGTCCCTGGAACCAGGCCAGCTATGCCCCCACACTGTCCCAACCCAGGGCAGGGTTTTGCTTTCGCTGTTGTCATGGTTAACCCTCTCATGTGCTTCCAGTCATCAGACTGATAGCACCCTTATGAGGCCTTCCAATCACCCTATTTGAAATTTGCAACACCCCATTCTCGGCACGTCCCACCTCCTTTCCTGCTTTCCTTTCTCTTAAGCACTTTCTGGCATGCTGCACGATTGATGTACTGTTTGTATTTATTTGACTTTTTCTGGAATGCAAGCTTCACAAGGCCAGGGGCCTTGCTATTGTCTTCACTGCTTGCATCCCAAGCCCACAGAGCCCGGCACAGAGCAAACAGTCAATAAACACTTGAGGAATGAGTCCTTACAACGGCGCTGGAGGGTGGGCCCTATCCTCCCTGGTTTTATAGATGTCCCTACCACGGTTCAGAGATGAGAGATGCCAAGACCACAGAGCAGACACAGGGCAGTGTGGGGTCATGGCCAGGCCTCACAAGGAGCCTCCCATTCCCCCAGGAAGGCAGACAGACCAAGGTTTGAATCCCGGCCCTGCCTTTCCTGCTAAGTCCCCACCTTCCTGGGTGAGCCTTCCCTCTCAGACTCTCCTGCGTGGGAGGACTGAGCAAGGTCCTGAGTGGGGAGCGCGGCTCACAAGAGGGTGTCGGGGGACCCGAGCCCGCCCCCGCCCGGCCCCTGCGCCCGGGCCCACCTTGACCTGGGCGTAGAAGCTGCCCAGGCTGCAGCAGACGCGGCACTCGAGCATGGCGTCGTCATTGTTGTGGGCATAGCGCAGGGCCTTCTCGAAGCTCTCCAGGGCCTTCTGGAAGAGGCTGAGGCCCAGGAAGGCATTGCCCATGCTCAGGCTGACCTGGCCGCCGAGCTGGGCGCCGGCCCTGGTGCCCGGCAGGCCCAGGCAGGTCTTGCAGTAGGAGATGGTCTTGTGGAACTCGCAGAGCTTCTCATTGCTGCGCGCCAGGTTCAGGTAGCTCTCCAGAAGGAAGTCAGCATCCTCCAGCTCCCGAGCGGTGTCGATCTGCACCACAGCGAACTGTCCGCGGGTGGGGGCGGGGCGGTCAGCCTAGCCTCCGAGCCTCACACCTGGGCCTCCTCCCTGCCTCACAGCCAAGGCCTCGGGTGAGTCCTCTGCTCTCTGGCCATGGGCTGGATGCGCCAGACTTGGAGCCACACTCGGACCCATAGCCCTCACCTTTCGGCCGCAGCCTACCTGGGCCACCCACGCACCCTCCTACCCCCAGCCCCAAACCTGGAGCCTAGGCACTGTCCCAGGCTCCAATTCAGAATCCCAAACGGGAAGGCTGGAACCTAGCTGCCAGACCCGGCCTGGAGATTGCCAAACCCTGAAGTGGAGAAGCTCTGCCTCAGTCTCAGGGTGAAGTTCAAGGCCGCAGGGTGTTAGACTAGACTCCGAGCCCCCGTGCGGCGGCTAGCCTGGGGGACAGGGGATGTCTGAGGAGGCGGGAGGGTCGAAAGCCTGGGGATAGCCAGCCTGGGCCCACCTTCAGCATCTCCTTGTAGCGGCCCATCTCCGAGTGTGCTGTGACCAGGCAGCCCAGCACGCGGAAACGCCCCACGAGGTCCGCGCTCTTCTCCAGCACCTTCATCCACACGTGCAGTGCCTTCTCTGTCTGGTTAGACTGGTACAGCTGGAGCCCCTTCTCGATCTGCTGCTTTGTCTGGTCCTGCCCCATCCTTCCAGAGCCCTGGGCCACAGGAGGACGGAGAGACCCTGGTGGCTCTGGGCTTCTAGGCGTTCATGGTGGGGACCCCAGTGCCAGTTGCCCACGGAGCCCCAGGAAGGAGAGCCACGCCAGGCAGGAGCCGAGCGGGGCCTGGATGGAGAGCAGGCGCCACCCTGGGAACAAAGCTGGTCCGGCCCCTGTCCGCAGCTGTCCCTGCCAGTTGGGGCCACGTGGCCGCTGAGGAATGTCAGCCACAATGTCACGCGGGCCTCGGCGGCACCCACCCCTAAGCTGGGAGGCGGCTGCCCAGGGATCCAGGCACCCTGTTCCCCAGGCACCCCCTTTGGTGTCTCTTCAGCTCCTCTGACACTGACCCCGACTTCCCTGGCAGAGTGGGCCCTCCAGGCAGTCTACGGAGCCGCCTCCAGGGACGGGCTGAGGGCCTGGAGGAAGCAGGGTGGCCAGCCCTGAGACCTGCCTCTCCCCATCATAGCGCTCTCCCTAGAACTACCCTCCCTCCAGCTTCGTTTCTGGGATTTGCTGGGCACCGATGGCTCTAATCCATAGGCATGCCCACACCATTCACAACATCTCGTCCTAGCTCACAGTATGGCCCAAGCCAAGTCATTTACCCCTCTGTGCCTCAGTTTCCTCATCTGTCAAATGAGGGTAATCATGACCTCATAAACCCTGACTCAGGGGTTGTTTGAGCAGCACAGGGTGGTGGGGAACAGCAGGGCCCCTGGACTCAGGCTGACTCTGCCATTTATTAGCCGTGTGGACCATGTGACTTTGGGCCAGAGTGTACCACTACCCGCCGCAGTGGACTGCTGGAACCGATGACTTATTAGTTGACGAGGACGTAGAAGAGCAGGAGGTCATCCCAAGCTGTGTCTGTCTGCTCCATGGCACACCGCCTACCAGGGACAGGAATTGACCCCTGAAGGGTTAAGAAGTGTCCCAATCCCAATCCCCATCCCAGTTTGAAAGGTCCCTAATAATGAGCTCTAATGCCAGATACTGTGGAAAAGGGCAATGTCTTATTCAGGGAGGAGACTCTTGAAATGTGGGGGCTCCTAGTACTGAGAGGCCCTAGGTAATAGGGCCCTGCCAACTCCACCAGCTCGCCTCCCCCCATTTTTCTCCTTCCTCTCTGCACACCAGGCTCCTTCTTGCTCTGGGGCAAAGTTCATCCTTTCAGTGTGGACAGTTTTTAGTACATTCACAAATTTGTGCATTGATTACCACTAATTCCAGAACGTTTTCACCATGTCCAAAAGAAGCCCATACTGATGACCAGTCACTCCATTCCCCCAGTTATAGTGGAATTGTGTCCTCCCTGACTCATATGCTGAATTCTCTTTTTAAAGATCCTCTTTATTTATTTGAGAGAGAAAGAGAGAAAGAGAAAGAATGCACAGGGAAAGAGGCAGAGGGAGAAGCAGGCTCCCCACCGAGCAGCGAGCCCGACACAGGGCTCGATCCCAGGACCCCAAGAACATGACCTGAACTGAAGGCAGATGCTTAACTGGCTGAGCCACCCAGGTGCCCCAATTCTTTTTTTATTTTTTAAAGATTTATTTAGTTATTTGAGAGCGAGGGAGAGGGTGCGAGAGAGTGTGCACACATGGACCCAGGGAAGGGACAGAGGAAGAGGGAGAGAGAGAATCTCAAGCACGTTCCATGCTGAGCACGGAGCCCAGTGCTCGGGGCTCAATCTCACTGTCCTGAGATCACGACCGGAGCTGAAATCAAGAGTCAGACATTGAACCGACTGAGCCACCCAGGCTCATAAATTGAATTCTTTTTTTTGTTTGTTTTTAAAACCTCAGAGACTCCTCTGAGTGTGTGTGTGTTTGTGTGTGTGTGTGTGTGTGTGTGTGTATTTTAAGATTTTATTTATTTACTTGACAGAGAGAGCACAAGCAGGGGGAGAGGCAGGCAGAGAGAGAGAGAGAGAAGCAAATCAGAGCAGGGAGCCCAACATGGGACTCGATCCCAAGACCCTGAGATCACGACCTGAGCCAGAGGCAGATCCTTAACCGACTGAAGAACCCAGGCTCATATGTTGAGTTCTTAACCCCCAAATGGGATGTGCTTGGAGACACCATCTCTAACAAAGTTAAAGTGAGGTCATTAGGGTGGGCCCTAATCCAGGTTGACTAGTGACAAACCAGGACACGGACACACGACGGAAGACCAAGTGAAGACACGGGAATAAGACAGGTCATCTACAAGCGAAGGAGAGAGGCCTCAGATGGAAGCCTGATCGCTGACTTCTGGCCCCTGGAACTGTGAGAAAATAAATTTCTATTGTTTAAGCCACTCAGTCTGTGGCACTTTGATGTTTAGGTTTATTTATTTAAATAATCTCTACACCCATTGTGGGGCTCAAAACTCACGGCCCCGAGATCAAGAGCCGCACGCCCCATGAGAAGCCAGGCACCCTGTTGGTAGCTCGCTATGGCAGCCTGAGCAAACCCATGCACCCCACAGCCTCTATCTACTTTCCACGGAACTGTCTAATCTGGCCATTTCATGTAAATGCAATCATACAATCCGTGGCCTTTGGTGACTGGCTTCTTTCACTTAGCTTCACGTTTTCAAGGTTCATCGGTGCTGGAAATCAGTACTTCATTTCTTTTTATGGCTGAGTAGTATGCATTGTATGGACCTACCATTTTAAACTGATAAGAACAGATACTACACTTGATCTTAGCCAAAAGGTCAAGAAGCGATGGACCTACCATTTTATTTAGCCGTTCATTAGCTGGTGGACATTTGGGGGGTTGTTTCACTTTTTTGGCTTTGGTAAAGAGCAACGGCGCTATGAACATTTGTGTACAAATCTTCCTATGTTCATTGTGTTGATTTCTTTAGCTTCTGAAGAATTGCCAAACTGTTGGCCCCAGGACCTTTGTACATCTTGATTCTTTTCCTCCTCCCCACCCCAACGTTCTGCCTAGTGACATTCTAGTTAGGGTGAGTCAGCTTGTTACGCTCTCATGGAGAAGTACATTCCATTCTGATACAAGACTTCTCTCTCTCTAATTTTACAGTCATCAATAAGGTCATTTGCTCATCATCTGTTTCTCCGACTCAGATGTGTGGGCAATGATGTCTCAGCCACCACTGACTATCTCTAGAGCAAGGCCAGGCACACACGGATTACTCAGTAAATGTGCTGAATGAATGAATGAATGGGGAAAAGGGGAGGAAAAAAGTCTAATTTTGAAAGGTAAAGCAACTGTTGCAGGCTTCACAGACGATCTGCCACGTTCCTGCCCCAGCCCGGGACAGAGATGGCTTCCTGTTTACTGTGAGCAAAGCAGGTCCAGAGAGGGGCAATCTGGAACAGCAGGCACATCACTGGCTTAGGGGTCTGTGCCCTAGGGTCACAGCCCAGCGGAGGTGGAGGGGACGAGGCAAGGCCACCAGGACTCCCCAGGGGGAAGTTCTCTGGAATCCCCACCCCAGGAAGCTAGGAAAGGAGGCGAGAGGGAATGAGAGTTGGCTGGGCTCTTCTTCTCATCTGGGAAGGTGGGTCCTCAGTGAAAGTTAACCCCCGGAGGGGAAGGAAGCTGGGCCCACACGGAAAGTGCTGAAGGGCTTGCAGATTTTCTCCCACTCACTAGTCCAGACCCGAGTTTGGCGGGAAGGAAAGGACGTGGGCAGCTTGCATCTGTGCCCCAAAGGAGTCTGGGAGCTTCTTGGGTACCTGGCAACTCAAAGGATCCCAAAACTTGAAAATCTGACGGGAGGAAGGTTTCCTCTGCCCCAGAGTCTGCCCTTCGCTGACTACTGTATACACTTATGTCAAGGTCATGCTCTGTTAGGACAAGGGCTGTGATTTGTCTTTGTATCCTGAGCCCCCGCACAGCCCCTGGAAAAGTGAGAGACTGGCAGATGACAACTGACATTTTCTGGGCTAAGCGTTTCCTCCGGTTTACAGATAAGGAAACTAAGGCACTGAGCAGTAACAGGACCTGCCCCAAACCACACAGCTAGAGAGCAGGGACTGGATCTAAGCGACGTGACTTAGGGGTCCCACTCTTAACCATGACACTATTCCTGACAAGGAGGAGGGAGAGGGAGAAAAGTAAAGGGGAACGGGAGACCGATTTTTGGAAATCACGGTGATATTTACCTGACACACAACAAGCTCCCTGGGAACCTTAGCCAAGGCTCTGGTCAGGGCAGCTGAAAGAGAGGTATATGGAGAAGGCTAGGGAGAAGCTCTAACGTCAAGCCTACTCACCCATGCCCAGCAGTGAAGCAGACATATGGCCCCTGGAGATTGGAAGGACGAGCCACAAAATCAAACGGGCTTTTCTGGGCCACTTAGCCTCCCAGTGGGGTATGACACAGGGGCGCAGAGCCTTCTACCAAGTGCCATCTGTGTCAGGCACCAGCTACAGGCCTCCCAGGTTAGACCCCTGCTTTCTGATCAAAAGTAGAAAATCTAAGTTTGGGCCTGAAGCAGGGGTCTCACATCTCCATCTGGCATGTGAGCGCTGAAGAGGTCTGTGTCGGTTGAGCTCCATCTGTTACCTGGGAGAGTTCAGACAAAACTCTGTTATTTCTTGCTTCTCCTGGAGACCAGGGGCTCAGGCAAACCAGGCCCTGGGATTCCGCACGGGACAGACCCCATCTTGCTCCCAGTATTCTCGCCTTGACACTGAGGCGAGAATAACACTTGTCATCTTAGACAGGCCTCCTTCCATTCACTTGCATCACCTGTTCCAGAAGCACGACAAACATTAACCCAAGGGGACCGTCCCAGGCCCCCTCTGCCACGATTTGTGGGATCCTCAGTTTGTCCTTCTCGAAGAATTCATTTTCCTGGCTGTAAATGGGATTATCGCCTCTTTGGTAAGGTTTCTATGAAAATCAAATGAAGAGATAAAACAAGAACTTGCTTTGAAAACAAGTTGTGGAACTAATACCCCTATAATGGGCCTCCTGAACCTTCCTGGAATTGGCTTTCACTGTCTACAATAGTGGAAAAACTAGAAATCCTCTATGTCCAGGAGGAAAGTGGTTAAGAAATCATGACATGCTCTATAGCCTCTAAAAATGAAAGTTGTAGATCCTGGTGTACATACCCAGATGGAAGGGTGCCCGGGACATAGTAACTGAAAAAATGCACATAGCAGAACATTCTGTACATTACGGCACAATCTCATTTTTATTAACAGAAATTATATATGTACATAGTTTTTTGTATATAGAGAGAAAAATTCTGGAAGCATACTTACCCCATCTGTTTAACAGTTATCAATGGGCTGTGGGATGGGGAAATGCTCCCTTTCAACTTTTATATACTTAGGGCTGTTAGCAAATTGAACAAGTGTCTGCCAGGCATGGCCCTGAGCCAATCTCTCATCTTCCCAGCTCTGCTGGGTGGGTGTTTTCACTTCCATTTGGCAGATGAGGAATCTGAGGCAAACAGAATTAAGTCACCTGCCCAAGGTCACGGGACGGGTGGTATAACCAGATTAAGAGACTCCTGAACAAAGCTTTTCCCACCATACTCTAAAGTCTCTTCTATATAACTGTATTAGTGTTTTGCCTTAAAAAAATCCCTCAAACCCTAAAATGAATTTTTTAAGCTTTTTTTGAGAGACTGCGAGTGCATAGGGGAGAGGAGCGGGAGAGGGAGAGAAGTGGACTCCCGGCTGGGTGGGGGCGCTCAATCCCACAAACGGAGATCATGACCTGAGCGGAAATCAAGAGTCGGATGCTGGGACTCCTTGGTGGCTTAGTTGGTTAAGTGTCTCCCTTAGGTTCAAGTCATGATCCCATGGTCTTGGGATGGAGCCCCGTGTCAGGATCCTTGCTCAATGGGAAGACTGCTTCTCCCTCGCCCTCTGCCTGCCACTCCTCCTGCTTGTGTGCGGTGTGACAAATAAATAAATACAATCTTAAAAAAAAAAAAAAAGCCGGATGCTTAACTGACTGAGCCACCAGGTGCCCTAAAATGATTTTTTAAAAGGTCGTGGTGTCAAGTAAGCCTCTGGGCACACTTGACTTTAAGGATGACTGGGTTGGTGACACCCTCAAGGCCAGAGGACCGCAGGTAGATGCCTCTCTCTGGGGAGTTCCCAGACTGCCAAAGGGACCGTCCAGCAGCAGATGGCCAAGCAGGGGCTGGCACCAACTTCCTCTCGAATGGCGCCCCTGGTGGCTGTCTCAGCAATTGTATTAGAACTCCAGTAAAGTGGCTCTAAGGGACGGGGCTGTCATTCGTTACATGGCCACTGAGGGCCTATGGAGAACTCGGGTATTGGTTGGCAGCTGGCAATCCATAAACAAGGTATGAAATTATTCTCTTTCTTCTGAGTGGGTGGAAATTTCTTTTTAAGGTTTCATTTATTTATTTGAGAGAGACAGCGAGAGAGGGAACACAAGCAGGGAGAGCTGGAGAGGCAGAGGGAGACTCCCCACCCACCTGATGCAGGGCTGGGATCATGACCTGAGCTGAAGGCAGCCACTTAACGACTGAACCCCCCAGGTGCCCCCAGAGTGGGTGGAAATGTCTGAATCAAACTAATGTAGTGGGGTGGGGGGAAGCACATCAGGAAGCTCTTGAACAGAAGCAATGATCATTTTTTGGTATCTGTTCACTTATTCATTAAATGTTTCCTGAATACTTGCCTGCCAGGCCCTAGGGCTCCAGCAAGGAACAAGACATGCACAGTCCCTGCTGCACAAAGCTCCGTTCTAGGGGGTGGGGGGTGAAACCGGGGCTCACCTCAGACCCTCCCAAAGGAATATATGCTCTACCAGGACTTCAGAGGTTGACATGGGTTAAAAACCCAACTCTCCTACTTACAGCTATGTGACAAGGACTGTAGCTTCTCTGTGCCTCAGTCTCTACCTTCCTATGCTGCCAGGTGCTGGGAGGACGGGCAGAACAGCCCCAACATGGGGCTTGAACTCAGGACCCTGAGATTGAGACCTGAGTTGAGATCCAGTCGGACGCTTAGCCGACTGAGCCACCCAGGTGCCCCTCTTTTGTCTTCTTCACTGCAGAGTAACATCTAGAAGAGTCCTGACCGCTGTAACTGACTGCCATGATGGAAATTTCTAGGCCCCGCACTGGCCAGTACAGTGCCCTGGTCACATGGAGCTTCACAGCGAAAGTGAGGAATGAGAGCTCTTAATTTAAACAGCTACAGTGGCTGGTGGCTAGTAGAACTGCACAGCGCAGACAGGTCCCGAGGACAGCCAGATGCAGGGTGAGGCAGACGGCGTGGCAGGTAAACAGGAGGAGCTGGAGAAGCGGAAGGGACAGGGGCTGTGGGACCATGGCTGGCTTTCGAGGAGGCAGGCTCAGAAAGACCAGGAATGGCAGAAGCAGGTGGCGCAAGCCTAGGGCTCTGAGTTGCTTTCAAGGAGGGGGAGGAAAGAACATGCCTTGAGAGGTAGGCTAAGTGAAAGCCAGACACAAAAGGCACAGATCCTATGACTGCATTTATAGGACACGTCCAGAATAAGCAAATCTATAGAGCAGCTTCGCGGTTGCCAGGGGCTGGGAATGAGGGGGAGCTGAGAAGGGGAGTGACTGCTAATGAGTACGGGGTTTCTTTTCGGGGTGATGAAAATGTTCTAAAATTAGGTTGTGGTGATGGTTGCACAATGCTAAGATCCAAGGACTTGTCCCCTGTAAGTGGGTGAATCGTAGAGGTTTAAAAACACTAAAGCCTCAGGAGGCGTCAGGACAGTGGGATGCCCTCGGGGGCAGAGGCGGCGTTGGTGGGTACACAGGCAGCCCTGGAGCCCTGGAGCCTCGGCGGCCGGAGTGTCAGGATGGCTCTTCCCAGCTGAAATGTTCCATTTCCCCTCCCAAGACTCTGACTTCGGTTTAAAAAAGCAAGAGCCATCCCTAGAGCTGAAGCCTTTACCAGGAAAAGAGAAAAGTCAATGTATGCAGAAGAAATTAAACACCAGATGGTGGGGGTTGGAAAGGACTCCTGAGAGAGAAGGAAGATGCTTGAGAAAGGCAGAAGGTGCAAGAAAAAGCCATCTACGATCCCTCCTGGAAGGGCAACGCTGTCAGACACAAGTGTGACATTCCTAGCGGTGAAGTCACAAACCTGATCCCGTTTCCTTCCCGATGCCTCTCTTCGTCAGGGACTGAGAGGCTCAGGGGAACACAGTGTGTGGAAGAGCTGGGAGGGTCAGGGCAGCCGACGCAGAGGCTGCCTCTGTGGAGAGCCAGGAACCAGGGCTGCGGCAACAATTAGGTGCTGAGAAATCTATTCAAATATAAAAGAGGACTGCGTGTGGGTTTTAAAAAGGAATACAGTTGCAGACCAAGCTATAAAGGTGCACAAGCCTACATTTTTAAAAAAGGTTAAAAATAGCACTGCGGGCACACTCTTTTTGGTAAATTTTAAAGAGAAACAACAGCCTAAGTACGATGTCACACTGAAAGATGTATGTCGTACGTCACATTCTATTTTTATATCAAGTTCTATCTCAGGAGAACAAGAGTCCTAAGGCAAAGACTTCAAGACAAGATCTGCCACCTGGATCCTGAGTGACAGGAGAACCTGTGCTGGATGGAGAGAACTTCAGGTTCCACCACCTTGTCCTTACAGAAGAAACAAGTCAGGAACGGAGCCCTCCAAGCCCGACTCTCCATCTTGGTCCCATTTTGCAGCGTGTGGCACGCCCTCTTTGAGAAAGCGCCTTATGGGCTCTTCATACATATTGGTTATGTAGTTCAATGTGTATTTAAACACATATAATTAGTGGACATTTAAAAACAAAACCTTGTGATTTCGTAAATATTAACGGTCAGAATGAGGTGAAGTTGAATAGGTGCATTTCAAGCTGATTTAAAACATCAGGTGGCGAGGACTATACAAGACTGTGAGGGGCGCCTGGGTGGCTCAATAGGTTGGGCGGCTGCCTCTGCCTCAGGTCATGATTCCAGGGTCCTGGGATCGAGCCCCGCATCGGGCTCCCTGCTCAGCAGAGGGCCTGCTTCTCTCTCCCCCTCTGCCTGCTGCTCTGCTTACTTGTGCTATCTGTCAAATAAATAAAGTCTTTAAAAAAAAAAAAAAAAAAGACTGTGAATGTGCTGAATACCACTGAATCATCTACTTGGGGGAACTGTTTAAGAAGAAAATTTTGCATTATATGTATTTTGCCACAGCAGAAAAAAAATTAGGTAAAGAATAGTTTAGGTGGTACCAGATTCAGGAAAGACCTGAGTGGCAGGAATAATGCAGGAAGCACCCATTCCTCACAGGAAGTGACCCTTCATGGATCGTGCTGACCACCTCTCCGGGAGCAGTGAGTTACCAGTAAATCCCCCCACACCAAGACGGCGGCTCTAAGGAGGGCCAGGCTGCAATGGTTCACCCACCACCTGGGGGAGCCACAGAGCTGTAGGCTCCCCAGGTTCCGAACCCTCACTAGAGCCTTGAGGACTGTGCAATCGTGTGGCGAGAAGACACTTTAGGTTAACTAAAGCATATTTATTTGCTTTTCTGGAGTATTTCTCCTCAGTCGTGGTTAAGAGAAAGGGTTTGGGAGGTGGGCAGACCTGGTTTGATTCTTAGCGCACACCACTTTCTAGTGGGCAACACTTTTTTTTTTCTATTTAAGGGGAAGAGAGAGAGCACGAGCGAGTGTGCATGCGTGTGCACACTAGTAGGAGGAGCAGAGAAAGGAAAGAGAATCTCAGGCAGACTCCACACTCAGCACAGAGCCCAACCTCATGACCCTGAGATCACAACCTGAGCTGAAACCGAGAGTTGGACACTTAACCGACTGCACAACCCAGGTGCCCCAATCCAATTTCTTTTAACCTCAGTTTGCTCATCTACAAAATGGGAATGGGAACAGTAGCTCCTTCCCAGGGATGTTATAAAAATTAAAACATATAACATGTATCAAGTGTTCCCCATAGCACTTGGATTGTGGCAAACAATTAACATTAGCTAGGATAATTACCACAGAGTAATACAAAGTTGTCACTTTTAAACATTTTTTAAAGATTTTATTTGAGAGAGAGCTCTAGTGAGACAAGAGCGCAAGCAGGGGTAGGGAGAGGGAGAAGCAGGCTCCCCTGCTGAGCAGGGAGCCCGATGGTGGGCTGGATCCCAGGACTCTGGGATCATGACCTGAGGGGAAGGCAGACACTTAACCAACTGAGCCACCCAGGAACCCCTCTTTTATTTTTATTTTTTTAAGATTTATTTATTTGACACAGAGAGAGAGAGACAGATCACAAGTAGGCAGAGAGGCAGACAGAGAGGGGGAAGCAGGCTCCCCACCAAGCAGAGAGCCCGATGTGGAGCTCGATCCCAGGACCCTGGGATCATGACCCGAGCCGAAGGCAGAGGCTTTAACCCACTGAGCCACCCAGGCGCCCCAGGCACCCCTCTTTTAAACTTATTTTTAATGAACGCAAATGAGAAAGCACTACTCCCGAATGTATTTGCATTTGGAACTCTTACTTCACAGAACATTTCATGGGCTAGTACTCAGTGCAAGTGCCACTGAGAAATGCTCCTCCAGTCACCTCCACAAAGAGGGGCTCTGAGGAGGCTGAGGCACCGCCCACCCCACAGCCCATGCGCTGGTTGCAAGCCCCCACGCTGTCAGTCCGGGGCTGAGCCTGCGGTTCTCGGATGCCTGAGGAGGCTCAGATGTTGGGCTTCACTTAGGAGCCTGATCTAGAATTTGAGTAGTAAACTAAATCTTAGAAATGCCCTTCTGTGACCTTGTTCTGAGTTCAGGATGAGGGGGGGAAACGTGCTGAACCACTTTGGGGTGGAGCATGAAAGGCCCAGAGAGGGGATTTGCACTCACAAGTTTGGCCAATTCTGCAGTGTGGTAACCACTATACTAGAAATGGAAGAACCACAAAAATTAAGGTTGCCAAAAAAGTTTGAAGGTGCTCCTGTGTCAGCAGGGACACTGTCAGAAGAATGGAGGACAACGAAGAAGGTAGTTTTCTGGGAGAAAGTCTGTTCTTGCAGGAGCCTTAGGCGAGTTTAGTTTCATGAAACCGGCACATCAAGATGAAATCTTACCAGGATCTCCTACCCCTTCCTCAGGGATGCCACCAACCCCCACCAGCCTCATGGACCCCACTGACCACCCCAACAAATCAGTAACAACTCTGAAGACATGAGTTCTTCTCAAACAGTTTAATAGCAAATAAACAAAGGAAGGTACCACACTTGGCAGATACAAAATGACTTTTTGTCCGTGTGTCTGTGCAATTAAAACAGATTTCGGTTCCCCATTGGGACAAAAGGAAAAACACACAAAAAAGGAAGGAGATTCCTTTTAAACACATACTCCCTTGCTCCAAACTTGTAACATTTTTTTTTTCTTTTTTAATCCACTACACAAACTCTGTGATCAGGTCAGAAAAGCGACAAAGGCTCTTCTTGCCTTTTTTTTTTTTTTTTAAACCATTAAAGTAAAATCCATAATTTTCTACATAGTACAACACAAGTTCACACAAAAAAGACATTTTCTTTTGCAAATCAAAACAGGAAAGAAAGGAAAAGCTCAAACAAGGTAAAGGAAAAGCATTTCTACGGCTGAATCACGACTTTTGAGTTGATTGAATCCCGTTGTTGCTGCAGAACAGACTGTGCGTTTGGTCATAGTGGCAATTTTTTTTCTCTTCACATTGTGAAATCACTTTACATTGTTTTCTAGTAGAAAAGGCAAAAAACTGTACAAAACCCCTAGTGTTAAATACAACGTTTGTACCAATAAAAAACTCACACAGGTTTGTCTCCAAAATGTAAAGTTTCTTTTTTTTTTTTCTTTTTAAATTATTCACAAAAAGCAGCTGGAAATCAGAAAGGCAGCTGCCACTCCAGGGTCTCAAATCCATTAAAACCACCACAGAACAATTAAAACAATCAGAGAGAGAAAAGAAAAAGGAAACAACGTCCAACGTTTGGCATTTGGTTTTATCCACAGGTTTTCCCAGAGCTCCTCTTGGAATTGAAAGCAAAATATATTGGCAAACACGGATTCTGAATACACAGGAAGGGGAGCCTCAGCGCCTTCTGCCAACAGAGGCGGCTCTGTGCAGTCAGACTGTGGGGTGCACGGCAGTCTTGCTCAGGCTGGGGTTCCTGGCCTCTTTCCACCCAATCACCCCTTCCAGGAAATTAAGCAGCCTACCATACACTGGGTCTCCACTGGCCGCCCTTTCTTCCTAGTAAGAGTGGCCTCAAGCATACTACTAGGCAACCTGCGGGTCCCAGAGCAGAAATTCTGCCACGATCCCTTCCTTCATCAACCCTTGCGTGGATGATGCTAACAGTGCTTCTACCTTCCCCATCCCCCCTCCCACCCCCAGTCCCTCGGCTACCCCCTCTTCACCCTTCCCTGGATAATCCTACTTCCCAGCTGACCCACCCACCAGCAGCTTAGGTCTGGGTGGAATCCATCACAAACTCCTCCCTCTGAAACCTCTTACCTCCACAGATCCATCCTGTGACCTCTAGTCTCCTCTGGCCTCTCCCTCCATCATTCACATTCTTACTCAAAAGTCCCTAAGACCCTGAGGCTGGATGGTGCCACAAGAGAGGAGGGCAAGTTCCCTTCAGGGAACCAAGGAACTGGCTTGCCTGGCACCCAGGGACAGTAGCTATTTGGCTCTTCACTCAAAAAAAAAAAAAAAAAAAAAAAAAAAAAGAAGAAGAAGAAATCCCTGCCCTCACACCCCACCCCACTAGCTAAGCAAGAGCAGAGCTATGGTGAAGAGCCAGTGTGGGGTAGGTGGTGCCCAGGGCTGTAAACAGTGTGAAGACTGTAGTATTGTGCTTGTCACCTAGGAAAAGCGCTGGCAGGTATGTTGCCGCTTAGTGCACGGATGGCCTCCTCTGAGTGGTTAAGAGCACCCTCCTTCTTCAGGGCTGGGGGCGCTCACTACCCTATGTGCTAAACCTCTTGCCCACCCCCTACCCCCACCCCTGCAGCCACCTTCTGGGTTCTATCTCTGCTCCTCATGCCTCTCCAGGCCCCCTTCCCACCCACCTCTGAGCAGAGCAGCCAGCCTCCTGGGGGGCCCCCCCGCTGAGGCCTGGAGGCCACACGAGGTGACAGTCTAAGTGCACAGGCAAACACTCTAAGGGCAATAGAGGAGAAAGTTGCCACTTCAAAATAAAACAATACAATCTTGAAAAAAATAACCCCACAACAATTTAAAACAGCTTCTTTGAAACCCTTTTAAATCGGTCAGTTTTTGCACAAACTATAGAAAACAGAGAGGTGAAGGTGATATATACGAAGGTGTAAAGAAAACAGCAGGAAACATGCAAAACTTGTTTTTTTCTGGGCATAATCTTAGTAGGAAAGGAAAAATTAAAAACAAAAACACAAAAACCATACAAAAACAAAAACAAAACAAAAAAAAATCAAAGCATCACATTTTGCTGTGGAGACTGTAGGAACAAGCACGGAGGTGGGCACAGCGGGGCTGAGGGGCTGCTGGAAGGGGCCAGAGGGATTTGAAGGCTCCCTGCAGGGTCACTACAGGGAAGAACCACAAAAGAAAAAGAAAAAGGGCTGGCTGGGGCCCAAACTGCAGCCTGCGGTCAAAAAGGAAAGGGGGTTCAGGTGTTTTCTGCAGTTGAGAACTCAGAAAAACAAAAGAACACATGCGGTCTCCTCAAGCCCCACAAACTGTATCAGCAAAATGTGCTCAGGAGCCTCAAAGGTTTTAGTGACATCTTTTATTTCATTGTTTACTTCAAAGTTGTCTTTAAAACTAAGCACACAGAGAAACAAAGCCTAGAAACGGACTGGCTGTGTGTTCACAGAAATACAAACACCACGCGGTATGTGCTAGTAGGGCTGCTCTGAAGACAGTTACAAAGAATTGGAATCACAAAATCAAGTGGTTATCTTATGAAGTTCTAGAAAAATAGATTTTTTTTTTATATTCAAATGCAAGTTTAAATATTTCCCCTTCAGCAGTCGTTCTAGCAAAACCAATTTGGCAGCACAAAAGAAAAAAAAAAGGAAAAGAAAAAAGAAATAACAAAGAAAGAAACAAACATAATAAAAATACACGTCAGCATCAAAGGTCAACACAAGGTCAAAGGTGAGAGTTCAAGCATCAGAGAAGCTGAAGAGACAGGGATTTGGACGATGTACTTGACGCCACATCGACATGCTTTAGGCACAACGATGAACAAACGGCAGGAATCTAGAAAAAAAAACAAACCAGAAAGAGGGAGACCCACTGAGTTACACAGAGCAATACATCCAAACAGAGAGAGAGAGAGAGAAGAGGAACACTCACTGTGTACAGCCCTGAAATGAGGAGGCGGGCGGGGCGGGGGCTGGGGAATGACAGGGAACTTTTGCACATGCTAACAATGGACACAGGGAAAAGTCAAAAAGGACATGGAGGACACCAAGAAAACATCCAACTGCCAGAGACAGAAGGGAACCTAAGGCTTGGATTTCCCCTGAGGCGCCCAAACAAGTCCGTAGGGGGAGAAGATAGGTCTCTGGTGGAGCAGAGCTCCAAGCTCTCCCCTCCTCAAACCCAGGAGAAAGTAGAAGACAATGGCTGGGGTGGGGGAAACTCTCTAGGGGAGAGGGCCAGGATTTCTCCTCAGTTCTATGGGGATGGCCTTTTGTTTCCAGAAATCCAAGCTCTTAGCTTCCATGCAGGCCCTGGCCACTCATGTGGGACCCAGGAGACAGTATCTGGCTGCATTCAAGGCAAATCAATTTCATGATGAAACCCAAGTAAGAAACAAAACTATAGGCAAAAAACACATTTCTGTAAGTGAAACCCCCACACAACAGGAAAGGATTGCTTAAGACCTGACTGCTAGTCTCCACTCTCCGAGCCGAACCCTTCCACACCAGGAGACTTGCAGGGCAGCAGCTTCTTCACAAACCATCTTTGGCCTGGGGAGAGAACTGTGCTCGAGGGCAGTGCTACTATGCTCACTCACGGGGCAGGGGAAAGGAGAACAGAGAGAAGTGCCTGGTCTCACCAGTTGGCCACTACGGCAGCCCAGGGCCCTGCTGTGGCACACACTCCTTTTAGAAAAGAGAACCCCACAAACAGGTATGAAACCTCTGGGTTTGCTATCAAAGGCAGGCTGATTGCACCTTTGCCTTTCATGTTATTCGAAAAGCCGTTTCATAAGATCCCAGAGCCCAGGACAAATAATAGTGGAATGGGGGAGGAGGGGGATGGGAGTGGAATTCTGGGCTTTGGAAAACCCCACGATGGCCAAGGAGGAAGACAGAACAGAAGGTCAGTTATGGCAGCACCGGCAGCACCCTGGGGAGCACAGCTCTCTCCTCTGCCAATTCACAGCATTAACTCCTTCCCCTCTGGCAGATTATTAGCTGGGCTGCAAACGGGCCACGGAGAGTCAGTAGTTTCAATCATACACAGCACCCTGTGTGTACAACAATCACATTCTGGATTCTACAAAATCCTGGCCTTTTCCAGAGATATAATTTAGGTAATAAATATTCTCCACCCCGGAGCTGTATAAAACTTCTATAAAAATAGAAACGACATTCTTGGTTCCAGCCGGTTGGGATTCAGAACAGCGCCTCCCCAACCTAGCATTTTTTTCTTTTTTTCTTTTTTCTTTTTTATTTTTATTTTTTGCATTTATTTAAAAAATCCCATCATGACCCTGGAAGCCTTTGGAACAGTTTTATCCTTGAAACACAGGACACATTTCTCCCAGTGCGCGGAATTCAAGTTTACGTGGTTCAGCTTAAGAAGTATGTTTCACGTCTCTTAGAGGACAACAGACCCAAGATATCACTATGAGAAGGGAACAGCTGTCCCTGCTTCAATGGGATAATCCAACACCACCAAACTACCTGTACAACAGCAAGATGGTTAATCCCTGTCTGTGACCCAAATGGACAGCATGACAAGGAGAGAGCCCCCCATCTGACTTAATACCAAACCAACCCCTTTAGTCTCATCTCTACTAGGGGTCAGGACTGATGTTTGTGAGGTTGAAGATTGCAAGGACCCAGTCCCCGGCCTTGGCTAAGAGTCAGATCCCAACAGGGCTACCTCTGCCCAGGTGCACATTCCCAACAGCACGTCCTTTCTGGCTCTCCACCCCCACAGCATTTCTTGGAGCAGAGGCAGGGCCCAGAGGCTGTGTGGGTCACAGGTAAGAGCTGGAGTAAGACCTGTGGGAGGCAGCAGGGAGCTAACTGTAAGCACGAGGACAAAAATGAACATGGTAATACTGAGGTAAATGAACATGAAATCCATCTGGAGGCTGCAAATGTCCTGCGGTCTCCTCTGTCCCCAAGAGCAGAAGGGGCTGCAGTGGTTAGTAGAGAGGCCTGCCTTGGGGGGAGTACTACAGTTGGGACCCCTCAACGAAGGAAGCAAGTGCAGATTTCTCATCCTTCTAAGTAGTTAAGTGCTGGCCACAGAGGAATGCAGCACTCTGGCTTAAAGAGCCCTTCCGATTCAGGTCCACCAAGAAGCAGGCTCCTCCTCCTCCCCTAACGCAATGGCTTCTGATCACTCTGCTCAGGAGAGGTGCCCCCTTCAGCTACATACCGTAAGCCCTTCTTGGATTTACCCTCAGGAGAAAACTGCCTTGGGATGGAAGTGACACTCTGCTGTGGTCAACTACAAGGAAGGAAACCAGACAGTGTCGTCTCCAGAGGCCTTGTTTAAAGGGCCTGTTAGAAACGGGCCGTGTGGTGTTGAAATACACTAAAAACACCCTCTCTGACTAGACGAGACTGGACTCTCTTCTTCCTAACAGCCACCAGCCGGGCAGAGCCGATCCGACACCAACAGGCGTCCGGCAAAGCCGGTGGCGCGCGATGTCCCCCTGCTTTCTGCATGTCAGGCTAATTTAACAGGTCCTTCATTCCCAAAGAACGGTCATCCCCTTCTTGGGAAAGAGGAGCAGGAATCTTGCACAAGAATCTGAAAAATAGGTGGCAAGAACTCAGCAGGCAGCAAGGGAAGTGCTTCAGCCTCCAGCTCCCGGGGCCACTGGGTGTGGGTCAACTCTCCTCACCTCCAAAGGCAGCCCTGCTTCCACCCCCGAAGGCTCTTGGGTGCCAGTTCTCATTTCACCCACTCTTGCACTAAGGTAGATTCTGGGGTCAGTTTTTGGTTTCACTCAGTCCTCTCTCTCGGGGCAGTTTGGGGAAAGCTCTGATCTTTTTTAATGTTTCTCCATTCCCCCTCCTCCCCCAGGGCGGTTTGATGTTGGTCCTTCTCAACACACACTGGTTACAAACACAGCAAACTTTAAATAAAGAAAAAAACTCAGGATATGGCACCTAAACTCCAAAGTAAAACACTGGAAACCAAAGCACAAACTCGTCCTCTGTACGAAGCGAAACTCCCACAGAAGGCAGTAGCCGAGTCTTCAGGGCAAGCTGTGCCTGCGAGAGTGGCAGGGATCAGGGTCCAGGGCTGTCAACACACAGCCTTAGGGCTTCGAATCATTAAGGGTGCTCCTCCCCCACTTACCAGAAGACCCTCTCACTCCAGTCTCAGAGGGGAGCACGCTCAGTAGGGCTTGCTGTCATTCTTCGAACGTTTGAGCTGCACTTTAAGCCGCTTCATGCCAATCTGAAAGCCGTTCATGGACTGGATGGCAGCTTGAGCCGAAACAGGATTGTCGTAACTTACAAAACCTGTGTGTCCAAGCAGAACCCTGGGTGAGGGGCATGATGAAGCAAGGAGATTCTGAGTCCTCCCTACACAGAAGACAGCTTATGAGCATAGTCTGATAGTCCAAATTTTTCAGCAGGGATGAGAAGTCCGGAAATTATATCACACGAGATAAGATTAGGTTCCTGACTATACCACTTGACATCTACAAGGCACTTTTAAGTTTTTGGACCAAACTATTTCCATACCTTTTTTTTTTTTTTTTAAGCTCTGGAACAACAGTGTGGATAGAAACCCACCATCCTGCTACAGAAATGAAAAAAAAACTGAGGCTCAACAAGAGGTCATGATGTCTTGCCCAAGGCTGAGTTAAACAGTAACCCAAACGTAAACCCAGGTCTTCCTGCTATCAGCCCCTTCTCATTCTCAGTGGTAATGACACTTAACCCTCCCAACACCAGTAAAGAAGCCAACATACCAAAACACTTGCTCAGGTTTGTCTGCTTGTCTATGAAAACCTTGGCAGACACGACATTCCCAAAGGGCATAAACATCTGCAGCAAGTCCTGATCTCCAAACTCCTGGGGCAGGTGGTAGATGAACAGGTTGGCTCCCTCTGGACCTTCAAAATACCCATCGATTGAAAAGGCATCAGTGTCAAGCTCACCCCCCACTCCACCCGCCCCCACCCTGGTACCACTGTTTCTCATTTCTACCTGAGTTAAACTGTCTATATCCTGGCACCCCTGGGTGGCTTGGTCAGTCAAGCAGCCAACTCTTGATTTCAGCTCAGGTCCTGGGTCCTGGGATCGAGCCCCGCATCGGGCTCTATGGGGAGTCTGCTTAAGGATTCCCTCCCTCTGCCCTTCCCCCAATTCTTCCTCTTTCTCTCTCCATCTCACTCTCAAATAAATAAATCTTAAAAAACAAAAAAAACAAAACCTGTCTGTATCCCAACAAACAGAATCTTTTGGAGAACTAAAGATTCTCCAAATACAAAACAGGAAACTGAAGAGCAATCACTTCCCACTGAGGGATATCAGAATTCAACCTTGTGGGAGGAGTGAGTGCAAGAACAATTAAGTAGGCAGACTTGTGTGTGGTGCAATAAAACTGGAGACTAAAGGCTTATACAGACACAGAGAAAAAGGGCAGAAAGAGATTACAAACAAAACAGGTTCAAAACTGTGCCAGAAACTACGGGAAGAGCAAAGACTGGCAGCTGCAACGCAGGGGTGGGGGCAGGGAATGACTACAAAGGGACATGATGGAATTTCTCGGAGTGATGGAAACATTCTCCATCTACGAAATGTGGCTACATGACTGTACATGTTCATTAAAGCTCACAGAGCTATATATTCCCAAAAGGGTGAATTTTACCATATGTAAAGTGCACCTCATTAAAAAAAAATCACATTTTTAAAAAGTGCCCATGTTTAACACTGAGCTCAAAAATAAAATATGCTTTCCTTTTCCAACCACTTTACTCAATGACTTTCTAACCAAAGAAGACTTACTGAACTGCAGTCCTGCCATTTTGCAGCCACCAGGCCTCCCTGCTGTTGCCAAACACAATACAGAACAGTGCTGCCTCAGGGCCTTTGCACTTGGTGTTCCTCTGCCCCCATTACTCTTCTTCCTCTAGATACATGCATAGCTTGTTTTCTTACTTCCTCTGGACTCTGCTTAGATGTGAAGTAAGAGGCCTCTGACCATTCTACACAAAATGCTGTGCCTCTGGCACTCTCCATTCCTCTTTCCCATTCATCAGTCTTCAGAGCACCATGTGGTACACCCCATGCTCTTCCTGCTTTACTGTCTGTCTCCACAGTTTTTCAGTTCCCCCACTATGACTTCCTAGGGCACAGAAGCATCTTGACTCAGAGCAGGTGAGGATGCACTATCCCAGGAATCCTCGCTGGCATGGCAAGAGAGGATATGTGTCTTTCCCCCACATTAGTGCTTAAACCTTGCCAGCCTCTGGCTACAGAAATCCAGTCAACTAGGAGCACAGAGGTGTTGGCAGGACCGTGTATTCATGCGAACCACTGTCAGGCCTCTTTCTGTCTATAAAGTCTCTCCTGCACTTAGTATCATTTATGTCAAAGCACACATTTCCTAATTCACCAACGTGGGCCATTAACTCTTTCTGCCACATAACTTCAGCCTGTCCTCAATTAGGAAAAACGGAGATAAAAAAATGAGGAAAATGCCAAATAAAAGAGCTTAAAAGGGACACCTAGACAGAAAATACCCTCTGACAGATCTGTAATCCACAAAGACGACTTCCTAACAAATAAAAAAGGACTGTGAAATGCTATTACACAGTAAGGTCAGTACGTTTCTTCACCTAAAACCTGCAGCCTGATCACAGGAGGGCAGAGGTTCTGATCTGAGCTACAACCAGAAAACATTCCAAAAGGAGACTACAGTTTACAGAGCTTTACAGCTTACAGAGTCTATGTCTGACAGTGCCAAAGAAAAGCATCAGCCTGACTGCCTGACTGGTCCTCCTGGCCTTTGCCCTGCCTTCACCTCTGTTGTAGGTGGAGTCATCTCCCCCCTGCCCCCTCCTCCCCATCCCTAACTGTAGCCTCTCAGCTCTACTCACCTTCCTTCTGGCTTCCAGCAGCGCCAATACTCTGCTGTGTCAACAGGTTCTGGTTGTACAGAGTGGGGAGTGCTGCAGCAGCATATTGCTGGATCCCCGAGTAGGCCTGCGTGAGGGCCTCCATGGTGCTCCCGGTGCCGTTGGAAAGGCCACTGCTCCCCAGGCCACCATTTAAAGCAGCCATCCCTTCGTGGTGGGAAGAGCAGGATTAACATATGGGAAAGACTTGAGTGGCACCAAAACAAACTCCAAAGTTCTCCATTTCTCTCTCTCTCAGCTCCTCCTTGAGGAGGACCACCCATCTGAATGGTCAGATCTGAGGACACTCATCAGGCCTTATTGCTCACAGGAACATTAAAAAATGCCACACCCACATGGGGCTCTTCCTCTTACCTTTTTCCAACCTGTGCAAGAAGTGATACCACTTACACCTGACTTGCTCCATTTTCTCTGACTTTTCTGTCACTTTGTCACTTAGAGCTGGAATGTGATAAAATAAGCATCCCAGGTTTGGGTGCTGAAAAGGGGCGTGTGTGGTCTCAGACAAGATGTGGGTAAACCCTATCGTCAAAATAACAGCAATATTTATTTAAACACATTCTACATGCCTGACACCATACTAAGTCATGTGCTCAGCACTTTACCTATGTTCTCATTTACTTAACAACCCTTAAAGTGTCCTCTTCCCACTTCGCAGATGAAAAAATGACCTTAGAAAGGTGGTATTATGTTACAGTTAGCTAAGGGGGAGAGGTGGGATTTAACTCAGGTCTAACTTGAAATCTCATGATTATTTCTAACTTTACCAGGCCACCCCATTCAGTCTAATGGTGACCTACCAGGGTTGTTTAAAGGTGCTACCTGCACAATGAACGGCCTGATCACATCAGGGGCTGTCCCTCACCTGCCAAAGAGCTGACATTGAGGCCTGCCGTGGCTCCAGCTAACGTCTGCAGGGCTCCAAGGGAGGCGATGGGGTTGACAGAGCTGCTGCTGCTGGAGCTCGGTGAGGACCCTGTGATCAGAAAGCCAGGTGTTAAAACTCGAGCCAACACATGCTTCGCATGTCAACAGGAACCAAAACACGAGACTGATACTACTCAAGCATTCTCTTCGTAAAGAGGTTTTCAGTTACTGACTCCAATAATTGTCGCTGTAGGATATAAAGTCAAAGACAGTTGTAACAAACTAAAAATTATGAGATTTCTCTTAAGTCAGAAGATGACATTTGAAAATTAATTGTTCACAGTCTGACCCCTTTGGAAACAGATGTTAACTACTCTCCAGAATGACAGAACCCTCTCTGGGGATTCTGCCCAAGGCACACAAGGGCATACTAGTTCTAATGACACACTTACCTGAACTGGTGAGTACGCTGAGGGGACTGCTGGATGTAGTAAGAGCATTGGTACCACTTGGTGTGTTCTGAGCTGCACTAGCTGCAGCGGCTAGAGCAGCCAGATTCTGTAACTGCATTGCATTTAACCCTGCAACATCCAAAGCAAGAGATAAGCCGGCACATACGGGTTCCTTGTATCTGTTCCAGCAATGACAGCACACACTGGTAAAGGCTGGTCCCAAAGAGGAACTATTCTCGATAAGCCTTACAAGCAACACTACAAGGCTCTAAAAAGATTCAGATATCACTCAACTCCTCACGAAACTTGACATCATTTCCTCAAGAGAAGAGATATATAATCCAACAGCATGCCACCCCAAGTGAATATTCCTAACAGGGACTGGCAATTAGGAAACCAAGAGAGGGTTAAGAACTGCGGTCCACCACGAAGCCAAGTGACCAAGAGAACAAACGACAAAACTTGTGGCACAGAACAGAACTGCATCTGAGCCCCTCACTCCTACTGCATAGGGGATTTGCTCCTTCCAGTGGAGGTTTACAGGCAGAAAACACAGCAGGATCCAGGTGACCGAGGTGGGTTGTAACAGAGGAGGATGCATGTGAGAAAAGCAGTAAGGAGAAAGACTAAAGAAAAACCACTCCTTGAACAGATTACTCATCAGAAGGAGCAGAAAAAAAACACTGAGGGGAAAAACCTCCAAGCAACAGTTAAAAGGAGCAAGAATCTGAACTGCACTGACTGTGTTGCAAACCATTTGCCAGATGATGGAAAAGCAGATGGGTGGTGGTGGTTCAGGGGAGAGTTAGCGAAAATAAAAACTGAACTACAACACAGATTTATAATCTAGCAAATTTCCAAAAACACAGCAAACTCCAAGTACCTGATACAAAGTGAACCACTATCAAAAATTTTCAAATACCAAAATGCAGTTCACCCGACACTAACTACCCCTTTCTCAAATGTACTTGCTGAGCCTTTATCCACCGCAGAAGGGATAGCAGCAAGGGACTCTGGAAACGCTTCATTCCCCACCTCCACTAACTTGTCTGATGGCCCCACCTTCAAATTTGTCTGTGGAGCCCCATTTTGTCATCACTCAAGTATCTTTCAATTAAGTTTTCCATGTATGTTTTTTTTTTTAAGATTTTATTTAATTTATTTGACACAGAGAGAGAGATCACAAGTAGGCAGAGAGGTAGGAGAGAGAGAGAGGGAAGCAGGCTCCCTGCTGAACAGAAAGCCCGATGCGGGGCTCGATCCCAGGATGCTGGGATCGTGACCTGAGCCGAAGGCAGAGGCTTTAACCCACTGAGCCACCCAGGTGCCCCAAGTTTTCCATGTATGTTAACAGCATTAACAGCAATAAAAGGTAATTCACCTAAGAGATAACATGCATAAGACACACAGAAAAACTAACTGCCTAGTTTCTAGCAGTTTCTGGCCATTTCGCATGGATGCCTTCTTAGGCTTCAAAGAGTCACTGGAAAAATCACTTTACTGGGGAAATAAAAAGAGTTCCTGCAATTTCCTCCTTATCAAAATGGCCTCAGATAGTCTACTCGAGCTAACAGCTCTTCTCCATTTTCCTCCTCAACGGAGATTTAAAGGGGTGGGGATCAGACAACCCCAGAGCTATCCTGCATAGCAACTAAAAGAACCACCTTCCAGAGACAAAGCAGTTGAGACGTGGGATGTTCATCTTACGTCAGGTTTATGAACAGGTGGGAAAATTTGTTTTCTGTACAAACGGTGCAAAACTCTCAGACTGTCGTTAGCTGGGTCTGGTGGCCTGGTTGCTGCTGCTCCTCCACAGCCGTGAAACACTTACCTCCCATTGGATGGAGGCTGCTCAGGGTGTTGAGGTTCCCAGAGGAGGCAGTCTGCTGAAGGAGCTGCAAATAAAGCTAGACATTACACCAAAAAACAGAACAAGAGTGAGAGTGAGGGCTGGTTCTGCATCTGGGATAACTCTACAGCACAGCAAAGCGAGAGTGCAGAGGCCCCCAGAGAGAAGAGAGTTGAAGACAAGAACCCAAGCCAACACAACAGAAACATGAGGCTTATGACAGCACGGGACAATACAACAAGAGCTAAAGCCCTGGCCCAGAAGACAATTCCATTCACTGAGTACTGAGCCAGGCTCCAGTCCCTGGGAAACAGAAGGCAGCACAGCAGAGGACAGGAGGAGGGCAGAGAACTAAACTCAACTCAAGCAGCTTTGCAATCCACTGCAATGAGCATCTGCACATGGATGACTGCCACTTCTAGTACCTCTCTCCCAAGCTCTCCTTAGTCTGGGCCTCACATCTTATCTTGCAGACTATTTCCATCTAAAAACCCAATTCCTACTTCAAATATTTTAAATATCAAGTCTAACCATTTTAGGGTTCTTTCTTGGAGTCATTCTTTGCTGATCACAACAGACCCATGACTAATCAGTCTTTCCACGCTCTCCACACATCCTTCCAGCCCCACTTATCTCCTCCATCCCAAATTGGTCTCCACTGTTGCAGATAACCAAATGACTGACAGATCAGTTCAGTGTATATTCTTACAATGGTTGTCACCTAACAAATACAACAAGAGGGCCTGTCCATGAGCTTATGGATCTTCGTGACCTTATTCACTATCTTAGGATATAGCAACCTTTGTCTAACAAACCTGCTGAAAACCTCTGATCCATTCAAAGCCAATCACTTTTCCTTATGGACAACGGATATTCCTGTTTCTGGATCCTGTATTCAACCTGGTTGCTCATTCCCATAAACACCTGACCTAGTTCCTCTGTCATCATGAACCCCATTAGTCCAGAAAGGTTTCAGGAGGTCCGCAAACCTCCAACATAGAATGAAAAAATGTACACGCACATAATTTTTAACAGCCTTTCAGAGGGGTCCACACCCCACAAAGTTTAAGAACTACTGCTCTAGTCCAAAAGAGATCAGGTTCAAGTCCACCTATTCCAGAAAGAACCTCATAATTAATGATAATATACCATTTATATACCCATATGTCTTTATTTTTGTCTGAAATACCTCAGGCAATGTGCTCGATTCCAGCTGGTGGACTGTGCATACTATACCTGGCACCTTCATTTCCTCCCTAAATGACAACAGCTCTGAGGGCAGGGATCATGTCTAACTAAAATAAAGAGACCACAGCTCTCAACAAACACCACCACGCACTGTTGGGTGCGGCAATGGCAATAAAAAGGGGGTCTTCCCTAAAAAGAGCTTCAAAACTCTCTAAGAAAAGCAAATGCATATCATGGAGATAATTTTAAACATATTATCATTTTGGCAAAAGACTAAAAATCTCTCTGAATTTTCTGAACTTACAAGCTATGTTCTTGCACTAAGAAACAATTTAATCTGTTGAGATATACTAAGCATCTTCATTTAAAAAAAAAAAGATGTGTGATTTTTTTCAAAGAAGATTTTATTTACTTGAGAGAGAATGAGAGAGTGAGAGTCAGAGAGAGCATGGCAGGGCGGGGAGGATCAGAGGGAGCAGCAGATCACCCGCTGGGCAGGAAGCCCAATGCAGGACTTGATCCTGGGACTCCAGGATCATGACCTGAGCTGAAGGCAGACGCTTAACCAACTGAGCCATCCAGGCGCCTCCCCACCCACACTTTTTGACTTCAGAGAAATACTAGCTGGGATTTCTTCTAACATTTTAGAAATATAAAGGCCATTATTTGGTATCAAATTAGCCAAAACTCAGTACTAAGCAACAGAAATCATTGCCTTTCTTCTGTTCCTATATAGAACAACGTTTTAAAGGATGAGGAATGAAAGACTGTAATTATTCTTATGTGTATATTTTTGGGACTATACATACACATCTAACGGTTTCACCACCGATTTTCCTTCGGTGATAGCTTCACAGATGAGACAGTTTTAAGCGTCTTGCGCTGTCTGCTATTCTTTTAAGGGTTAAAGCAGTGGTGATCCCCTGTAATATGTACCGTAGATCTAGAGAATCTAAATAACAAACTGGAGCCTTTGGACTACACGACTCAAACTCAACAAAAGCAAGATCAAATTAAAGGATCTACCTATTTACAATGCTGTCTACAACTCAAATAGACACCTGTAATACTCATTTAATAATGTCCATGTCAATATCTTGACCTCTTAGTCAGCGGAAAGAAACATTTATCATACTCTTCAGGGAGGACTCGATAAGGACTTTAAAGATACCTCTACATCTGGGAGAAAGAACTATGGAGAAAGATATTTGGCAGTTAAAATTTCCTCAAGATCTTCTTTTAAAAAAAACTAAAGGGACAGGGACATACAAGGTATTTCTAAATCTTTCTATCAGGAAATCAGGATTTCACTTTAATAGTAGCAAAGTCTCAAGATATAACCCAAGATGTGTAATGAGAGAGAAGAGAGAGATGGTAAAACAGATATACTAACATAAAGAATATTGCACTGCCTGAAGTTTTACGAAAAAATTTGACATGTTCAAGTTGCAAATGCCATTGTGTCTATTAGCTAGGGACAGCACAAGAAGAAACAGCTGAGAGCTTGCACAGTCTGCAGAAAGCAAACCACAAAGACTCACTGCTAAATACTGGGGTCCAAGAGTATTTAGACCAGCAAGGTTTCCCCACACAGATGCTGCGCTGATTTGCTGCATCTGCTGCTGGAGCTGCTGGGCCATTCTCTTCTGTTCCTTGTCCTTCTGCGTATCAGCAAATTTTACCACCATAGGAGATGAGCAACCCTATGAAAACACCAAAGCCAAAGGGTCAAATTCCTCCTTCTGCATGAAGGAAAAAAAAATCCTTCTTTGTAGTGACACACAGGATGCATTCTAATTTCATTCACTGCCAAATGACTCTCTTCCTGATAGACACAAGTGGCAAAAGACATATTTAAAAGGACTACTTCAAGTACGTTAATTTCAAAGAGAGCATTATTATTATTATTATTATTTTCATTTAAGATGTTTAGCCTGCTTAACCTTTAGGGCAATCGGATGCTGTACATGCTGCAGAGCTTTGATGGCCAACTGTCCTAGTACTCTCAGGCTAAGGAACTTTCCCTTTTCAGTCATCTGCTCCCTACCTCCATGGTCTGTGCTTGGTGCATTGCCTTGATAGCCGTCTGTGCCATGGCTCTTGTTGTAAAAGTCACAAATGCACAACCTGGTAAGAGAAGTGTCAATAACTCATTCATTCATTTGCTTATTAATTATCTGATAGACATTTACTGAGCACCTATTATGTGCCAAGTACTATGCTAGCAATACAGATATGGTTCCTGCCTTCAGGGGGCTTAAGATCTGGTGGAGGAGACAGACACATCATAACAGTGCTACGTGCTTTCATGAATAACCTGGGAAGCACAACAGGAAAGAAAGAACTCGATAAAGGGATAAAGGAGGAATCACAATCCTCTAGTTCCTCTTGAGAAGAAAGTGTTCCACTTTGGCATTAAGGACCTCTCCAAGCACAAAAAGAGAAAATTTTAACACATGAAACTATAGTGCAGAATGTAGACTCCTTAGGGGGCTGGGACAATTCTAAAGGAATCAACTGGTAGGAGGAGCCATGATGGGACCTAGACTTACAACACCAAGCCCAACCTCTCCATCAAGACAAGGCGATGTTGGGTAGGGATCATTGGTTTCCACAGGTCCAACTAAAAGAGACTCCAAATTTAAGTATCTTTAAAAGCTAGAAATATACCTACCTCGGCTCAGTCCATCAGGTCCTCGTAATATCCGGCATTCTTCAATCTGTCCAAATGAAGAGAACATGACTCGGATGTCATTTTCAGTGCACTTCTTGGAAATCATACCAATAAACAGCTTCCTGTCTTCCACTGCTAAGAGAGTAAAACACGAAAGGCTTGAACATTATAACTACAAGACGTAGTGTAGCACAGACTCTGGGGTCAGACTGTCTATATTTGAATCCTGGCTCTATGCCTATATATCATATTACCTGGATTCTAAGATAAGCATTTTTTCATCATTTAGCACCTCCTCTTATAATCAATTGTACCTTAAAATTTAAACAGGAAGCATTTAGATGACATACAGTAGTTTTGTCATCTTGTCAAAGTTACTTAGCCATTCCATGATTGTCACCTGATTAATAGGGATAATGACGTTCATCTCAAAGGTAGCTGTAGGGCTGCCTGGGTGGCTCAGTGCTCAAAGCCTCTGCCTTCAGCTCAGGTCATGATCCCAGCGTCCTGGGATCCAGCCCCGCATTGGGCTCTCTGCTCAGCAGGGGGCCTGCTTCCCCTTCTCTCTCTGCCTGCCTCTCTGCCTACTTGTGATCTCTGTCAAATAAATAGTAAAATCTTAAAAAAAAACCAAAAACAAACAAAAAAAAACAAAGGCAGCTGTAGATTTTAAATGCAAAGCACTCAGCATCTTGTGTAGCACTTAGTGATGTTTGTTCTTACTAGCAGTACTACTGTACCAAAGGACAAGTTTTCACACTGACCTGATATGACAAGAGAAACACAATACACCTTTCAGTGAGTGTAATTGTCATTTTTCTTTTTTTGATTCATCTCTTAAGGACTAAGTTCTCCTCCTTAGTCTGTCCATCCTCCCACCCCCATTTCTGTCCCTAAGAAATTATGTTGATAAAAGACATCCCATTTTATTCTAAAATGTTCTTATACTATTTACCTATCAACTCTATTTATCTCGTTATTTACCGTATTTAAGGAAAAAAAACAATTTATTATCATTTTTTTTTAAAGATTTTATTTATTTATTTGACAGAGAGATCACAAGCAGGCAGAGAGGCAGGCAGAGAGAGAGGAGGAAGCAGGCTCCCCTAGAGAGCAGAGAGCCTGATGCGGGGCTCGATCCCAGGACTCTGAGATCATGACCTGAGCCGAAGGCAGCGGCTTAACCCACTGAGCCACCCAGGCGCCCCTATTATTATCATTTTTAAAGATTTTATTTAGGGGCACCTGGGTGGCTCAGTCAGTTAAGCATTTGCCTTCAACTCAGGTCATGATCCCGGAGTCCTGAGATCAAGCCCCAGGCTGGGTTCCCTGGTCAGCAAAGAGTATGCTTCTCCCTCTCCCTCTGTCTCTCCCCCTGCTCGTTCTGTTTCTCTCACTCTCTTAAATAAATGAAATCTTTAAAAAAGACAAATATTTGAGAGAGGGAGAAAGTGAGTGCAAACAAGAACAGAGATAGAAGAGAATGAAAACACTAACTCAAAAAGCTGCACACCCAGGGCACCTAGCTGGCTGAGTCAGTGGAGCATGAGACTCTCCATCGTGGGGTTGTGAGTTCAAGTCTCCCACTGGTTGTAGAGATTATGTAAAAATAAAATCTTACCAAAAAAAGCTGTACACCCATGTTCACTGCAGCATTATTTTCAAGAGCCAAGAAATGGAAATGTGTCCATCAACAGATGAACGGATAAAGAAAATGTGTGTACACACATACACACACTGCAGATATTATTCGGCCATAAAAAAGCATGGAATCTTGTCATTTGTCACAACATGGATGGACCCTGAGGGCATTATGCTAAGTGAAATAAGTCAGAGAAAGATACTGTATGCTCTCACTTACAAGTAAAACCTTAAAAAACAAAACACACACACACACACCTGGAAGTTCACAGATACACAGAACAGGACTAGTGGTTGCCAAAGTTCGGGCATAAGGGACTGGGGAAAAAGGGCAAAATGGATCAAAAGGTACAAACTTCCCATTATAAAATAATTTAACATGGTCGCTAGTTAACAGGACTGTACTGTATATTTAAAAGTTGCTTAGAAAGTAGATCTTAGGGATGCCTGGGTGGCTCAGTTGGTTAAGCGGCTGCCTTCGGCTCAGGTCATGATCCCAGTGTCCTGGGATCGAGTCCCACATTGGGCTCCTTGCTTGGCGGGGAGCCTGCTTCTCCCTCTGCCTCTGCCTGCCACTCTGTCTGCCTGGGCTCGCTCTCGCTCCTCTCTCTCTGACAAATAAATAAATAAAATCTTTAAAAAAAAAAAAAAGAAAGAAAGAAAAAGAAAGTAGATCTTAAAAATTCTTATCAAAAGAAAAACATTTTTAGAACTTTGTATGGTAACAGATACTGACCAGACTTACCATGGGAGATCATTTCTAATATAAACAAGGACTGAATCATTATGCTGCACACATTTTGTCACTTAGATGTCAGTTAAAAAAAAAAAACAAAAACAAACGATTGCTTAAAGCAAATACAATCCAGATACCATCAGAACGAATAGTAAACTAGAAAAAACCTAATCAGGGGAGGGCTTTACACAACTGCTTACCATTGTTCTTCTCACTGTCGGCAGGCTTCATCTGTATAGGGTGATGCATCTAAAAAGGAAAACACATACATATCATCACTGTACACACTGAAGGCACAGAAACATAAATGAGGACTCTAAAGGCAATACTGAAACTAGAGCCTTAAGAATCTTCTCTGGCCTTACATCTGCCTCATGATCATTCCTTCCCAAAATATCAAAATAGACAGAATGAGAATCAAGAAGTCAAAATTCTCTTGGCTAAGAGAGAACTAAACCACTTTCAGCCTATCTTCTTTGAAACGTTCCCTTTTTGTTCTCCTCTGTATCAATGACTCTGGCAGTCACCTTTTCCTCAAAATGGTTCTTCAGTATGTGCCTGACATGTGTAAGTATGTTCCGTATGTCAAAACCTCCACAGTTCCACTTACTGGTAGGAGAATTCTTACCCCTGGGAGGACCTTCATGTTGTGAAGAGCATTCTGCGCTTCTAATGCAGCTTTGCGGGTGTAAAATGTAACAAAACAGCACCCTGAAATAAATAAAATTTCAACAAATCACCTTTGAAAGCAGGCAATTCCTGGAATACTCCCTCCTCCATGGATATACTGGAACTTCAAAGAGAAAGCTAGGTTTATGAAAATTAGCAACCCTCCCCCCAACTGCTTCCAAGAGAGAGAAGCAGAAAAACCCTTACATTACTCTCTGTGCATTTTCTTTATTGTTACAGTCTGTGAGTTCTACTAAAATTCTTTAGCTGCTCCTCTAACTTCTCTGGGAAAGACAACTTCCCTTACCAATGTCATAGTACCATGTCATCCAACCCACCCTACTTGGAGCACCAGGTAAGTGTGCCGGGCAAGACATGCAGGAACAAACAAAAGAGACAGGGCCCTGCATTCCTGTGACTTGTAGTCTACCAGGAACTCATTCTTTCTCAGAATAAATCCCTCCTTACGTTGTAGCCAATTTCTACCATATGCCTCAAACGTAATTATCATTTATTAAGTTATAAAATGACTAAAGAGCAAGAAACTCTTAATATCCTTTTTTGGACCCTTGGTTTTAATCAAATATAATTAAGCTTCTAACAGCACATGGCCCTGACTGAGGAGATCTGCAGATTTTGTGCTTTGTATCTTTATTAGGGACAGGAAGGGAGAAGTGCGTCTTATAAATATGGGTTCCTAGTCCCACGATACACAATACTGATTCCTTTCAAAATCACTGCAATTAAGATTCTAAATCACTGCATGTTATATCACCAGTCATTTTCAGAAACTACAATTCTTTTTATTTTCGGTTAACTATGCCACAAAAAGAAAATAATTTCTCTGCTCCTAGATCCTGTTACTAAGCTGGCTTCAAACATAGCAATCCTGCTTGCTCCCATCTGCACTGCAGAACAGCTTCCCCAGATTATTATTCTGAAATCGGTTATTTGGAAGGAATACTGTAGGTGCACGTACAGGGCAAAGCTAATGCCTTTTCTACCACTGCTTTCATAAAGCTTCCACTCTGGTAGGTATCATGTAGGTTACAACAAACAGGTTACCTACAAACAGGTCCGTCCTGGTTGCTAAGCCATCCTGCAAGGCCTCTGTAACACTAACAGAAATCCACAGGTATGGTGTAGACAGTCTTTTTCTTTCAGCTTAGTCTAGCCAAAACACCAAACAAAACCTTACGCAGTTATTTATTTCAACTTTGTCATTCCACTCCCAAGATTAAGAGACACTCACATTTAAAAAAAAAAAAAAAAAAAAGAGAGACACGCACACACTCAGGAGTCTGTCTCCTGAATTTAGAGCTCTCACAAAGGACCACCTACAATCCAATTTACAAATTATCTTCATGACGTCACCTTAACTTTTTATTTTTATGCCATTAAATGTGTTTGGTCTGGAAAATGTAACTACTATAAAAGGACATATTTCCTCCCTTTAGAATGTGAACAGAGGAGCATTCTGGCAACGAGTGACAGCACGCACAAGACAGAAACTACCTATAAAACCCAAAGCCCTTACCTTTGCTCTGAGGAGGGTTTTGGCTCCTATCCCTTAGGACATTGATTTCATAGACAGCACCATACTGTTCAAAGAGTTCCCTCAAATCCTTCTCAGACCAGGTCCTCGGAACCTGGCCCACAAACATCTTGATAGCATCAAGATCCGGTTGGTCTGGGTGGTCCAGGGTGCCGTTCATTTTCTTTGAGCTGCATGAAACAAAATACAGCTTCTTTTACGTATTCACGGTGCTCTCCAGGGGGATGTTACTTTTTTTTAAACATCTCAACTACTTTCTGAAAAAGTAGGGGGAAAGAATTCTACTCCTTTTTACTATTGCCATTCAATATACCAGAGGTCCCCCATCCTCACCTTCACCCATGGCCACGCCTTCCATTAGATCCCAAACTCAAGTCACATTCTGATCAGGAAATCTGGGTTTTAACTAAGGAACTAAGCAGCACTCATTCCTTGTCTAGCATGAAAATTCTCAGAACTTAATAGGTAAAGTTTCTATGCAAGTTTTCATTGTTTTGAAGCACAGTTAAGAAAACTTTTTAAAATATACATAAAAATCAGAAAGGACTATTGATTATGGATAAGATTCAGGACTCCCGATATATACATGACAGGTAAAAGTTTTCTTTTAGTAGATTTTGGAAGAGAAGCACTTGATTTCCAAGGCCTGAGCTAAGAAAAGAGTAAAACAATGTTGGCCTGGGGCGTCTGGCTGGCTCAGACAGTAGACCATGTGACTCTTGATCTCAGGGCTGTGAGTCTGAGCCCCACCCAATGGGGGAGGGGAGTAGGAAGAGGGAGGAAAGCAAGAAAAGCTTTGCCTTTTAGACTGTCACAATCCTATCACATCAAACTTGTAATGATCCTACTAAAATACCTTCATTTTTATCCCTCCACTGCCAAAAACCTAGGGTGAGTCCTTCCTGGACTACAAATATTTCCAGAATGAATCAAAGTCCTTCTCCTACCACTGCCCAAGATCTTACTCTTAGCATTCATCTCAACCACTAATTTAAGTTTGGAACTTAAATTCCAAACAACCAGCATGGTTAACTATTCTGTTAGTGTGTGCTTAATCCAGAAATCGCTTCATCATATTCAAATTTGCCATGTCCTAATATCAACACTAAATAAAACACTAGTTTTCTAGCAAAACAATAGCTTTTCTACCACTGCTATCTTCTTCTTTTTTAAAATTTATTTGAGAAAGAGAGAGAGAGAGAGAGAGAGAGAGCATGAGACATGGGAAGGTGAGAGGAAGAAGCAGACTCCCCACTGAGCGGGGAGTCCAATGCGGGACTGGATCCCATGACCCGAGCTGAAGAGAGTTGCTTAACCAACTGAGCCACGCAGGCGCCCTCCCACCACTGCTATCTTCTGAACACTATTTGAAATCCCTGAAAAGACTGAATCTCCGCAGGTAGTTCAACCTCTGTATTTTAATTCCTGTATTTCTTTTTTAAAAAGATTTAACTGATAGAGGGAGTGAGCACACTGCAAGCACGTCCACAAGTGCTGGCGGAGGGGCAGAGGAAGCAGGGGAGAAATTCGAGCATACTGTCCACTGAGTGTGGAGCCCCAGGGCTCTATCCCATTACCCTGAGATCATGACCTGACTGGAAATCGAGTCAGATGCTTAATGACTGAGCCACCCAGGAGGCCTGTTAATTCCTAAATTTCTCATAACTGAAAACCCCACAGGGGCTATTTACACAACACCTGGGCTGAATCTAGCACTAAATATCAAAAGTCTAAGACAAATGGCATATATAGAGCAACTCTTATCACGGTATCTGTGAAGGTTTCCCATACTTTCAGGTTAGTCAGCTTCGTCAGGACTCAAAGAGTACTAAATTTCCACCTTCATTATAATATTCCCATCTTTTAGCATCATCTGGCAGTTATCTCCCTCTCCCAACTAGACTGACAGTTCCTTGAAGGCAGAAAGTGTTTTATTTGCAATTCATTCTTGCAGCCACCCCTGGCATAGCACCTAGTTCAAAGAAGTATTCAGATGTGCCATGGGAGCAATTTCGTGTTCTCAGTAACTCCCCACTGAATTTAAGCAACTAATCCTGATAAAAATGAATGTTGTGCACAAAGAGGGCTCACAAATTAAAGAGCAGCTAGTATCGCCTGTGATTATTTGATTCTCGCAGGATCAATATTCTTTTTTGCCCAAGTGTTTTGAAATGCACTGTTTTACTGGCTTTCCTTTACTAATTCAAAACTGTGTGAGGCAATTTTTGTAAAAATATACTTGTAGTTGCTTTTAGAAGCTTAATCACAATATTCTTTTTTTTTTTTTAAAGATTTTATTTATTTATTTGACAGAGAGAGATCACAAGCAGGCAGAGAGGCAGGTAGAGAGAGAGGAGGAAGCAGGCCCCCTGCTGAGCAGAGAGCCCGATGCGGGGCTCAATCCCAGGACCCTGAGATCACGACCCGAGCCGAAGGCAGAGGCTTAACCTACTGAGCCACCCAGGCGCCCCTAATCACAATATTCTAACAGAACTCATGCTACTATGATTTAAAAAAAAAAAAAAAGTCCCATGACTAATGAAACAATGGTGTTCGCTCCCTACAATTTGCCTCCAACAAGTTCAATTACCAGCTTTAATATGATTTTATTAAAATGCTGCCAGTCTTTAATCATATTTCTGTTCTAAAGGAGGGTTAACTGAGAACCCAAATGGTGCTCAGAATATGTTTTGATGATAATGATGTTGACACTATTTTTGAAAAGAGGTGGAGGTTTATCAATTCATAATTACACTGGAGGCAACAGCTCTGTCTGTCCCTTTCTTTTGCATTTGTGTGCCATTTCTACATTTTCTACATCACAGTTTAGTGCCAAAGCATAAGCAGAGTCAATATATATGAATTATGGTTTATCCAAAAGTATAGTAGAGACTTGGCATTCTAGATAAATGCCCTCCCTTTCTCTCTTTACTCTCCAAATCCTTCTCCGTTTCTTCACGTCCACCCACTCCATGTACCACTCTTCCCCCCCATCAGCGTGTGTACCGTTTCATTAGCTGGAAGAATCCCCTAGACCAGGGCTATTCAAAGTGCCCAAGGACCAGGGGAAATCTTCACACTTAACCCTTTAGAAACTTCTACAGCAATTGAGCTAAGTAATTTTATATATATTCAATCTAGTGATAATAAAAAGATACAAAATGCTGGGGCACCTGGGTGGCTCAGTGGGTTAAAGCCTCTGCCTTGGGCACAGGTCATGATCCCAGGGTCCTGGGATCAAGCCGCATCGGGCTCTCTGTTCAGCAAGGAGCCTGCTTCCTCCTCTCTCTGCCTGCCTCTCTGTCTACTTGTGATCTCTGTCAAATAAATACATAAAATCTTAAAAATAAATAAATAAATAAGATGCAAAATACAAGCTTACACCTTATTAGTTTGTTTTTCTACTGAACTGTTTTGAACTGTGGTTTATAAGTTGGGTGGTAGCAGGCATAGAACACTGTCCTTCACCAATCTGAGAAACACTTCTAGTGCACAGCAAATTAGGCCAGGTTAAGATGCCGTGGCTATCAGGTAACTAGAGTTTTTGCACTGACTTATTCCTTCCTCTAACAAATACTGGGCACTTAGTTATATAAGCCAGACACTGTGTGAAATGTGGTATGTATCGGTGAGTAAGGAAAATGTGGGTAATCAACTGTTACTATGTCAGAGAACAATGTCCTATCCTCAACCTTCCACACATAACTCCAGTATGCATGTTGTCCTTAGTTAAAAGTCACCATTGCACAAAAAAGTCACCTGGGGACAAGACTCTCAGTGTGATATGGCAAGGAGCCCACAACACCCATGTATGGCATTTAGTCTATATGTCACTAAAAACACTTTCAAATGTGTGCCTTACCTCCCCATTGATGGAGAGCTCTACAGAGTCAGTGGTCATCAATTACTGGTATTTATTATGCGTATTCAAGAACCATAAATTCAGCCCTCTGGAGAAATATCTATCCTGTCCCCATCACTCCTAAGAGGCAAGTCTATGGAAACTCTTATCCTTTGTGAAAGTACTGACCTGAGAGCAGAATGGAAGAGAGGAAAAGCGGGGCCTGTAGCAGTGAGGTAAGTAGAGAGAGGAGGAGGCAGCAAGTGTTTTAGAGGACAGGCACAGCACCAACATAGCTCTTTTTATGTTTCTGTTCCTGGCAGCAACTGGCAAATCATTAAGAATGAGAAATTATGAAAGATCAGGACCAGAGGCTGCCCTGTCTACCCTGATTCTTGATGGAACACGCCAAAGGAAAAGAGCAAAACAATTTGGAAGAGAGACAGGAGAGAGAAAACAAAGAGCTTTATTTCTAAAGTACACATTTGTTCAGAATTCTTGAACCCTCTCTTCTCTTTCTCCTATCGCTCTCTCAAAACTTTCTGGCCCCAGGCCCAGCTGAGGAGGGCAGAGTTCATGTTCTGTCTCCCTCTCCTATCCCTTGGCCCCAGCTAACTAGACCAGGGGGTGGATCTTAACCCAGCAAACTAATCTACTGGCTAGCCAGAAATCTAAGACCTATTCCTAAAACAGAAGGACAGGACAGGCCAATCAAGTTCCTTATGGCTACACAGAGCAAGTCAATAGGATTGGCCACTGGCTACTGTATAGGATAGCAGAGGCAGAGAACATTTTTATCATCACAGAAAATTCTATGGCACAGAACACTGCTCTAAAGAATCTGGAACTGGTTAACAGAAATAGGCAGTGGTGAAGTCAGAAGCAGGAAAGCTGCAACTAGAGAAAGTGTAAGTTGACAAGATAAAAGGGCACTAGCAAGAGATAACAGAGGTCATGCTACACATCGATGAAGGTTGAAAACATGATGCCAAGTAAAAGAAGCCAATCACCAATGGCTATACATTGTGCGATTTCTTTTACGTGAAACTGTCAGAAGAGACCAACCTGTGAAAACAGAAAGCAGGTTAGCAGGTGCCTAGGAATGGGAACCGGGGGTGGGGAGGATGACTGCTAATGGTTACAGGATTTCTTCTTAGGGTGATAAAAGTTTTCTCCAATTAGTGGTGACAAGCTGCACAACTTTGTAGATATATTAAAAGTCATTGAATTGGGGCACATGGATGACTCAGCAGGTTAAAGCCTCTGCCTTCAGCTCAGATCCCAGGGTCCTAGAATGGAGCCCTGCATTGGGCTCTCTGCTCAGCAGGGAGCCTGCTCCCCACCCCCTTCTCTGCCTGCCTCTCTGCCTACTTGTGATCTCTGTCTGTCAAGTAAATAAATAAAATCTTTTTTCTTAAAAAGTCATTGAATTGTGCACTTTTAAAAGGGTAAGTAAATTCTGGGGCACCTGGGTGGCTCAGTGGGTTAAAGCCTCTGCCTTCAGCTCAGGTCATGATCCTAGGGTCCTGGGATCGGGCCCCACATCAGGCTCTCTGCTCTGTGGGGAGTCTGCTTCCTCCTCTCTCTCTCTGCCTGCCTCTCTGCCTACTTGTGATCTCTGTCAAATAAATAAATTAAATATTTTTAAAAAAAATAAAAGGGTAAATTTTATGCTGTGCGAATTAGATCTTAATTAGAGAGAGAGACACATACAGGCAGAACAAGAGTAGTAAGAAAACAGGCTGGAAGGGCAGTGGCAAGGCAAAGCCATGCTGCACCCATAGATATGAGGTGGGTGAAAAGCAAAAGTAGCAGCATATGCAGAGAGCAGACCATGTGTCCACGGTCAGAAATATGGGAGTTTCTAGGTCTTCCAGCTGTGGAATTCCTGATTACATTACAATCCAGTCCATCTGTGTCCTTACAAAAAAAACCCTTTAATATATGAATATATGCTAGCTCTAGTGAGTATCTGTTCCTTGCAGCCAAACAGGCTGACAAATACTAACTTTCTATCTGTTTAAAAACAATGTCCTGGGGCGCCTGGGTGGCTCAGTGGGTTAAAGCCTCTGCCTTCGGCTCAGGTCATGATCCCAGGGTCCTGGGATCGAGCCCCACATCGGGCTCTCTGCTCAGTGGGGAGCCTGCTTCCTCCTCTCTCTGCCTGCCTCTCTGCTTACTTATGATCTCTCTCTCTCTCTCTCTCTGTCAAATAAATAAATAAACAAAATCTTTAAAAAAAAAAAAAACAATGTCCTTAGGGGGAAAGAAATGGGTAGAGGGGATTAATAAATACAAATTGCCAGTTATAAAATAAAACATGGGGATGTGATGTACAGCATGGGAATACAGTAAATAAAACTATTAACTCCACTGGGGCGCTTGGATGGCTCAGTTGGTTGAGTGTCTGCCTTTGGCTCGGGTCATGATCCCAGGGTCCCGGGACCAAGCCCCATGTCGGGCTTCCTTCTCATTAGGGAGCCTGCTCTTCCCTCTCCCACTCCCCCTGCTTGTGTTCTCTCTGTCAAATGAATAAAATAAAATCTTAAAAAAGAAAAAACAAAAACTATTAACTCTGTAAAATGACAGATAGTAATGAATAAAATAAAATCTTAAAAAAGAAAAAACAAAAACTATTAACTCTGTAAAGTGACAGATAGTAATTAAACAGTCATAACCATTTCACAATACAAATGTCAAATCACTGCGCATTGTACACCTGAAACTAAATAATATTGTATGTCAGTTATACGTCAATAAATTTTAAAAAATCATTTCCAAGACCTTTTGCTACTCATTTTTTTTCTCTCCCCCCTTCTCACTACCTGTGGACCTCCATTTGTTCACTACAGAAAGAGAAAAATTTCAGATACTTACCAACCCTTCCACCTCCCCAAGGGGCATAAATATTTGCTGCTTCTCGATCTCCAGCCACCCACCTACCCATAACAAGTCCCTCTCTGTGCTGTGGAAACTGCCCAGAAGAACATGAGAATAGAAAGGACCCAGAAACACTGGCCTCAATTACTTACCAGCTGTTCTCTAGTGTGAACAAGACAAAAAGCATGTATGCTGGAAGGAAGAATTTCCATTTGGATAAAGGGAAATCTTCCTGTTAGTTGGGGTGTTAGGTACTAGAAAAAGCTAGTAATAAAGGTTTTTAAATCATCTTTCAACAAGTGCACAGGCTAACATCTGCTTGTGAAGGTTTTCAGTCTTCACAGTATCAGAGATAACATCTGGAGACTTTATTTCAGTAACTACCTTTAATTATAAAAAAAAACAACACCTCATAGGGTTTATCATTCATTCAACTGTATTTCCCAAGTTCCTACTATGTAAGAGACATTACACACGAGAGGGCGCTATAAAAGGAGACTGAGCAATATTGCCCTGAAGGCAATGGCACTGAACAACTGGAAGGACTCAACTATAATGCCCTACAAATATTTTCATGGATATATAAAAGTTCTGTGAAAGAAAGTGGCTGGATGGTTTTGTTTTGTTTGGGGGAGGAGGGCAGGGGTTTAAGCTGAATGGACAGAAGGGCTGGAAACACTGCGTTACAGTACGGCATGAGGAGGACGTGGTAAGGACTAAGGAAAAAGAGAAGAGAAGAGAGCGAGACAGCATTAGAAAGGTAGAAACGGACTTGAGAAAGGAGAGAGGACACAAACATTTTAAAAGATTAGAAAAAAGCGAAAACACTAGAAAAGTCAATGAGAATAAACAAATTGGAGAGACCCAGGGAAGAGCTTTTCATGTAATACTGACAAACTGAGACTTTATTCCAAGATTTTTAAACAAGGAAGTGATCAGATTTGTCTTTTAAAAGACACCTGGCAGGGGCGCCTGGGTGGCTCAGTTGTTTAAGCATCTGACTTAGACTCAGGTCATGATCCCAGGGTCCCGGTACAGAACCCCATGTTGGGCTCTGCTCAATGGAGAGCCTGCTTCTCCCACTCCCTCTGCCTGCTGCTCCCACTGCTTGTGCTCTGTCAAGTAAATAAAATCTTTAAACAAACAAACAAACAAACAACTGGCAATAATACAGAGGATGAAACAGAATGGGAAAATACAGAGATTTCCACACAAACTAGCTCCGAAGATTAGGGCCCAGTCTCAGCAAAGCTGAAAAATTTGGAGGCAGGATTCCCTATAACTTGGAGATCCCTTGATGAAAAAGATGAAAAAGGAAGTAGTTACTGATCACTCTTGGGTTCTAGTACAGACAATATGGGAAAGTGTTTTTGCATGGGAAGCTCAAGGGACATTTGGGGGAAAAACACAGAGATCTGAGAATCAAAGAAGTACATCGATACCCCTTTAAGCCAAGGGAAAGCCAAGAGAAAAGGGCCTGAGCTACAACTCCTAAACAATACCCATCTCCTAGGGTACAAGCAAAGTAAGAGGAACCAGGGAAGCTGAAGAGTGGTCAGAGCAGATCAAGGACATGGTTAAAAATAAGAACAGGAACTACAGTTCAGGTTCCCCAACCCCTGCACACCTCCAGCAGCCATTTTTCTCTTTTGTAGTAAAGAAATTCTGAAATACATTGTTAGATTACATTCCCAGGCAAAAATCACTTGAAAGAGAAAACCAGTGATGTCAAGTCTCCTGCTAAAGAGTATGAATTAAAAGAAGGGCTGAGAATCCAACAAATAAGTGGCAAACACACCATTCAAGAACTTCCGTCCTCTCAACTCTGTGGTGTTTTGGCATATAGTACCCATGAGAGTGGGCCCGAGGCCTTGCAGTAATGAGAGGAGCTGGGCTCATGGGTACCTGGTTCAATGACACCTGAGGCAGCCTGGTCTAGGGGGCAAAAATAAGAAAAGGGTATCATTAAACTTGATTTTAAGTCCAAGGCTGACATCAACTGTCCTCAGGCATGTCAGTTATAGCCTCTGTCAACTGGGTTTTTCATCTTTACTATAAAATGGGCAATAGCTTGTGCCCAATTAACTTCCTACAGCTTCTGTAGGATGGAGGATTAAATAAATGCACTTAAATAAACTTGGGAAAAAACGATGTGATGGTATCCTCCCCCATCACCACTAACAGGATGTGCTGCATTCAGTCCAATGGCTCTCAAACCTTAGTGTCCATGAAAACCACATGAGACATTGCTAAAATACAGATTCTGGGGTCCTATTCTAAGCATAAGAATATGTAGGCATGAGTCCAGGGATCAGCATTTTTACATTCCAGATAATTTTCATGCAGTGATCTGTGATCCAGATTTCATGGGATACTGAATTAGTCTAACCTCATGAAAGATGAGAAATCAGGTTGAGGAAAAATGCTATATCTAAGGACCAAAGGCAGCGCCAAAGCACAGAGAGATACTGTTACAATGATAGACAATATGAACCACAAATCCTATGTCTAAAAAGACATATCTGGTACATGGGAGTACTTCTATTATGTATTAAGTCTTTATGATGACATTCATTGTGATTTCACCTGTTATGTGCAGCTAAAATAAAATTTTAGCAGTAAAGAACTTTCATAAAAAGACATCTAAATTACCATTATTTTGGACACTACAGAGAAGGCATAGCATCCATTTCAAAGGAGCAAACCAGCTACCTTTGAGGTCCCCCAAACTATTCCACAGAGAACTGTTCAGAATCTATTACCCACACCTGTTACGCGTAATCCCAAGGTAAAGTGATTTCCAATGGAGGCCTGCTCTCAAGGCCTTACATTACTACTGTTATCTAGGACCAATCTACCACTTAATATTCTTGGCTTTGAATAACCTAAGGCTCATCTGCTTGAGGTTTCAAGGTACTTTGAAGCCTGGTTAAAGTAACTGAAATCAGCAGTTAGAAATGGGTTCTTCTATACCAAGTGCTGCACTCAGGTTTCCTGAAGCCACAGCTCAGGCCAGGTTAGCAATTTAGCTGCATACAACGGCAGCGTCACTTCCTGAACAATACTGCACACTGATTAGTTTCTCGCTCCCATGTTGAAGATCTGGGAAAACTGCCAATCAAGACTGATCCAGCTTTGCTTTTTGGGGGGGGGGTGTCCATCTGACATCCCTAAAATCATGTACTGTGTCGCATTTTCAGTTAGACTAGGAAAATAATCAGAGCCCGGGATTATAGTTTAGATGCCAATACACATTCTGCATACGCTATGGTAGCCAGTCTCTTCTGTAATCTAAGAATTTGATATAAATAATTTCCCAAAAGATAATTTGAAATTGCATATCCAACACAAAGCAGTAAAGCTAAGGTTAAAAAAAAAAATACTTTGGAATCTATGATATGGGAAAACACTACAGCCTGAAGGAGCCAACACACTTGAGTTGATGTTGCTGCTCATATATCAAACGCACCCTTCTGTAGAGAACTTAGTTACAGCCCCAAGGAAATCAGCAGTAATGAAACAGAATCAGACTACAATAGAAAATAATAGTAGTGTGAACTTTGGCTTCCTCACCCAATTTTTTCTTCCCTCTTTCAGGGAAAGGGACTAGTTTCATCAAATAACAAAGAAAATTGCCCAGTTCCTCTGCTTATGATAAAAATTAGACAACAAAAATACTTACACAGGAGTGGAATTCAAAGAGCAATGATCCACCATCATTTCTGGAAGGAAATCCAACTTAAACGCAGCCATCACCTCACTCTCCCCTTCAGAAGCCAATGATATTAACTTGCTGCACTTGTCTGATCCACAAATACACACAGCTTTAGCTTCCTGGGCCCCACAAAAAACACAAAGTGGAAACAGGAGCTCAGGGAAACCAGCAATAAGTGCCACAGAAACAGGCAGGACTGGGGAGGGGAAAGGGAGTACTGGATTAAAGGGGGGATGTGAGCATGTGAAGGGAGGCTCAGCCCGGCACACAATGAAAGTGCTGATGCGCCAGGCTGGGTTTGTGTGATTTTCCCTGGCGAAGCAGTACTAAGTGCACTGTCAGATAAATAGAGTGTCAGATCCATGAAGATAGCAGCAGCTAACAGAGCAGAAGAAACACAAACTTGTTTCACATCCTCCAAACTCCTTTCCACGAATCAGGTTTTGAGGGGCCCCAAACCCTAAAACTACCTAAAGCAACCCCCCCCCAAAACAAAAACAAAACAGCTAGGGAAAAAATAAAAAGAAAGAAAGAAACAAACAAACAAAAGAAAAAAAGCTCACCTCATGTGGTCTGAAAATGTTTTTGGAAAGGAAAACTGGGTTGTTGGCCTTGGTTTAAACTTAGCTTCCATGTGCCAAAGACAGCAATGAGCAGAGTGCTGGGTCCAAACTAACCTCAGCATAGTCACATAAGGGATGGTTCAGACGGTCAGAAACAGGCCACAGGCAAGGTGCTAAGGAAGTGGTCACCAAAAACTCAAGGGCTCACATACTAACTACTACTGCACTGGACCAACCCTGACTTCTCAATGGTGTGTTGAGACCAAAGTGTGCTCCCTAATGGGTCCTCATCAGAGTGAAGGACTTTAAAAAAATTCCTGCTTCAATGACCTTCATTAGATGGAATAGGCAAAACTTTATCCTGAATCTTATTTTTACCAGAATATTTAACAAGCGAAAATATAAATGAAAAGTAATATTCTGCCTTTTGACAGAGTACTAGGAAACAATGTCTTTTCTGTTGTATGACCTTTCTAGAGAAACAAAAACCACCAGAGTGATAATAATGAGAAAAGCAGGGCCCACTAGAAGCAAAAAGTCAACCATGTAAAGGAAGGACTGAATAATGTAAACTCTCTGCATTCTCCGTCCTCCTTTAAACTGATGCTAAAACCAAGATTAATGAACACACACATAAAAATTCTATTATGGGTGAGCAGTAGAAATGGATATACTTAGCAGTCAAGGCAGATGTGGTGCTCCCGTTCTCAATTTAGCTTCCCATCCTCCAAACAACAAATGGTGGCATTTCAGTATTTAGGCAGGGACTCTAAAACTCTATCTCTGAAGGCTCCCACATTGCGCAGGCCTTCTTTCCATTTTTATCATGAGGATTGCCTTACCTCAAAGATTTCACTTCACTCAAGCTCAGTTCACAACACAGGGAATTTTGAAAAAAGGAAGTTATGTTCAGCCTGTAAAGAGGTAAACAAATGAACTCCTAAACGTATAGCGTTACTTAAAAACAAAAATAACGAAAGGCAACATGTCATTGCATAGGCCTAAGTGCTGTAGCCTGGCTAATAGTGCTGGACCCCTGTCCGCATCTGACCACCGAAGGAGAAACGGTGTCTTCTAATAAACAGGCGTAACCATCCTAAAGTAAGAACTAAAACAGCAGCTAACCACTCTTCTATTTTGTCAGAGACCCTGGCTCCTTTGACCCACTACTTGAGAGTCAGAAGTTGCAGGAGCTCTTCCGCCTCCTGAAGGGCGATGCTGCACCAGGCTGCAGTGAGAGGAGACTGCAACGGGCACACAGCACGCAGTTCACCAGGTGCTGACTGTCAGGCAGGCAGAAGACAGTAACCCTAGCTGGGACTGGTTAAGTTACTGGTTAGGTTTGTCCTAGTTTCTCCTATGCACGCTGGAACTGATCACATGCTTCTTCCTACAGAAAGCTAGCAGAACAAAGAAGTAACAACCAAATTAGGGTTTTTTTGTTTGTTTTTTTAGTTCAAGGGTTCCTTTAAAAAGGAAGGAATCGACAAATTTTAAAGAATCTCACTAGTGATTGCTTTTACTATTCACTAAAAATATATCTAGCTCCATCTCCATTTAAATCAGAATCACATGCATAACAAGCGTATTTAATGTGGAAGACTTTACTGAGCAGCCAGGCACTGCTCAGCGTATGAAAGGATATGCACTCCTTACATTAATTTTTACCAAGCCACAGGCTGAAAAGTATTGGTTTTAGAGTAATGTTTTAAAATCCATTTTATGATTTATAAGACAAGACTGCTTTAAAAACTTAAAAGATGGAAATGCTATTACATGAAGGAGGGTGCTTCTCTTTAGGCAGGTCACAAGAGTCATCTCAGTATAATTAAATTCAACATGCTTGTGGGAAAAGAAAGCACGGATATTAATCACAAGTCACAATTTTAGAGAAAGATAAAAAAGTCAAATGATAAAAACAATTATTCAAATACAAAAATGCAGATGTTAAGAAAGGAAAATTTAAAAGCAGAATTAGCAATTACTCACAGAAAACTGCCCATAAGTTGTTTTTTAAATTTCTTAATCAGAAACACATTCCAGGCTTTTTCCACAAAGGATGTATTAGAAGTAAAGAGATGGCAGGAAAGGTTATAACCAAGGGTCCACTGCAGGAGGTTTTAATTTTCCCTCACTTCCTTTTTACCGTCTGTCCTCTCACTATAAATTTACATTCATGGTTTCCTCTTCTTTCCCTGATGTTCTGTGTTAGTTTTCTTTGCCTTGATTATTCTCTACTTCTTTTCTAAGGGCAACAGTTCAAAAGCCCAATGTTGTGAGGGCAGGGGCAATCAGCCTGCTGTACATTAAGAACCAAAATCATTAAAGCTGATTGGTAGATAAGGGAAAGCCTCTGAAGAAGAGAACACACTGCATTTAGAATATCAGAACGGAATAAACAGTTTAAAAACTGGATTAGAAGAGAGAAATGCTAGAAGTCCCATCAGTTGTTCTGTCAGAAGAGTGAAAGAGCAAAGAAAAGCATAGTTGAGCAAAAAGGCCCAGGTGGCACATGCAATTGTCAGGCTATCTTGACTAATAGAACCAGGGAGTTCAATGGCAAGTGACGGGACTTTATACTTCCACCCCAATAACCTAAGTGTGTTTTAAAGGGCAAAAATGTGAAGCCTGGTTATATGAGCATAGAGTAAATTAGAGCCTATTGTAAAATTATAAAAGAGAACCTATGTCATTAAAAACCACCATCAGTCTATGTAAGGAAAAATGTAATAATCTAGGGAAAAGTCATGACACCTCAACAGTTAAATGGACTAGATATTTTGCCCCCAAAGCTTCTAGCTGTTAGGTGACAGAAGGGATGCAGAAAAGAAGTAAGCCAATGATGCTACTTGAAAATAACCAAGCTGGGGTGCCTGGGTGGCCCAGTGGGTTAAGCTTCTGCCTTCGGCTCAGGTCATGATTTCAGGGTCCTGGGATCAAGCCCTGCATCAGGCTCCCTGCTCAGCAGAGAGTCTGCTTCCTCCACTCTCTCTGCCTGCCTCTCTGTCTACTTCTGATCTCTGTCTGTCAAATAAATAAATAAAATCTTAAAAAAAAAAAAAAAAAAGAAAAAAAAAATAACCAAGCAGACTAACTTAAAATTTAAGCTTAAAATTACCTTTACCAGCTTGAACTTACTAAAAAATTGAGTATTTCTGGGGCACCTGTGTGGTTTGGTGAAGATTAAGCATCTGACTCTTGGTTTCTGCTCAGGTCATTATCTGGGATAATGTCCTGGGATAGCCACATAGCGCTCTGCATTCAGCATGGAGTCTGCTTGAGATTCTTTCTCCCTCTCCCCTTGTTCTTCACCCACCCCCACCCACCACTGATGCTCTCTCTGAAATAAATAAATCTTTAAAAATCTTTCTTTTTAAAAAATTTTGTTTCTAATCTACAACTGATGTGAGACAAAAAGCACCAAGTTCAGTCACTTTTGTATTCAAATTGATTTGACTATAGAATTATCATTTATGGTACCCTGAGAGGATATGACAAGGCTAAAGGTAGGAAACCTAACTATCACTTTTTTGAAATTTAAAAAGTTTTCCACTTCCTCCCCCTATATAACCTTACTCACCGCTACCTCCTCCCCCAATCACTGTCAAAGATAAGGACTGGCAGAAAGATACTCTTCGGTGCTTAGTGCTGTCAGCAAAAGTATAAACTCAGAGCCTCCCTTGGACTTTCTCAAATTAACTCTGACCTAATAAACCGTCCTGTCATATGGTGACCACCTTTCAAATCAGGTCATATTTTTAGATCCCAAAATGTTTTGGAACTTTAGGGTAACTCTTAGTTGGTAACAATATACTATGTAAGTTTAAACTTTATTTCAACTCCAGCATCAATTACAAAATCAGTTATGTTGAACAAATTCTGGTTTCAGGAGGGTAGTATTTGTATGAAATCCACTAAGTTCTGTCCTCATTCTCATTCTAGTTTACTCAGGGTCTTTCAGGCACGACACAGAATGGGGAAGGAAAGTTAGCTGAGTAGTTGCTGTGTGTAGAGTACTTGCTACACACACACACACACACACACACACAAAATATTAGAACAAGGCAGCAGCTAATTCAAGTGGGAGATAAACTGCCTTGGGAAATAGCTAAGGAGAAAAAGTTGAGAAAGAGCAAGAAAATATTTCTAGCTTCCTAGGAATAGGAAATTACATCCCACAATGTAGGAAAAAAGCCATCACCTTAATGTTTTCAAATTTGCACAACAGGCCTCATGCAAGAAGGTTAAAGAGATGACCACAGAGCACACTCATCCAGCAGTTAGCCCATACCTGTGGCTTTACACCTCCCTTTCTGGACTATGTCTTCACTCTAAAAAACCAAGGAAAGAAAAATAAGTGGGCCATGCCTATACTTCTCAAAATTCCAGACATGTAGCTTCTTTCCTAAGAAAAGCCCCCTTTTGTCACCATGGCTGAGAATTAAAACAAAAACAAAAAAACCCAAAACCTCCCCCCTCCCATTTTTTTTAAAGTACACAATACCTTAAAATATAAATTGCATTTAATATCTCAAAGTTAACTTAAGAATACCATCAATGTAAAAAATGGGGAAATAAAAACACTAGAAGACTTAATACAGGCTTGTCCCCAAATGTCACAATAAATAGCAACATAATGATTACAACTTAAGAGGTTGAAATTCAGTACATTTAGGTCACCAAAAAAGTCATTTTTCCATCTGCTTTTGGATGAGAAACTACAACAAAGCTAAAGGCCTTCTAATTCTTTTCGCAATCAAAGATCATGTATTAATGTGGAAAGACCATGCTATTTCCCCAAAGCAACCTTCCTGAATAGGTAGGTGCCAAGCATAAAACTCTTCAAAGGCAACCAAGTTCCTGCCTGTGCAAATGCATCTCAGGGGCCCTAGGGCAGTGGTAAACCACTGAAACAAACAAACAAACAAACAAAAATCAGAAGATGGGGAGGTTAACTGAAGCTAAAAGCAAACAGAAGAACCACAAAACCAGTTTGTTTTATTTTTAAACATTATCGAACAATCTTGCAAGCAAGATTGATTTTATAAAGCTGCCCAAATTCCTACAAACTTTCTTCTATACCCCCTGCCAGAGGGACAAAAAAACAAACACAGAAGTAGGGTATTAATCACCCTACTCCCAAGTAAACAAAGACTTTTTAAAGGAAAATTCTCTCTCTCTCTCTCTCTCTCTCTCTCTCTCTCTCTCTCTCTCACACACACACACACACACACACACACACGGATCAATACTACCTTCTTCCACACAGACCCTTGTTACTGGAAGGACAATGGGAAGCTTAATACACAAGAAGGTGTTTTCTCTAAAAGCTCTGCCTTCCCAATTTTGCTTTTCTTACATTTTGCTGCCTGGTCTGTAAGAAAACAGATGCTTTTGGGGAGAGAGGAAAACTGAGTGGAAACTAAAAGTTTTAGGTTTGCTTTTCACATCTTTCATTTCTGTGGGGAACCAAACAAAATGCATGTGCTCTCTGAGGAAGCTTGAACCACTTTTGTCCTGTCTTTCCTTAGAACTCCACGAAAGTCTCTTTCTGTTAACATTATCTCTACCTTTCTCGGTGGCCATTAGGGGAGGTATAAAGGTGGTTCCAAACAGAGTTGAAAAGAGTTAAGGGGGGTGGGACACCTGGATGGCTCAGTCAGTTAATCGTCTGACTTGGGCTCAGGTACTAAGTCCAGGATCCTGGTACTGAGTCCCATGCCAAGGCTCCTTGCTTAGCAGGAAGCCTGCTTCTCCCTCTGCCTGTCACTCCCCCTGCTTGTGCACTCCTGCTCCCTCTCTCTGGCAAATAAATAAAATCTTTATATTTAAAAAAAAAAAGGTTAAGGGGGGAAAGGTGCACCAGAAGTGGGGCTGGGGGATGGGGGCTGCACAGGCAATCCACCACAGAGAATGAGAGGCAAGCTACCTCTGAGGGAATCTACTTGTGAAACATTAACATGTTCAAAATAGGACCTCCTATTGAGTTTAAAAATCATACTTAGCAAGTCAGTGGTACTCGCTAAAAGGCAAACTACTTTCCCCACAATTTCCCCAAGGAAAGATAAATAACCTGGAAAGAATTTATATTTGGTTTTGGAACATATCTTGGAATTGATATGGTCTTGACATGTTTCAAAGATGCAACAGTTGAGGCACCTGGCAGGCTCAGTCAGTAGAGCATGTGACTCTTACCTCACAGTTGTGAGTTAAAGCCCACACGGTGGGTGTAGAGACTTAAAAAAAAAAAAAAATGCAAGAGCTAATGAACAGCATTACCTCTCTGATATAAAAGCACATCTCCTACACACTTTCCTTCGTAAGGCGAGGTAATGAATGTTTTTTTATTTCTCAGAGTTTTCTGCTGACCTAAAAAGCCTGTATGTTGAGTAAATGACAAAACACTATCCTTCCCAGAAAGATGACCACTGACTCACCATCAGCAACTCTTACAAAGTATGCACTGAATCACAAACATACAGGGGCTGGTGGCAGGCACAGTAATGCTCAATGACCTACATTAAGGCCTGAACTCATCACCTTGGCCTCATTAGTCCAACTCACCAACTCTTACTAACAATTGTTAGTAAATGCCCTCAATACTTTGAAAAACATTTTTCATGCAAGGCAGGGAGCTAATGAAGAACTCAACCACTAACCAGATTAGAAACTTTCAAATGTTTTTAAATGCAGAAATGTTTCTCCCCTAAACCTAAATTAAAAGTGAAGCTGTTTAGGCTGAAGGCAGGGGAGGGGCAAGGCAGGCCCCACCTTTCACCCTTCCTGCACTCAGAGTAACCCCAGGTCTCCTGGGAGATATGAAAATAGGCCTGGATAATTCAAAACAATAGATAATTCACCAATTTTATATCCAACTTTGAACTGAATTGTTTTTTGAACAGATTTTTCTATCTTTAGAATCTAACAGGTTACCAGAAATCAAGGAATTTCCAATGCCATCAATGTGTAAATAATGTGTACATCCCAGAGTTGATAGAATGTAGTATTTAAAATTTCTAAACCTTGGGGGGGCGCCTGGGTGGCTCAGTGGGTTGAAGCCTCTGCCTTTGGCTCAGGTCATGATCCCAGGATCCTGGGATCCAGCCCCACAGCTGGCTCTCTGCTCGGCAGGGAGCCTGCTTCCCCCTCTCTCTGTCTCTGCCTGCCTCTCTGCCGACTTGTGATATCTGTCAAATAAATAAATAAAATCTTCAAAAAAAAAATTTTTTTCTAAACCTTGGAGCACCTGACTAGCTCAGCTGGTAGAGCACACAACTCTTGTTCTCTAGGTCATGAGCTGAAACCCCTCATCTGGCACAGAGCTTACTTTAAAAAAATTGTAAACCTTATCACCTGGAAGTAGGGAGAAATGTCCATTTATGAAGTAGCAATAATTTTAAGAGCTGATATTTTCTGAACACTTACTCTATGCCATGTGGTGTTTTGGGTGCTGTGTATTTAATCCTCATACGTAGCCTATCTCCATTTACAGATAAGGAAAGACACAAATGAAGTAACTCTCAAGATCACATGAATCCAGGCAATGAAGAAGTTGGAATATATAGTCAAGCAGTTCAACCCTTGGGTCAAAAGCTGACTCGGGTTAAAATTGTCCACAAGGCACCTGGGTGGCTCAGTGGGTTAAAGCCTCTGCCTTCGGCTCAGGTCATGATCCCAGGGTCCTGGGATCGAGCCCCACATCAGGCTCTCTGCTCCGTGGGGATGCTGCTTCCTCCTCTCTCTCTCTCTCTCTCTGCCTGCCTCTCTGCCTACTTGTGATCTCTGTCAAATAAATAATCTTAAAAAAAAAATTTTTTTTAAAAATTGTCCACAAGGAAGATCATGCACACAAATCACAGAAAAGTTAAATATGGAGGACAATATAGTTGAGTCTGATTATTTTTCTAAGGCAAATCTAAGTAGGTAAATACCCAAAGTTTCAATCGTCACAAGAGAAATATAGTTAAGGCTAGTGAAAACCTCCTGCCATTAATCAGTAGATGTGTGACTCTGGATAAGTTCATCAGTATCTCCCAGTGTCCGCTTCCTCACCTGTAAAATTACCTCCAAAGGAACCAAATGTATGCCCTGAATACAACACCAAGCAACTGTACAAATTTCTAAATGGAAGAGGAAAGAAACAATAGAAATTACTTAGGAAAACCATGCTCTTTTAAAAAATGTCTGTTACCTTTTAAACTGCTTTGCAAAACTCCTGCTTCTTTCTTTTTTCCATTATGTGGTGGATTCAATAAAAAGTCTGGGCTTAGTGCACTGGGAAACTGCATGTCCTCTCACCCACATATCCCAGAAAGCCAAGTAACCAGATAAAAAGATCAAATGGGAAGCTTTCCTGGCCAGCCCAGCTCATCACGATGCAAAACTCCACCAGGGCCTGGTGTTAAAATTCAACAGTTTGCCTAGTACTCCAATATCCCTACAATTACCGCCACATTCTCATCCAGGATCATACATCACAACTAACTATAGGGAGAGTCTAACATTACATGAAATAAATTGCCTAAGAGCACTCCGTAACAACAGGTGGACCCAGGACTGAATGACTGTAGAGAAATGTTGAACTGTTAATTATTTCCCTTCTCTGTAATCCTGAGGTGGTTAGGTGGATTAAAGAGATACACTGAAGCACACACTAAATTCCCTGGTCGTCACTCATTCCCAGAGCATCTCCTTCCACTATAATTTTTATTGATGTGAAGAGTCCAGGTCGAGAATTGCATCAGGCTTAGTTTTGACCTAAGTTAGCAGGGATAAAACTTAACACTTTCTCTATGGGGTCTACAAAAGTCTTTTTATCCCCCTTGTGACACTTGTTTTGTGGCTACCATTTCCATGATTCAGGCTCAGGTGTGGGGCCTCTGACTCTTTATTGACGGAATTATCAGTGTGTGTTCCTTTTCCTGACTCTAGCAGAGAAATTTATAAAACAGATCTCAATCTCAATTCCTTCTCCAACAGCCAGTATGCACTCTTTAGTGGTAATAATTCTTTCCCTGCTTTAAAAAATTGTGGTCAGGGGCACCTGGGTGGCTCAGTCAGTTAAGCGTGTGCCTTCGGCTCAGGTCATGATCCCAGGGTTCTGGGACAGAGTGCCAAACAGGGATCCGTAATCAGCAGGGAGTCTGCTTCTCCCTCTGCCTGCGACACCCCACGTGTGCACACCCGCACCCTCTTTCTCTGGCAAATAAATAAATAAAATCTTTAAAAAAATGTGGTCAAAAACACATACATAAAAGTTAGTATCTCAACTCATTTTTAGGTGTACAGTTCAGTATTAGTATTACTGTGCAACATGGCAACAATTCTTAAAACGTTCCTTTTTCATCAAGATTCTTAAGCTGGGGACACCTGACTGCCTCAGTTGATAAGAGTATACAACTCTTGATCTCAGGGTTGTAAAATGGAGCCCCACGTTGGGTGTAGAGATTATTTAAAAAGGGGGGGGGCGCCTGGGTGGCTCAGTGGGTTAAGCCTCTGCCTTCGGCTCAGGTCATGATCCCGGAGTCCTGGGATAGAGCCCAGCATCGGGCTCTCTGCTCAGCAGGGGGCCTGCTTCCCTCTCTCTCTCTCTCTGTGTTTGCCTCTCTGCCTACTTGTGATCTCTCTCTGTCAAATAAATAAATAAAATCTTTAAAAAAAAAATCTTAATCTGGGACCCTGACATCTCTTCAAAGTCCAAACATGGGCTTTGGGCAAGAGGGAGTAGGTCTATGAACCCTATATTTTTTTGCTAAACGGCAAGAAGATGGATACATGAGGTTTCCTGAAGAGAGAATCCAGCATTCATCAGATTCTTTAAGGGGCTTATAATTACTGTTAGAGTGTTCCCTTCTGACTCTCCTTGCTGCAAGGTAAAAAAACAGTGTGTTAGAGAAAGAACAGGTCTGATGCCATTTACATGCCCTTGAGTGAGTCACTTTTTTCTGGGCCAAGGTTTCCTAATATGAAACTATAAGATGGTACTAGATTAATCCAGACTATCACTAAATCACCTAAAAGCTTAATTCTATTTTCTCCAAACTGATTTCAAACAGTTCTAGTTCAGTCCTACCACATGTGAGATACACCTGGGAGAAACTACGTGTAAACTTCATTTCTAAATTTTTGTTAATGAAACAGATTTCAAATGCTACCATTCTGAGAACAAGTAAGGAGTTGTTCCTTATCTTTTCTATTTATATATCCACAAGACACCTGGAATAAAAATGACACATATTAGGGGCCCCTGGGTGGCTCGGTTAAGTGTCTGCCTTCAGCTCAGGTCATGATCCCATGGTCCTGGGATGGAGTCCTGCATTGGGCTACTTACTCAGCAGGGAGCCTGCTTCTCCCCTTCCCTCTACCTGCTTGCCCCTGCTTATGCTCCCTCTCTCACAGAAAAAGAAATAAAATCTTAAAAAAAAAAATGATGACACATATCAGACCTTCAACTGTTGAAATGAGTTCCCTAGCTTAGCTGCTCTAATTTGTAAATTTTACACTAACATATTATTAAACTGAGATATCTACACAGAAATATTTGCACTTTTTGGTAAAAAGTCTTTTTCCCCCTTTAAACTGTGGCATTTGGGCAAAAACAACATAGTGAGCAGTCCTTTTTTACAGAAATAACATTTATTAAGTATTCCCCCTTAACTTTTCTACTTCCTCGATTAAAATTTGTTATCTATTTATTCATTTTTACACAAAACCACATTTTGATTCATTCCCTACCAGGTCTTTTTCTATGCATACATACTCAAATACACACAATTATTATCAAATTACAGACTGTACTGTATATACTACTGCATAACATACTTTTCTCACTTAACAATTACAAACATTTTCTTGTGAACAGCTCATATTTAAGAATCAAGAGTCCCAACTGGCCTAAAGACTAACTTTGCCAATAGCATCCTTACCTTTATGTCACAACCAATAAAAAAAAAAAGCCTATTTCATAAAGCCAACACAATCATTAAATCCCCGGAAACTGTTAAAAAAAAGGGGGGGGCACCTGGGTGGCTCAGTGGGTTAAAGCCTCTGCCTTCGGCTCCGGTCATAATCTCAGGGTCCTGGGATCAAGGCCCACATCGGGCTCTCCCCACCCCCCGCCTGCCTCTCTGCCTACTTGTGATCTGTCAAATAAATAAAATCTTAAAATAAAAAAAATTTTTAAAAGTAGTACACTAAAGGGGAATGGGGATGGGTTGAGTTGGGCTATTGGTTCTTATTTTCCCTGATCTACCATCTTTGGGTGCCTGGGTGGTGCAATTGGTTAAGTGTCCTACTCTTGGTTTCCGCTCAGGTCATGGTCTCAGAGTCATGGGATCAAGCCCCACATCTGGCTTCGCACTGGGTAGAGTCTGCTTAGGACTCTCCCTCCCTCTGCCCCACCCCCCAAAATAAACAGAGGGGCGTGGCTCAGTTAATCACCTTGACCCTTGGTTTGGCTTAGGTCTTGAGGCTCAGGTTGTGATCTCCTAGGATCAAACCCCATGCTGGGCTCCATGCTCTCAGTAGGGAGTCTGCTTCTCTCTCTCTCTGCCCCTCCCCCCACTCATGTGCTCACTAGCTCTCTCTCTCTAAAATAAATCTTTAAAAAAATAAAAGAAAATAAAATAGAGAAATCTTTAAAAAAAAATCCTGATCTGCCATCTCATCTCCTGTTTAGTTATCTTTCCATATGCTTATATACATATCTAAGTAAGAGGCATCCCATTTTCGGAGGTGGTCAGGAGAGGCATATAGGGAATGCAAAAATACATTTTTAAAAATCTCTGTTCTGCAGCGCCTGGGTGGTCAGTGGGTTAAAGCCTCTGCCTTTGGCTCAGGTCATGATCCCAGGGTGCTGGGATCGAGCCCCGAGTAGGGCTCTCTTCTCAGCAGGGAGCCTGCTTCCTCCTCTCTCTCTGCCTGCTTCTCTGCCTGTTTGTGATCTCCATCTGTCAAACAAATAAATAAAATCTTTAAAAAAAATAAAAAAAATAAAAATCTCTGTTCCTGGGACACCCGGGTGGTTCAGTTTAAGTGTCCAACTCTTGGTGTCAGCTCAGGTCTTGGTTTCAGGGTTGTGAGTTCAAGCCCTGCATTGGGTTCTGCACTGGGTGTGGAGCCCACCACCAAAAAACAAACAAAAAAAACCCACCTGTTCCTCCATCATCCCCAAATGCCTATACCCTCAAAGCAATTCTCAAATCCCCATTAAGTATTCCCCTTCTCTTCCCCATACAGCTCTCTATTGGGGGGTGGAGTGGGGTGCAGGACTCTCACTCTGCCTTTAGCCCCTCCTGTTTCCCTGGCAGCGCCGTCAGTACTGGGCAACAAACTGCTGGATGCAGCAGCAGCAATTTACATATGGTAGCCAAACTAGGGTGCAGCTTTCTTTGGGCAGAACTGCTAACTCTTTTATGTATCTTTCTAGTTTGAACCCAATGTTCCAGGCCTATCAATGTTAAATATTTGCCTAGTGGCTTCTACCTTCAAAGACACAGGGAACCATGTACACAGAAGTCCAGAGGCAGCAAAAATTCCCCACAGTGTGGAGAAAGGGCTCTACAGACGCAGATGGGGCCTAGCTACAACAACTGAGACCCTGGACAAAGCACCTAATCCAAACACAAGGGTTCATTCTACTTTCCCATAATATTCATGCATTACTGCTCAAATTTGGCATGTTCTAAGACCACCAGTTCCGCCTTAGTTTCCCGGCCCTGCCATAAGGCCAAATCTGTCTCATCTAGTGAGTCACTACTGCTCTTCTCTCCAAATGCATTTTGATTTCAGCCCACTTGTGCAGCTCATCAGGGCTGCACCATATGTTGGTACCATGTAGGCAGAATGTGACTAATTTTTTTCTAAAACACTGTCAGAGTTACTTTTAAAATTACCTTATAATCTTGATGTCTCTAAAGACTCAGTTCTATAATGCATAACCTTCTGGAAATGACTTTATAATTATTTTTCTGAGCACTCAGGAGATTCTTTAGAATTTTCACTCCCATTTTTCAAACAAGGGAACAAAAGTAAAGAAAATGGATTAAGTGACCCAAGCTTCACCACCAGCCAGTGAGGCTTGTACTTTCTGCAGTCACAGCACTCTATTTGGTAAAATAAATCAGTCTGTAACATGCTTTTTTTTGGTGGTGGTGGTGGGGGGGGGGTTCCAAATATTACTTTGTTTTTATTTATTTTTTTTTAAGTTTTCTTTTTTTTTTTTTTTTTGAAGATTTTATTTATTTATTTGACAGACAGAGATCACAAGCAGGCAGAGAGGCAGGCAGAGAGAGAGGAGGAAGCAGGTTCCCCGCTGAGCAGAGAGCACGATGCGGGGCTCAATCCCAGGACCCTGAGATCATGACCTGAGCCGAAGGCAGAGGCTTAACCCACTGAGCCACCCAGGCACCCCAAAAGATTTTCTTTATTTATTTGACAGACAGAGTTCACAAGTAGGCAGAGAGGCAGGCAGAGGGGGGTGGGGGGAGCAGGCTCCCTGCTGAGCAGAGAGCCCAATGCAGGGCTCAATCCCAGGACCCTGGGATCATGACCTGAGCCAAAGGCAGAGGCTTTAACCCACTGAGCCACCCATGTATCCCTGTTTTTATTTTCTGAGGTGATTATTATACTTCAGATATCAGGGATGCCTGGGTGGCTCAGTCGTTAAGCGGTTGCCTTCGGTTCAGGTCATGATCCCAGGGTCCTGGAATCGAGCCCCGCACTGGGCTCTTTGCTCAGTGGGGAGCCTGCTTCTCCCTCTCCCACTGCTTGTGTCCATCCCCCACCCCAGCAAATAAATAAAATCTTTAAGAATAATAATAAAAAAATAAACCTCAGATAACACAACTACTTGCAGCTAATTCTGATGACTAAATGGTCTCATGGTATCCATCTGGGTTGTTTTAAGAGAGGGCTGAATGAGCCACAGACCACAAATGTCTTTCTAATCAGCAGAGATCATAAACGGGTAAAACTAACATTCTGAGAGTAAAAAAGATATTGGACTTCCCTACTCTGGACAATCGGCCTCTTCACCAACAATAAAGATTGCTGGATTTGAACATTAAACTTGTCCCAAGAAGGTTTCTTAAATTTTCCATTTCAGGTTATACATGTTCATTCAAGTAACTGGGGTGGTAGTCTGTCACTGCACTAAGATCTTTCCGTCCACTAGTAACTTCTGTTAGTGGGTAGTATTGCAAAATATAAAAAAGGATCTCAAGTATCTTCTCAATACTGAAAACAGCACATGCCCTACGAATCCAGCTATCCCAATTTTAGAAATATAGCCTTCAAATACACTTGTATCTGATGTACACAAAGTATGCAAAGGGGCATTAATGTGAACATTGTTTATACTAGCAAAAACTGGAAACATACATGTCCATCAGCTGGGTGCTGCACTGTGATGGAATGCCTCAGCTATAAGAGAGACTAAGGCAATTCCAATACACTACATTAAGCACTGATCAAGATTATATTTACACAGTAAGAAATTACACATGGCTTGTACAGGAACAAAATTGGTCTGGAAGGATAAAAAAGAAACTGTTAACAAGGCTACAGAAGTGGAATATTGGCTGAATTGTTTGAATATGGATGTTACCTATTCTACAAATAAAACTATTAAAGAAAACTTGAAACTATGAGGAACAAAGTAAAGAAAAATCCCAACTCCTGTTCTATTCCAAAACAAACACTTTGTTTTGCATTTTCTCCTGCTCTGTCTGAAACTTCTGTGTGAAAAAAACCACTGTCCAGGTAAAGCAGCACCCACACCACATGTGAGTGGGGCAAGGACATTATACCATCTGAAATTATCCCAGCAACTCAACTGATGTTCACACAGCTTGGACTGTAAACCTTATGGCTGGCCTATTTACAAAGTTTGGAGCTATTTTCAATCACTCTATGTGTACATTTTCTTCAATCAACCTTTCCTGCCAGGCAGAGTGCAACATTAGCTGGCTTCCAGTAAGAAAGGCAAGGGACAGGGGTGAGATAATATGTCAAAACAAGTTCTATAAATACAGCTTTTGGCCTAGTATCTCAAAAAGGAATCAAAACAGCTTCAAGCTTAAACAGAAAAATTCTACAGTCCTGCAATATCGTACTTAAAGGCTCTAGAGAACAGAAGAGGCCAGGGATCTGGAATCTTGTTTCTCACACCATATCTTGTCTCTCCCTCCCTAATCTCTGAGGGAGGTTAAGATCAAATTGCAGGTATCGCTCCAAGTCATCCTTTCCCCTTATCTTACCCTCACACTACCCAAACATCAAGATCATTTCACTGAGCTCATTCCAACTCTTCGGCAGACAGGCCCAATACACACGACATACAACAGCCCCTCCTCAGCACCTACCATCTACCTTCTATCATCTCCAAAACCCTTGACCAAGAAGCCAAGAACCCTGCCTGTACCATCTGCCCCAACCTCACCCCAAACACATGGGCACTCAAGCAGGATGCTTCCATATGGTCTTGTCTCAGGAAGTTTATCTTGTTTTGCTGAACAGCAGTAAACTTTATTTAATCTTTCTGTTCTTAACACCACAATCCTACAAAACAACTTTGCTGTGGGCATGCTTTCTGAGATGGTTAGGTTACATGCCAGAGAATACAAAACTTACACCTCTGCTTCAGCCAATCAGTTTCACATAGCTTGATTCATCCCAAAGGATACACAGCCCTCGGGCAAATTCTAAATATCTCCTTAATACTGTCACTTTTTAAAAAAGTGACTTCAATTATCATGCTTTCATCACTCTTAAACTGTGCTCCTAAAAGTGTTCCTCACATTTAAATATCCATTTATATGATCTTCACCTCCTTCAAATCACTATTAAAAAAAAAAAAAAATCCCACTGTTCCACAAAATTAAACTTGTCAGTACTTTGACTTCATTTTTTAAAAAACAAGCTCTTTATAAAATGGGAGCTCTGTCAATCAAAAATGCATACAGAAAACATCCTCTATATACACTGAGAACTAGAGAGGTCAACAAAAAAGGCCCAATCCCTGTCCTTAATGAGTTTTTAGTCTTGTTCAGAAAACATGACTTATACACAAAAAAGAACAAGAACCACAAAGGACAGCATACATCCAAGGAAAAGCGTACATGCCAAGGGAAAATCTGTCATCAATCTGAGAAAGACTAAAGCATCTCAGGAGACCCGACTCCTATTTCCCCGTCTATCTCAAATTTTTGTGCTATTCAATCACACTGTCTAGGAAAGAGTAACATTTTTGCTACCCTCCGCTGAAATTACTCAGCCCACCAATAATTCTCCCATCATCATTCTTTTTGAACAGATCTCCCTATCACCCTGTTACACTCACAGAGATCAGTGAATGGATGAGGCAAAACCTGCCGACCACCCCCGCTTCTCATACTCCCCATCAAGACATCTCCTGATGATATGAAGTGCAGGTAACAAGAGTTAAAGAAGCTGAAGTTAATTCTGCTTCCAATATCTTCAGTAAATAGGCAGACACTAGCAGAGATTAAACTGGTAATTCTGGAGATACTCCATGAACTTGCCATTTGCTTTGTAGCTTTTTATCATCAATAAATGAATTAGCTGACAGAAAGCTGCAAAACCAAAGTCATAATCATTTTCATAAGGAAATTCTAAAATTAAGATGGGTTAGACTAATTCATAATTCAATAATCCCAAATATTCCATATATGTTAATAAAATTAATAAACAAGTATTTACTATAAACCTTATAACATGCCCTACATTCAGACACTGGAGTCACACCACCACTTTATAAGCCCAATTTTTCTGCTTACTAGCCAGGAAAACCAGTGACAAACTGTTTAACTTTGTTATACCTGCTTCTTCACCTGGAAAACTGTCTATATGACAGTATCTGCTTTATAGGGTATTTGTTAGAATTGAGGGATTTATGTACATAAGGCATTTAGAACAGCGCCTAGCACACACAAAGTGCTCAATAAATGTTTGCTATCATTAACAGGCACTAACGCTGGTGCCTATACTGGGTGGCTCAGTGGGTTAAGCCTCTGCCTTCAGCTCAGGTCATGATCCCAGGGTCCTGGGATCAAGTCCCACAAGGAGCTTTCTGCTCAGCAGGGAGCCTGCTTCCCCCCCACCCCCACCATCTGTCTCTCTGCCTACTCGTGATCTCGCTCTCTCTCTGTCAAATAAATAAATAAAATCTTTGAAAAGGTGGGTTATTGGGGCGCCTGGGTGACTCGGCCATCAAGCAGCTGCCATCAGCTAAGATCATGATCCCAGAGTCCTGGGATGGAGCCCTACATCAGGCTCCCTGCTCAGTGGGAAGCCTGCTTCTCTGTCTCCCACTCCCCCTGCTTGTATTTCCCTCTCTCACTGTGTCTCTGTCAAATAAATATATAAAATCTTATAAATAAATAAATAAGAACAGGTGGACTGTTGGAACACCTGGGTGGCTCAGTTAAACATCTGACTCTTGCTCAACAGCTCAGGCCTTGATCTCAAGGTCGTGAGTTCAAGCCCCATGTTGGGCTCCACACTGGGAGTGGAGCATACTTTAAGGGGAAAAAAAAAAAAAATAAGAAAGCAAGGACTGGCTGACCCATCTTCAACCTCCAACTATAACTGTTAGCAACCAGTTTAAGCATAATCTTCATTAGGAAATACTGAACATCTTTTTTTTCCCTTTTTAAAGATTTTATTATTTGACAGAGACACAGCAAGAGAGGGAAATACAAGCAGGGGAGGTGGGAGAGAAAGCAGCAGGCTTCCCACTGAGCCCAATGTGGGGCTCCATCCCAGAACCCTGTGATCATGACCTAAGCGGAAAGCAGAGGCTTAACAACGGAGCCACCCAGGCACCCTGAACCACTTGTCCTAAGAGCATTTACTTATTTATTTGTAAACATTTATTACCTCCATCATACCCTCCAAAAATTGTGGAAGCTTTCAAAATACATGCATTGAAAAAATATAAATAAAAGGAGACCAGGGAAATTATATATACATATTTTTAAAAATATCAAAAACAAAGGGAAAACAGGAATTGAGACATGGTAGCCAGTGTCCTTTACTGAAGTTGAGCTGTAAAATCAAAAAGCTGCCACTGATTTTAATCTCCAACGACAGCCCCTACAGAGGGTGCACAGTGATTCATAGTATAAATGGGAAACCCTCAGGATGGTGAAGTGAGATGGGCTAAGAGCTGCCAAGAAAGGGAGGGTAAAGCCAATTTAAAGCCACACTCAACAGAATTTTAGAAAATCATTAAGTATGCAGGACGTACCAGAGGCTCCTCATCAGGTCTCAAACTCTAAACAAATACATACGCCCAAAGCCAACAATGGACAAGTTACTAAACAGATTCCTAAAGTGATTCAAAGCCAGAATCTATCAGCAAGTATTCACACGAACTCTCCAAGCATACCACACAGCCATAGGGAAAAGCTGCCTCAGGGAACTGTGTTTCTCCAGCATTTAGTCCCTTTCTCTCTTCATCGGCCACAGCAAACAAATATGTGCAGAGAACTGTCTCATCCTTACTCAGCTGACAAGTTCTATTCCCAACTCTTCATGCTTATGACTCATGGTGGGGGAGGGGAGTAAAAGCAAAGTGTAAAACAAAGAAACAAACTTAAATTTAGACTGAAGTTGATCAAAAGTGAAGAATTCATTTCTACATGGAGTATCTCATAACAAACCAAGAAAGTGATCCTTTAAAAACAGAGTAACAAACCCAATACTCTTTGAAAATAGCCTGAAATCTGTCTACATGTCACATCCCCTACTATTCCTTAAATAGACATGACACCAAAAAACATTGCAAGCCCTCTGTAAGGCCAAACTTTACAAAGCACTCTGAATCCGCCCAACACAGCATAGGACACTAGCTACAAAGCTCAAAACAGGGCACTTCGCACAGTTCCTTTCCCAGCAAAGAGCCGCGTTAAGTGACTTAGCCCCTACTACACCCTCTTCCAAAAAGATGGGTACAAAATCATTTCTTAAGGAGGTGGAGGTGTCTCAGTCTTTTCTACTCAAATTTTGTATCAGGAAATTTGTGTGCCAAACAAGGAATTTATTTCTACCCCTAAGAACTGATCTTTGATATCAGTAAAAAATAAAAGGAAAAAAAAAGACTATTTCTTTGAAAAGGTAAGTTTCTAAGAGAACCCAAAGACCATTTCTGACCCTATATTTTTACCAGTTTGGCTTTCCTCCCTAAAACATACTTCATTAAATAATACAAATTTTGCCTCCTTGTCCCATCCCCAAGATCCTAAGACATTCTCTACAATTTAAAATTGACAAAACAGAAAAGACAAACAGATCACCTCTTTCACTTGAAAACCTCAGTCCTCCACAGAAATGTACACAGACAGACAGATGGACGCACGTAAGAACACAAACTGCATGCCCTGCTCAGGCCTGAGCCAATATGGGTGCACAGGGCAGCTACGCCGCCTAGCTAGTGGGCTGCTCCTGCTGTTGCTGTACAAATATAGAAAGCTGAAAAGTGGAACAGCAGCTTCAGCAGAACAGATTCTGCTCCGTGCTCAGAGAGGGAGGAGCAGGGACCTGAACAGCTTTACCCATACATGGTTGCTGAAAGGGCGCCATTAGTAAAAGCTCAATTATCTCACACACATGCATTCTGTTCACATGCTCCAGACAAAAACCAGAAACACACAGGCTGGTACTTGAAGAAGGGTTTGAGAGATTCTATTTCAGTCAAGGAACTTCCCAATAATCTCGGTCACTTACACCAAGAATCCCCCAGCATGGGAACAGGAAAGACAGTGTGAAACTTTACTAGGTCAGATTCTCACCAGATCAACAGTAGCTGTGAGGCTTAATTTATCATTTAGATTATTAAACTGAACGTGAGAAAAAAGGTTATTTCCCATTTGTGTGAACAACTCTAACCTTCACTGGCCCTTTGCTGTTTTCAGAATCAAGATCTCATTCCAACTTTAAGACTATGTTTTAGGGTCTTTGGGGGGGGCGGTGGGGGAGGAGACAGGAGATGGTACAAGTCAAAATAAATTCTCATGTAATTTTTAAAAAGATTTATTTTTTTATTTAGGGGGGAGGGGCAGAGGGAGAGAATCTCAAGCAGACTCCTCCACCGGGTGTGGAACCCAGTGCGGGGCTAGATCTAATGACCCCAAGATCAGGACCTGAACCAAAATCATGAGTCAACCAAGTGAGCCACCCAGGCGCTCCTCTGATTTAATTTTTAAAACCGTAATTTCCCAAGATGCTGGTTCATATAATCAGAAGCCAAATATTTATCTTCCAAAAATTACTTTGCTTAGAACCATTCATCCAGATTCATCTCAATGTGAAGTGTATGAAAAGCTCAATTTCTGGCCAGAGTGAGCTCTTCCAAGATTAAAAAAATGCATGGCTGATTGGTTCAAAGGATGCCCTACTGTAGCTTGTAATGAATCAATCGAGTATTAACCAAGTACTGTCTTATTCTGTTTCACAAAGGCCACAGTACAAACAACAACCATAATCACTGACTCCCAACACTTAATACCTAGTCCTGAGGCAAGATTAATACATGAGATAATAAAGGCTGATAGCATCTGACTAGTGCTAAAGTGTGGGGTACCAGCCATAAACACTATACAAATTCAGAAAAAATCAGGACAGACAGACCTAGATGTTCTTCCACAGGTCCCACCTACCAGCACTTCCACTAAGGGCACCCACCATTATCTTAAACATGAGGTTATAGTATTTGAACTAGATGATTTCTAAGGTCCCTCCATTTCTGAAATTCCTTGAGTCTGTAATTTAAAACTGTAAAGTTAAAAAAAAAATTATAGTTTTTGCCGACTTCAGAGAAAATATATTCTAAAAAAAGAGAAATGAATTCAGACCGTAACTCAGCATCCACTCTAACATCTCTCTTACCGTACTTTCAGGATCATATTCTTATATCTCAGATATCTCTGCCTAGCCTTTTGAGGGAATTTTACATCACCTTTAAAAGAAGGAGAAAAGGGGAGGGGGGTGTGCCTGGTGGCTCAGCCGGGTAAATGTTCAACTCTTGATTCTGGTTCAGGTCATGCTCTCAGAGTCTTGAGGCTGAGCCCTGCGACAGGCTACACACTGGTCAGGAGCCTGCTTAAGATGATATTTCTCTCTCTCTCTCTCTCTCTCCCCCACTGCCCCTTGACCCACCCCAAAGCTCTCTTAAAAAAAAAGAAAAAAAAAATGTTGGTGTTGATATACTCTGAGATCTTTGATTACAAAATACTGCCAGTCATTCGGCCATGAAGGAGAGCTCCAAAGAACAGAGCCCTGCCTTCTTCCTTTCCATCACTGAACTGTCTGATATATATGTGTGCGTGAGCCCAAGCTTATGGGGCATAAATACACAAATACACTAGGATGCCCCCCAGGACGGCATTTTCTCTGAAACTTAAGAAAACTCTTCAAATTATCCAGAAAAAACATATCCGCCATAATTACTTGCTCTAATATATTTTATCAGCAAACTAACCATTTGGAATTTTGACATTTTTCCTTTGCCCCTTGTAGTGATGATGAACAAAAAATGCTAAATGACAGCAAACCTGACCTCTCAATCCCACTACCCAGATCTCCTAGTGCAAGGCAGAGCCTTGTCTACACTGTCTGATATACTGAAAAAGAACACATCAGGATTCCAGTAGAGGCACCAGAGGCACTTTTCATGTTCAACAAGAGACATGCAAGTGTTCAACATTTTAAGATATTAAAAATCTCTTTATTATATACAGTGGTTTAAATGTATTTAGTTTTTCTGAGCAGCCTGTTTTGACTTCCCAAAAAGTAATTTATTATGAAATTAATATGCTGCACAGCTTTAATTATTTATTACATACTTTACTGAGGTTATTTACGTGAGCACAATGAGGTAAAAATAAAGAACACACAATGCAAAAGACCACAACCGTACATACCAAGGTGATTACAGTATAACCTCAAAATCAAAATGACTATAAACACCTATAGTGTGGCCTTGCACTAGTCATTTCTTTCTCATTTCCCATTTCCTCAAGTGAAAAACAGTATAACAGCAGTCTCTATCTAAGGATTCAGAATTCATGGATAGTTCATGGATATTCCATAAACTCCCTTATATTATGTGCAAAATTTTACATATATATGTAAATTTATGCACAGCTGACCCTTGAACAACATGGGTTTGAACTGCACAGATCCACTTAATTCATTTTTTTTGATACAGTATAGTATTATAAATACATCTTCTCTTCCTTATGATTTTCTTAGTAACATTTTTTCTATAGTTTAGTTTAGTTTAAGAATTCAGTATATAATACATAAACAAAATATGTGTTAACTGTTTATGTTATCAGTAAGGCTTCTTAGTCAACAGCAGTCTATTAGTAAAGTTCCTGGAGTATCAAAAGTTTTAAGTGGGTTTTCTACTGTGCCAGGTCAGCACATTCCTAATCTCTGCGTTGTTCAAGGGTCAACAGTCTTATTTTACTTCTGTTTAGAGGGAAATAGGTCCGTAACTTTTTACCAGATTTTCAAAAGGGGGTCCATGACCCAAAATAGATTTAACACTAAACAATATACAGTATGTTCCACTTCTAACATCCTTTTATCTTTTGTACTTCTGGTCCAAAAAGAAGGGAGTCCTCATGACTAAACCCAGTCAAGAATAAACAAGTTACCTTGGCCAAAAATTACTCAAAATAACGTATTTCGATTCAAACTAAACCTGAATTGTTTTTAGATGACAGAGTAACATTACAATACTTTATTTTTATTTTATTTTTTCAGTATTCCAAGCATTATAATACTTAAAAAAAAAAAAAAAAGGTTCTCAAGCAAACATTACCACTATAGCTCATCTCAGGAGGCTTAACATGAGACCAGAATTCCTCAGATGTGTTAGGGATTTCCCACTACATAGTTCTTCTCATATTAGGTGCACTTATTTAAAAGGTAAAGCTTCTAATATCCTACTTCTAATTCTATCCTGTAGCAAAGAAAATAAGAGAAGCACAGAGCAAAAAAAGTTGAGCATGGAAGAATGGTAATAGGCAATCAAAGAAGCTACCCATCCTGTTAGCAAGAGACAATATATGAGAATGGCCACTGCCTAATATCTCAATTTGTAAAAGGTATATTAGACAAAAGAAGAAATCACCCTCCATCTAAGACAATAAGGGGAAAATGTGTCTGTTGCTGAACAATTTAAGCCTAAAATTTTTAGGTTCTCATGGCAACCTAAGTCATCACACTGCACATACTGTATATAAAGCACATATTTAGAGGCTTAACTAGTAAACTCAAAATGTGACATATGTGCAATGTGGGCGACTACATTATTCTGGGAACTTTAACTTTAAAATCTTCCAACTTTATTCTGCAGCCCCGAAGATGATATAATAGAGTCAACTATGCAGAAGGTGCAAGCTCAAGGAAGAGGTACCAAGAACATAAATAGAAGCAAAGAGATGAAAGACAAGAAAATTCAGGCTATCGGGAAAAGTTTCTGAACATGACTCCCCTACTGTGAATCAACCTGTAAACGGAGGCTTTAAAAAAACAAGATTGCTAGTGAGGATATGTATCAAGATAGCATTTGGGACACTCTTTCATGTGGGCCCAGACAAAAGAGGACATGGTCACAGACCAGACAGACTGCTTGGTAAATATGGCATCGACTGAAAGGCCCCCTGGAGAGACCAGGGTTCTCTTTCTCTTTGTTCTCAAGGAGCTCATGGACTGTGGCTGCTTAGAATCAAGAAGTAATTTTCTGGGACACCTGACAGCTCTGTCGGTTGAGCACCCAACTTGATTTTGGCTCAGTTCATGATCTCAGGGTCATGAAATCAAGCCCCCATACAGAGTTCCATGCTAAGTGGGGAGTCTGCTTGAGATTCTCTTTCTCCCTCTCCCTTGCACTCTCTCTCAAACAAATAAGTCAATCTTTAAAAAAAAAAAAATCAAGTAATTATCAGAGCCAAAAGGATGGCTGCAGGGCATGAGAGCTGGGAGAGAATGACTAGATTTTTAAAAGGGGGCGGTGGGAGGAGATGACAATCTTTAATGTCACATCATGTCTCACTAGAGAACCAAATAAAGCTGTAACATCCACTTTTCTGATCTCTTAAATGACCCATGAGAGGGATACCTCCACCCATCTGCCAATAGGAACTTCAGTATGATCCATGCATCTCCTTAGAAAGACTTGAGGATGCTGTGAATGCTACCTACTTTAAAATCACCATTTCCATGCCACTTCTGTTACGGGTAAATTACTCCCATTTTTCAGTAAAAAAACAGGTAAACAGTTTAGTTAAGGTACACAAAAAAATACCTTACATTAGGGCAGTTAATAGATGTGTCCACTTTCATAACTCTCTCAACCTAAGAACTTCTAGAATGAGATACTGAATTTACAACATTGATTTAATGGTTAAAAATTATACTACCACATTGAAAAGGAGTGGCTACAAAAATAATTTCATTATTGCTATGAGACTGGGCCTCAACAAGTAAGAAAAGCACAGGAAGGGACGTGGGAGGGAGGGCACTCAGCCTGCTAAGCATCTGCCTTCAGCTCAGGTCATGATCCTGAGATCGAGCCCTGCATCGGGTTCCCTCTGCCTGTGCTCTCTCTGTCAAATAAATAAATAAAATCTTTAAAAATAAAAAAATTAAAAGTACAGGAAAAGAGCACAGCATCTGCAGTGTGGACTGATAGACCAGCACTGTGCTACTACTTAATAGCTGGATGCCCTAAATAAGTTACTCTTCTCTGTGAAGTTCCTAACACGCCAAGTTTTCTTGTCTACCAAATGGTAAGGATGCAACCATATCTCTCTTCTTCCATCCCACTCGTCTGTCTGTCTCTCCTCCCTCCCTTGTCAATGCGAAGTCTAACAATTTCTTTCATTACACTATAATTTGGCATATTTTCTCATCAAGAAAAATTTTGCAAATGAACTTTCATGTGAAAAATTCACTGGTCAGATTAAGAGCCAGAATAACTTAAGTATGTTTTAGAGTAAAAAGGGAAAGGGCATAGGGCATAAAGTTAGGATCAGAGATTTCTTTTAAGAGCCAGGACATACCTACTAATGACTAAAATATTTGATTACCTTAATTACCTTGGCTGCACAACAAGTGCTGGTGGTCATGAAATTCCAGAATATTAAAAACTCAGCCACATTTTCATTATAGCATTCTCTACTGTGTTGAAGTCAAGACAGCAGAAGACTGCCAACAGCATTTTCACTTTAATTTTCTGGTAAGACAAAAAGAAAAGTTAATCTTGGAGCCAAATTCTCCATTTTTAGGTATGGTAAATTCTTCGAGGAAAAAATATCTGTGTTATGAGAAACTGAAAACATTTCTGTATATCTTAGAAAATATGCATGTGTGCTTTTCTTAAAAGGTATTTAAAAAAAAAATCTCAGGCTAATAATTTTTTTTAAGTAGGCTCTATGGCTCAACATGGTGCTTGAACTCATGACCCCAAGATCAAGAGTCATGTGCTCCACCGCCTAAGGCAGCTAGGCACCCCTGAAGCTTATAATCTTAGATGTTTACCTATTACTACCTTTCAAGCAATTCTGAAAGAGGAAAAGTGAAATAAAAGCTCTAACCCTCTCTGACAAAGGCATTTGATGACTGGCATACTAAGCAACAGAACATCCAAAAAACAGACCAGAAACTGCTTTTTTGTCATATGTGATTAATAATTACTTTAAAAATGTTGGTTCTGAACCCAAAACTCACTTTATGTAAGTGAACCTACTCTATACAAAAGCATTCATAAATGCACCACAAAAATACAAACCCACTTGCCTATTTGGCTTTGATTTTGCTTTTAAAATATATTGAGGCCTCTTTTGATACTCTAGCTTACAATCAATTTCATCTTATTTAGCATCTTATAAAATACTTTAAGCTGAATATAGTATTTATCAATCTCTTCCCTTCCACCCATTAGAAGACAAGCTTGTTCCAAATATGGCATTGCCTTTTCAAAGTTGTAGGGTTTAGGCAGGACATAATTCTTTTAAAGAATTATCTGCCTTGTCACGGCTGACAAGCAAGACTTAAATGGAGCTGAAGAGGTTAATGAAAAACATTCAGGTCTGGTTTTCAACTGCTATTTTATTAGAGGAGAAAAATAAAGCATATAAGCTTTAAAATTTCCCACATAAAACTATCTTCTCTGAACTCAGGCAGTGGGGTTCTTGCTAACTGAAGATATAACCCCCACCTGAGGGAAGAGGCAGAGGCTGCATGCCCAAGATGGTGCAGAAAGGACTCCTTTGCTGGGCAGAAAGTTTCTCTGCATAACCTCTAAGGTCCTTTCCTAACCTCAGAAATTGAGATTTCATTTATGAAAAGTAGAGGCATAGTAAACGCAGGGTGTGAGTAGAGACAAGAGAACATTATGCTGGAAAATTTAGAAGGCCTAGGCTGGAATCTTGCTTCCAAGATAAGTAACGCATTTCACTTACCTCATTTGCAAAATGAAAGGATTAGAGAAGAAAAATCTCTAAAGATTCTAACCTTCTGAGCCTATGGCTTCCTCCTATGCCTGCCCACCTTCCCACTGCTGCACCTTACCATAATTAGGCAGCTTTTTAAACCATCTAATTAATGGAACACAAAAATTAAAACCTTTAACTGTCTATTTCTGTCTCCTTTCAAATGTGCAAGAGCATTTTATCAAGGAGTAGTTAATGCCGCACAGTTCTTGATATACTGGCTTTTCTCTGAACTCCAGTGACAGTTACACAGTGACAAGTTGTAAGCAAGGAGGCTGTTACCATGGGGACCCACTAGGATTCCTGGGGGTGGATCCAGCAGGCCTTTTTTTTTTTTTTTTTTTTTTTTGGTCCAAAGCATTTTTTGATGTTGGATCTGGCAATTCAGAAAGCTGATTGAATTTTTCTTCAGCAAGCTATCTTCAAGAAATATTATCATGTAGTATACAATGTTGAAGAAATATTAGAAACTGTTTAGTGACTCTCTTGCAAAAGAATTAAATATATTCAAGTCTTAGCCTTCCCCCATTCACAAAACAAATACAGACTCAATAGTTTCAGTGACCTATGTATACTATTTCTTTCAAGATCACCATTTTGCTTACAATATATTTAGAATTTTTGCCATCAAGACTTCAGAGTTCTCCAAAGCAAGTTTCTATATGATTATATTAGAAATATATCGGCATACAGAATGTAATAAGTAAAATGGATTAAATAAGACAAACTGAACCAGAACAGAGAAGTGTACATTTAAATTCCAAGCCTGCCTCCAAAACTGCTGTGTGTGGACAAAGGGGATATATGTCAGGGAAATGAACTGCTACTCCCAGCTAAATGTGTGCTGCCACTCAGCTTCCTCTGAGACCCATTCTGTTAGAAGATACCTTAAGAAAACAGATCATTTACAAACTGATGTGTGGATCTGGTTTGTTCATAGAAGTCGGAGCAGTCAGAGAATTCAAAAGAAAACATTTTTCTAAGTTGTATGCTTCCTGGAAAAGAAGGAAGTCTTTCTCTAGGTTTTACTTAGGCCAGAGCAAAGTTACACCAGACAAATGAACAGTAATAAATAAAAATAGCACTGGATTTCAATAAAGAAGTGTGTAAGCTTTTTTTTTTTTAATTGCACTTGTAAATGTATCCAGAGGGTATTAAACAGAAACAGTATATGATAAAAACAAATAAATAATAAACATGGTGTCTTTCCATGATTATTTCCCGTAAATCTTAAAGGGGAAGTACAGAAGGACAAAGCCAGTTTTGCCATATTAGTTTAATACCAGCCTAAAGGCTTGAAAAAAGAGAGACTCAGGCCACAGGACATGAGAGGAAGCAAACTCCTGGGTGCTTTATTCATTTTTACTACTGGTTTACAATTTCCTTGATTTTATTTTTAAATGCATTTCTTGGCCCAGAAAAGCAAGAGAGCACAGGCTGCCAGCAGTATCAGATTCCCCTTTTCTTATTCTCTGGAGCTAGAGAAAACAGCCAGAATCAGGACTGTCTAGGAGCCTTCTGATTTTTCAGCCAATATACAATATGAGGTTTCAAGATTACAGAGGTACACAAAGGCCTGTACAGTACAAATCTTACCAACTTAATGTCTTTCAATGGGAAGCTGCTAACATTTTTTTCAGAAAACTCCTTGAAGTACTGATTATCTTCAAAAGACAATGATGTGAACAAACGAAATTCTTAGAATTACAATTTTAAAAGATTTTCTTCCTATTCCTCTGTATTGAACGGTCTCAAAACAAATTAAAGTGCCATTCAACCAAACATGGAATATTTAAAAAATATTTATCAAGTCTCTACTTTGTACAAGGGCCCAATACCACTGAGGACAATAAAACTTCCTTTCTGCAGAGCATTAAGCTCAGTATCATACATGCACTCCATGAAGGGGCAGCACTGGTTAGTCAGGTACACAGTCACAACAATTCGGTTGGCCTCCATTGTGAAATAATGTCTTCCAGCTCTTTCTACCCTGCAAATTCACTCCTTCCTGGTTGTATGCTAACCCACATTTCAAAGCTGTCTCTAGTCTCTTAATTCCTGTTCCTTAACATCAGAGGTTAACTTTTATGTTTTTCTGGAATAAAGTCCTTCAACTTAATAAATACCAAATGATCACAGGAAGAAAAAAATTAGAAGCCTTAAATTTAAGATCTTTCTCAGATCTTCCCTCTCTCCCTCATTAACATTTCTCAGAAAAACACCACTGTGATGCTCCTATTACAGATCATTCATGAAGTTACTAACTGAGCCCGGACCAGACAGACTCCATCAACTGGGCACACAGCCACTCACCATTACCCTTTGTTTAAAGTCTCAACTGCCATTCAACTCACATTATTGTATCCCATTCAAGTCCATCAACCTTCCTTAAGAGGAAACAATCAGGAACTAAAACAAACGTGTTACTCAACTAGAAAAGAACTTAATCCATATGCCTCACAAAAAATTATTTTAAAATGATGACTCACCTTAAGTACCTATCTGAAATACCAGTTATTATTTTATTATCAGTCACATATGCTGAAAAAAATGAATAATCTAAGCAAAGAAACTAAATAAACTAAACAATCATTTAAAACATGTAAAAAGAAAATCTCAATCTTGATTTGGCAAAGCACCAGAGAGTGCGCTATAAACCAAAAGCTACAACATAGGTGGAAATCTATACCACAGAGGAGCCAAGCCCTCAAGCAGCCTAAGGGAGTACTACAGCGGGTGGGGGATGCATATTGGGGACAAAGGGCAATCTTCCAAAGAGCCATGATCCTAGGCCTGACTATTCTAAAATTCAAATGAATTTAAGATATGTTAGAGCTCTATGCGCTTTTCAAAGCTTTTGGTTGTAACTAAAAGAAACCTTCAACCTAGCCTAAGCAAAAAAAAAGGAATTAATTGAAAGGATACCGGAGTATCTCAAAGAATCCAAAGGCAGAAAGTACAACAGGCCATACTCGAAAGGGTTTAAGCACTGAGGTTTCTAGTCTGCATGCAGATGGCTGCCTTTCTCTCCAGAAGTGCATTTCTCATCTATACTTCTTTCAGGATGAATCTACTTAATTATCCCTCCTTGCAGACTGGCCTTCACTGCTTCCTGACACATGATTATGTTTCGTGTTTTTTTTTTTTTAAAGATTTTACTTATTTTTATTGGAGAGAGAGAGAGAGACCACAAGTAGGCAGAGAGGCAGGCAGAGAGAGAGGGGGAAGCAGGCTCCCCGCTGAGCAGAGAGCCCAATGCTGGCCTGGATCCCAGGACCCTGGGATCATGACCTGAGCCGAAGGCAGAGGCTTTAACCCACTGAGCCACCCAGGCGCCCCTATGTTTCATGTTCTATGCTTTTAGGTTATCTGTTTGTTCTCTAAAGACTTAAATCTCGGGGTGCCTGGCTGGCTCAGATGGTTAAGCATCTGCCTTCAGCTCAGGACATGATCCCAGGGTTCTGGGATGGAGCCCCCTGCACTGGGCTCCCTCTGGCCCTCCTCCCTGCTTATGTTCTCTCTCTCAAATAAATAAATAAAATCCTAAAAAAAAAAAAAAAAAACAGACTGACAGACTTAAATCTCAGTCATAACCTCAAATTCCTAGGAGAATGGATTTGCCCTGCTTGAGTTAAGCGTCTACCTCTGGTCCAATAAGCTGTTACAAAGAGGGTTAGGTCACAGAGTATAATTATTGTAGGGACTATGTGCCTAACTCCTCAAATGTTATATAATACACAAGGTATCTGGCTGGCTCAGTCAGCAAAGCATGTGACTCTTGATCTTGGGGTCCTGAGTTCAAGCCCCACATTAGACCTAAAGCTTACTTTAAAAAAAATTTTGGGGGGACATCAGGGTGGCTCAGTTGGTTTAGCGAATGCCTTCAGCTCAGGTCATGATCCAATGGTCCTAGCTAGGATCGAGTCCCTAGCTAGGATCGAGTCCCACATCAGGTTACTTGCTCAGCGGGCAGCCTGCTTCTCCCTCTGCCTGCCGCTCCTCTGCTTGTGCTCTCTCTGACAGATGAATAAATAAAATCTTTAAAAAAATTTTTAAGTTATATAATACACTAAGCAGTAAAGCAATCTCCATGCTCAAAAAAGCTTAAAAATCTTGCTGAAATGAAAAAATGTGTCTAGTAAATGCTAAATAATATTCTACGATACAGTACTGGAATGGATGGACAGAAAAAGCTTCATGAAAAACTGTGCACTAAATGACAAACAGAAATTGGACCATGAGCAGGGAAGGGCTGACAAAAGAAAAATGCAATGCTTGCTCCTCTTGCTCTAGCCATCTAAGAACTACGGACCTAAGGAATAGTATTTTACCACATAAACAACCTCCAGTGAAACATCCTTGTTGAAAACCTGCTCTAAGGCTTAAAGTGACTATATGATCACAACACAGTATTGCTTCAATATGCAGTTAATAACCAGCTAGCTGATGATGTCAGTTACACATTTTCAAGTTGCTTGTCACCACTACCCTGACTTCCTTTCACTCTCCAGACCCCTAAGATTCTTGCTCAGACAGCAGAATTCAGAATCAGGCAGGCGGCCAACAGGAGACAGAGGTGTTTCTCACTAGTAATATCCCACCAATCTAGCATGGTAACTGGCAGCATCACACAAACAGAAGTCATGCAGGATAGAAAGAAATAGTAGCCAAGCTATGTGATGGTAGTGTGGGGGGAGGGGACTGGAGGAAAAGAGGAAAGTTTTCCACACACAAAAGCTACAAGCACAAAGAAACTGGGAAAAGCCTACAGTAAATTATCTGTACAAAACAAACTAGCAAAAACTTGAAAGATGTCCAAATAATATTGGGTTAAAAAAGACAGTCTACTCACTGTAGACTTAGTTACCCCACATTATCACCAAAATATCACACATTCCCCCAGTCTCAGTGACAGCTTGCTTCAATCTCACAGGGGAAAAAAAAAAAAAAGGCAAAAGAACAATGAGAAAGTGGTGACAGTTTCTAATTTAGTGATTCTTTTGCTGAAGAGTAGCAATGTCATGTAAATGGAGACTACTGACCTTCCAAAATTAAAAGTATAACACTCTAAAACTGAACAGCTTTGGAACCAAAAAACTTCATTTTGTATAATCCCCAAATGAAAGACATTTCCCAACTTGAAAATAAAGTATCAGTGGAGTTTCAACATGGGGCAAAAGTGATATTCAACTCCATTTTGTCAAAGCTGAACACAGCTGTTAAAAGAAGAGTTGGCAGTCTACGGAGGTCAGAGAGTTAGTGAACAGTTCCTTCTAAAGCCACTCTGCACCTATGAATACATCCCAAAGTGGCATATTAAAATTAAGTGAGATCCATCAGATCTCACTGTAGTCTCTAAACTAGAGCTCACCATTTTTCCTTATATTTGCTGCCATTATTTTCTAAGTGGAGGAAAAAAATATCAAAATATTACAATCCAAAAGCTGTTCTGAAAGTGAGTCTATTTCCCTCAAAGTGGGGAGGTCAGCTGCTAGAGGGTTCCATCAGAACTTCACAAAGTTCTAAGATATAAAATGCTTTCATCATTTTAGAAACTGAAATAACTTATGCAGCACTCAAAGTTTCCCCTAACTAGGTTTTCTCATCCTTTGAGGGGAAAAAAAATTTCTAATTTTAATGTTACTTTTTATATTTACAAAATTCATGTTCTCTGTATAATAAATTTTTTTTTAAAACAATCAGGGGCATCTGGCTGGCTCAGTCAATAGAGCACGGGACTCTTGATCTCAGGGTTGTGAGTTCAAGCCCCACATCAGGTATAGAGCGTACTTTAAAAAAAAAAAAAAAAAAGGTAAAACAATGGTCAGTCTGAAGGAAAAAAAAAAAAAACAAAAACCCATGCCTCAATGCCTTAAAAATTTTTGATATTTATCCCTCTGGCCTAGCAGATAAAATTTTTGGGAGAATCCTTAGCAGAAAAAATGTTAAGTCAATATGAATTTTATGACACATATAAAACATTCTTGAAAAAATTTACAGTTCTGGAATTCAAATAAGTTTAAAATGAACATATACACACATGGCCTCCATTACACAGCAGAAATTAAAAACTATGTAACAGTTCTGCTGATTAATTCTGTAAGGAAACCTCTACTTTAAAGACATTTTAGGGGGCACCTGGGTGGCTCAGTGGTTAGGCATCTACCTTCAGCTCAGGTCATGATCTGAGGGTCCTGTGATCAAGCCCCGCATGGGCTCCCTACTCGGTAGGGAGCCTGCTTCCCCCTCTCCCACTGCCCCTACTTGTGTTCCCTCTTTGGAGTGCTCTCTCTCTGTCAAATAAATAAATAAAATCTTTAAAAGGGGGGGGGGGAGACACTTTAGGAGCCCCTGGGTGGGTAAGTCCATTAAACGCCTGCCTTCAGCTCAGGTCAAGCAATCCTAGGGTCCTGGGAGCCCAGTCAGGTACTGGGCTCAGGGAGTGTTCTTTCTCCCTCTGCCCCCGCCCCCTGCTTGTGCTCTTTCTCACTTGCTCTCGCTCATGCTCTGTCAAATAAAATCTTAGAAAAGAAAATTTTTTAACAGCCAATTTCATGACAAGGACAAAGTTACAATTACCAAGAACTCATCAAGTAAATGGTAATAGTAGCAAATTACAAAGCTCAAATAAGGATTCTCCCTACAACATAGTTTACAAAGCAAACAACTAAACTGATTATAATTAACTCTTTCATCTACATTACTACTCTAAATATTAGAGCCCGCTTTCTCTCCCTCCATGCCTAAAACTAGTTACCTAATTAGAAAGAGACCCAGGTGATCCTATTACAAATCCAGTAATATTCTCACCTGTATTCTTCAAGTTTTCTATGAATATAGGAGACTCCTATCAACAGATTCTCATGTGAGAAATACAGTGAAGATGAATCTAGGAAACCACATTACCCAAGTATTCCAGAGGGAACAATGAGCTCAAAGGTTCTTTGGGGAAGGATGCCCTTGTGTAGCAAAACATTTCAGATGCACAAATTGGACTTTAGGTAACAATCTTATCCCTTAAGCCAGCACAAAAGAAAATGTGAAACAAAATACACCCAAAAGGGGAAACAAAATGAACACTAACTTACTTACTGCCTGTTTATGTATGGCCCTGGCTAACCATTTTAACTGTGCTTTTCATTTGGTTGAACTGTGTGACTGACTCATGAGATAAATATATGCCCATTTTTACAGATGAAAAAAATAACATTATCAACACTTTACCAGGCATTGCTCAGTGCTAAGCATTAGTTATCTCGATTAATTCTCACATCACCATTCCACGTTGTTATCTCCGTTTAAAGATGGAAAAACAGGCCCAGAAATGTTTTTTTTGTTTTTTTTTGTTTTTTTATGTGACAGAGAGAGAGATCACAAGTAGGCAGAGAGGCAGGCAGAGAGAGAGGGGAAAGCAGGCTCCCGGCTGAGCAGAGAGCCCGATGCGGGGCTCGATCCCAGGACCCCGAGATCATGACCTGAGCCGAAGGCAGTGGCTTAACCCACTGAGCCACCCAGGCGCCCCTGCAGGCCCAGAAATGTTAACGGTGACACAGTGAAGGTACCAATTTTTAAGGTCATTGACCAGAGAAGTCACACTACACCTATCCCTCCCAGGCTATGGTTATAAATCTCATTCAAATCACATCATTCTTTCAAGCCATAAGTTTCCATTTTAAGGACAAGAAAATCAAAGATCAAATCTCAATTATGGGGAGACTAATTTTCCAGGTTTTAACAAATTTGTTGTTTCTATTTTACTTGACCATTTCAGCATGCCACAGCACCTCTAGGAAGAAATATGCAGGTATATACAGGATAATACTAACAGCAATCAACCTTGGCCTTTTTGAGAAGTCCCATTCAAAGGGGTGCCTGGGTGGCTGGGTCAGTTAAACTGATTCTTGCTTTCCGCTCAGGTCATGATCTTGGGGTCCTGAGCTTGAGCCCCAAGCCCCCTGCATCTGGCTCTGCTCAGCACAGAGTCTGCTTGTCCCTCTCCCTCTGCTCCTTCCCCCATGCACTCACTCACTCTCTCTCTCAAATAAATAAATAACATTTGTGGGTTTTGTTTTTGTTTTACTTTTATTTGACAGAGAGAGAGAGATCATAGGCAGGCAGAGAGGCAGGCAGAGAGGAGGAAGCAAGCTCCCTACTGAGCAGAGAGCCTCATGCGGGACTTGATCCCAGGACCCTGAGATAGTGACCTGAGCCGAAGGCAGAGGCTTAACCCACTGAGCCACCCAGGCGCCCAATAAAGTTTTTTAATAAAAAATAAGTCCCGTTCAGGGGCGCCTGGGTGGCTCAGTGGTTAAAGCCTCTGCCTTCTGCTTAGGTCATGATCCCAGGGTCCTGGGGTCAAGCCCTACATCGGGCTCTCTGCTCAGCAGGGAGCCTGCCTCCTCCTCCTCTCTCTCTCTGCCTGCCTCTCTGCCTACTTGTGATCTGTCAAATAAACAAATAAAAATCTTTAAAAAAAAAAAAGAAGTCCCGTTCAGAAAAACTACATTGGATTTAATCTCTGGTTCAAATTATACTTCTGAAATATACTTTCATAATATATTCTAACTATAAAAATAACCAAAAATCAAAAAACAGTTTTGAACAAAAGAATGTTTTCATGTTGTTTGAAGAGAAAGTATGTATGTCCTCCCTGACACTAAATAAAGTCCCATGTGTTAAGCACTGTAAGGACTGTAATAGTTCTTTGAGACAATGGCTGACTGAATAAAACTTCCAGTTCATTCCTACCCCGCGGACTAGCATTAAAATTCCCTTGATAACTAGAGAGGAGGAAAATGGAGTGGGAGGCTAAGTCCAAAAAGCAAAGAGAAGAAAAGTAGATAAGCAGATCAAAATCAGTTACGAACCTCAAAAAAAAAAAAAAAAGGCAAGAAGACGCTCAACTTAAAAATAAAGGCTTTTATGCATGAGAATACTCAATAGTTTTGTTCATACTGAAACAAACCAGGAGGCCTTATGATTACCTTCAAAATGCTCTTTTCCTGAAAGTATTAGTTATTTATTCTAACTAGACCGTTAAATGCTATGTTTATTAAACAACAACAACAACAACAACAAACCCTACCTCTACACAATATGGAATCCCCGGTTATCAATCCACCCCTAACACAACCACTGAAGTTATAAAGCAAAGGCAGAAATTTGGCTATTCTTTACTCTTCTTCCGTTCATGTGACACTTTTTCTGCACACAACAAAATATTCTGAAAATGATGTACATTCAAAGACTGGAAATCGTGGGGCACCTGGGTGGCTCAGTGGGTTAAAGCCTCTGCCTTCAGCTCAGGTTATGATCCCAGGGTCCTGGGATCCAGCCCCACGTCAGGCTCTCTGCCCAGCAGGGAGCCTGCTTCCTCTTCTCTCTCTGCCTGCCTCTCTGCTTACTTGTGATCTTGGTCTGTCAAATAAATAAATAATCTTTAAAAAAAAAAAAAAAAAGACTGGAAATCGTAATTGGACTAGAATTAGAAATGATGATTTGGGTTACCATTATAGACTGTTTACACACACTGATGTTTTAATTTTCAAGAGTTCTGCATGTCAGTGGACATCCCCCTGTGACTGGCAACCCACATGAAGAGTATGAATTCTAATCAGTTCACTAGCCTTTATGAAAGAGCTCCATGAGAGGATGAGGTATCAAGATGAAAGAGATACCCCTAGGGCGCCCGAATGGCTCAATCAGTTGAGTGTCCAACTCTCGGTTTTTGGCTCAGTTCATGATCTCAGGATTGTAAGATCTAGCCCTACATCAGGTTCTGTGCTCAGAGAGGACACTGCTTGAGATTGTTTCTCTCTCCTTCTCCCTTTGCCCCACCCCCTCCTTGTAGTCTCTCATGCACTCTCAAATAAATAAATAAATATTTAAAAAATAAATAAAGATGAAAGAGACATCCCTGACCTCAGAAAAGTAGAGAAATTCAGCCACAGAAAGGAATGACATCCTGATACCTGCTACAACATGGGTGAACCCTGAAAACATCATGTAAGTGAAGTAATACACAAAAGGACAAATATTCTGATTCCAGTTACGTGAAATCAGAAGAGGCAAATTCATAAAGACAGAAAGTAGTTTAGAGGTTACCAGGGGTAGAAGGACGGCAGAATGGTGTATTATTGCTTAATGGTTACAGAATTTTTGTTTCAAATGAAGAAAACTTTTTTAAAAAATAGTGGTGATGAGGACTTAGTAACACTAAATTGCACTCTTAAAAAAAAAAGTTAAAATGACCTAAACCTAAAACCATAAAACTCCTAGAAGAGAACATAGGGGAAAAACTTCATAGCATTAGACCTGGCAGTGATTTCTTGGATAAGACACCAAAAGTATAGATAACAAAAGCAAAAACAGACAAAAGACAAAATCAACACTGAAAAGACATGGACAAAAAGTGTTTCTTCACATCATGTATCTGACAAAGGATCAATATTCACAACATATAAAACAACTCAACAAAAAAATCATATATCCTAATTTCAAAAATGAGCAAAGGACTTAGGTATTTCTCCAATGATAATATACAAATAGCCAACAACCTTATGAAAAGATGTTCAATTAACAGCATTAATAAGAGAAATGTAAATCAAAATCACAGTGAAGTAATGTATATAAATGTCCTATTACCATATTGTTCGTATGAAACTAAAATAATATTGAACACGAGCTACACTTCAATTTAAAAAAGTATCACCTCACACCCTTACTATTACTATTTAAACACATACACAAAAATAACAAATGTTGGCAAAGATGTGGATACTGGAACCCTTGAGCACTGTTAGTGGGATTGTAAAATAGTGCAACCACTATGGAAAACGTATGAAGATTCCTCAAAAAATTGAAAATAGAACTACTATATGATCCAGCAATCTCAATTCTGGCTATTTTAAGAATCGAAAGAAGGGTCTCTAAGAGATATCTGCACTCTCACAGCAGCACTAATCACAAGAGTCAAAAGGTACAAACTACTCATGTCCATCAAGAGATGAATGGATAAACAAAATGTGGTATATATATAAAATAGAGTATCAATCACTTTTTTTTTTTAAGTAATCTCTACACCTATATGGGGTGTACTATACATAAGTATAATTAATCTCTACACGGATGGGGATCCAACCAATAACTTCAAGAGCAAGAGTCGCACGTTTCACCGAATGAGCCAGCCAGGTGCCCTAGTATTATTGAGCCTCTAAAAGTATAGAAATCCTGTCACATACTACGACATGGATGAACCTTAAAGATATTATGGTAAGTGAAATAAACCAGTCACAAAAAGCCAATACTATATAACTCCACTTATATGATGTATCCAAAAGCAGTCAAATTCACAGAAACAGAAAACAAGAGCACCTGGATGGCTCAGTTGTTAAGCATCTGCCTTCGGCTCAGGTCATGATCCCAGGGTCTACGGATCCAGCTCTGCATCGGGCTCCCCGCTCCGCGGGAAGCCTGCTTTCCCCTCTCCCACTCCCCCTGCTTGTATTCCCTCTCTCACTGTCTGTCTCTCTGTCAAATAAATTAAATATTTAAAAAAATAAGTAAGAAAAGAAAAGAAACAGGAAACATATGGGTGGTTACCAGGGGCTGGGGGAAGGAAAAAAAGGAGAATTGTTGTTAATTGGGTATAAAGTTTCAGATTTTCAAGACAAAAAGGTTCTGAAGATATGTTTCCCCTCAATGGGAATGCACTCAATGCCACAGAACTACACACTCAAAAACAGTTAAAAAGAGTAAGCTTCACGTTGTTTTTTACATTAAAAAACACAAATACACCAGGGTGCCTGGGTAGCTCATCTGCCTTCAGTTATGAACCTCAAGCTCAGGTCATGATCCCAGGGTCCTGGGATTGAGCCCCACATGGAGCCCTATCGGAGCCCTGCATGAGGCTCCCTCCAGGGAGCCTGCTTCTCCCTCTCCCTCTCCAGCTCATCCTGCTTGTGCTCTCTTGCCTTCTGTCAAATAAATAAAATCTTCTTTAAAAATTGCAAATATAAAAAGTGGTTTAAATGGCCAATTTTTGTCATATATATTTTACCACAATTTTTTATTTATGGGAGGGTGCAAAAAAGGCAGTTTTATTAAAGTACAGGGATAGGACCTGTGGGCAGAAAGAGCTGCCTTTGCCACAATTTTTTAAAATTAATAAAATAACAGATCAAACCCACCGAGTTGTATGGTATATGAATTATATCTCAATAAAGCTGTTTTTTAAAAAAAAGCTGAGAAAATAGTTTACCTAAATGTTATGATTCCATGGCTTAAAAAGAGCAATTTGTTCAAAGAACCCTGAGCCCTGAGTAGTGGTGACTATGCTCCTATTTCCTCTAACTTCCTCACTAAGGCCTCCAAGTGACAGCTCTTCCCTCCCTTTCCAAGGCATACCATCACCTTCTACCCTCCTTATCTTCCTTATTAGGTCCAATCTCACAGAAAAATTAAGTTAAAGAAACTGCAGTGGCAGTCATGGGAAGGGGGACAGAATTCAGCACATTTAGAGAGTCCAAATCTTTATAAAAAAAAAAATTTTTTTTTTCATATGGCAGACATATGACAAATGTTAGATCTCTGCCCTCCCTTTCCTTCTCTTCTTCCATCCCAGCATATGTTTAATAGAGCAACTTCGGGGTGCTCTGGTGGCTCAGCTGGTTAAGTGACTGCCTTCAGCTCAGGTCATGATCCCCAGGGTCCTGGGTTGTAGCCCACATCAGGCTCCTTGCTCCTTGGGGAGCCTGTTTCTCCCTCTCCCTGCTACTCCGCCTGCTTGTGCTCTTTGTCAATAAATAAAAATTATTTAAAAATTTAAAATTTAAAAAGCAACTTTTCTGGGGCACCTGGGTGGCTCAGTAGGTTAAGCATCCGGTTCTCGGGCTTGTGAGATTGAGCCTGGCATCCAGCTCCACCGAGTGCAGTCTGCTTGTCCCTCTCCCTCTGTTCCTCCCCCTGCCCACACAGGCAGGTGTTCTTGCTCTCTCTCTAAAATAAATAAATAAGTAAAACCTTATAAATAAATAAATGAAAGAGCAACTTCTCTGTGCTTGTACTGGACATCCACTGGCCCACCTCACATACGCTGGAGCTATTAAATCCACAGCACCATTTAAAATTTGTTTAAAAAAATTTGTTTAGGGGCACCTGGGTGGCTCAGTGGGTTAAAGCCTCTGCCTTCGGTGCAGGTCATGATCCCAGGGTCCTGGGATCGAGCCCGGCATCCGGCTCTCTGCTCAGCAGGGAGCCTGCTTCCTCATCTCTCCTCTCTCTCTGCCTGCCTCTCTGCCTACTTGTGATCTCTGTCAAATAAATAAAATCTTTAAAAAAAAAATTTGTTTAAAAAAATAATGAACTAACTGTGTTTTTAAACCATGCCTATCATATACTATTAAACCTTCAAAACACATCACTAAACTGTGAGTAGGATAAACTTATTTTGGTAAAATAATAAACATTTGTCTAATATTTAAAAAAGGATAAGATAAAGACCAAGGACTAAGAATCACTTATGAGTGATGGGACTAAGAGTGAGTTTCATTTCTTTTCTCTATTTTTTATAATAAATCTATAGCTTTTTTTAAAATAGCTTCTGTAATAAGAAAATTTAGTGGAAATCTTTAGAAAAATAAACATTCTGGCTCAAAATCTCACTGTCTCTTACACCACAGGCACTTTCACACGTACTGCACTGAAGCTGAATTAGCACCCGGAAGACAGACACTATTTCCTCCATTTTGCAGATGAGAATAAACTGAGGCTCAAAACAGTTAAGTGACTTGGTCAAGGCTATATAGCCAGCAACTGACAAAGCAAGGATCACCAGGCCTTTTAACTTCAATCACAGGGCCCTTGCCATTCCAGACAATCCTGCATTGTTGCTCCTAATATTGTCTGCTTGTTTTTTTAAATTTATGATGAGACTCTCTTAAGAATCCTTGCTATGTAACTTTGGGCAAGTAAGTCACAACCTCTGGGGGCCTCAGTTTCCTCATCTGCAAAGCAAGAGTGGGAAAAGATATTTTATCTCTAATAGGCCCACATGCTAATGGATTTTAAGCCTAGATACCACCTAGGATAAGAAAACCTAATGTGCAAGAGTGAATGATTGGAGAAAAGTTGAGACCTACACTCTGGGCCAAGAGCCATTCTTAATGGAAACAGGTGGTGGACAGTCAAGAGGGGAAAAAACCACTGGAGGAACCACAAACTTCCTGGTTAAATCAACAGCTGAAAGCTCCAGCTTTGCTTTACTAACAACACTGCTTCAATCTTGGCTAATTCATAATCAGAAACCACACACTGTAAGTAAAGCTAGGAAGAGTATAAAAACTTGCACGGTGGGGGGCAATAGTTTGTGCATGCTATGGTAACTTCATGATCTTCCGGGTGGACTCATTAATGTTAAAACAGAAAGAAACCCGGTGTGTTTCGATGTGGAGACGCCTTCTTCCTCACCAAGAATGTTAAGAGGAGAAACTGAACTTGCATAGCACTCTAAGAGACGCCACACTCGAGGAAAAGAGCCGACCCAACACTTGTGGAAAAGGTGAAAGAATGCAATTAAAGCTTCTCCGATCTACAAAGAATCAAAGACAGAGAAAAGACCTCTAAAAGAAGTTCCTGTAAAGGATTCGCAGAGTATCTGTAACCTCTTACACTGCAAGCATTATAAAGCACTGCCGCCCGCTATTCAAAACTGTTATATAGCCTTTCTACTCGAGGATAAAGAGTAATAAAAGTACAGCATTAACTCTGCTGGAGAGAAAAAGATTCCATTTTGCTGAAACAGGCTCCGACCAAAATCTCACCACCTTCTCGTCAACTAGGAGGATGAGCCTGAACCAACGAGAAGCTCCTTGGAACCTGTGCTATAGTCCTGAGAATTAAAACAACATCTTGCCCCTAAAACCGCAACCAAGACACCACCTGCTTTAAATCCAAAGCCAGGTCCCTAGAGAAAAAAGCTCTTCACTGCGCTCTCCGCGCTCTCGGGTGCGAGATTCCAGCCCTGCTACTAGGCCACGACTGGGTGAGCACCTGATGTGGGGGGAGGGCGAGCCAAGGCCCTAGCGGATCCGGGGCGGGGTGCGGGGGGCTCTCAAGGCTCCCGAACAGAAGCGCTAACCCCCACAAAGGCAGGGGTCCTGGGCCCCCCTCCAGGGGTCGGCACCAAGAACACGTGGGACGTCAGGAGGAAGGAAGGGGTGTCCCGGGCAGACAGCCTGGGTCTGGCACGCCGGCCGGAAAAAAGAGAGTGGAGCTACCCCTGGGCAGGGAACGGAGCCCTCGGGGCCCGCAGGGTGAAGGCAAAGGGCGCGGAGAAAGGGGGCAAGGCCACGAGGAGGGTGGGTCTCCCGGGGCGCGGGGGCACGCGCCGGATTAGCGCGGCGGGACCCGGGGAGCGGAGGGCCCCGACACGCGGGAGGAGATCGCCGACCTGCCCCCGGGGCGCGGGGAGCCAGAAGCGGCCGCGCCCGAAGGGCCCTGTGACCCGCGGCCGCCAAGACCGGACCCGCCCCGCGGCGCCTTCCTCCTGCCTCCTTTCCCTCCCTCACTCCCTCCCTCCAGCCGCGGCCCGTTAACCCGTGGCCACCGCACTCACCAGCGGCTGCACCTGAGCCCGCCGCTGCCTCAGCTGCTGCCTGCGCCTCCGCAGCCGCCGCCGCCGCCTCGCTGCTGAGGCCGAGTCCCGGGGGAGCCTCCGCGTCCCGCCGCCGCTGCCGCTGCCGCCAGAGCAGAACACCCCAAAATGGCGGCACTTCCGGCACCTACCACCGGCGGGGAGGGCTGAGGAGGAGGAGGGGGAGGGCGGTGAGAGGGAACGTACCACCGCGGTGCCGCCCGCAGCGCCGAGCCGAGCGGAGCACCGAGCAGGGCCGAGCGGAGCGCGCGGCGCTACAGCGCCCCCTTGGGCTGGGGAGTGGAGAAGCAGCCGCGCCGAAGTCCTGGGCGCTGCGGGCGGAACCCTCAGCCTCTGGAGCTGCAGGAGCGCATCTCTTTGTCTCGGGAGCGCTACTGATGCAAAGGGTCTGAAGACCCGGCCTGAGAGTCTGAGGTTCTTGGCCCTGCGCACGGTACCCACAGGAGTTCTGGATGGCTTGGTGGGCGAGGACCTCTGCTTGACACTGAATTATGCGCATAATAAAATATTTGATGAATGAATGAATGAGTGAATGGAATGGCGCTTGGCCAGCTTTGGGCACATGACACATCCTCCTTCTGCCCCAACAGACAAGCAACGAGATCCAGGCCTTCTTCCGTCTTTGCTGAGATGTGGAACGTGAATGTCATTGCAAGCTTTCAGAGTTAGGGAAGTGCTTTCTAATAGGATGATCCAGCCTGTGAACGCACAACCTTGCAAAAATTCCTGCAGCGCCAGGAAGCTCGTAAGGGTTCTTACTAAGAGACTGATTGCTCAGCCCTAACCTACATTTCCCAGAAAAAAAAAATTTTTTTAAACAACCCAGGTTAGGTCCCAAAAGACCTCCTTCAGAGTGACTCAGGAATCCCAAGATCTAGGTGGAATTCAAACTACAACTGTTGTTGTTTGCTTGTTTGTTTAAAAAGGCTAATGCAGGTCCTACACCTTATGTGACAGTGAAATATACATAAAAAAAGAAAACTTAGAGGCGCCTGGGTGGCTCCTCACTTAACCTTCTGCCTCTGCTCACGTCATGATCCCAGGGTCCTGGGATCCAATCCCCCCTATCAGGCTCCCAGCTCAGCCGGAAGCCTGCTTCTTCCTCTCCCACTCCCCCCCTTCTTGTGTTCCCTCTCTCGCAGCGCTCTCTGTCAAATAAATAAATAAAATCTTTAAAAATAATAATAGCTAACATTTGTAAAAAAAAAAAAAAAAGAAGAAGAAGAAGAAGAAAGAAAGAAAGAAAAAGAAAGAAAGAGAAAAGGAAAAAAAAAGAAGAAAGAAAGAAGAAAAGGAAGGAAACTAGAAAATTTAGTTCTGGGCCCTTTTGGACCCAGCAACAGGCAATTAACTCTTAGATTTGCAAATGTTTTCTCTGTAACATCATCTGGCTTCCCAGAGCAAATAATTCCTATATCCACAAATACTGATTATACTCTACCTCACCACAAAAAAATTAAAAATAGGGGTCCCTGGGGACGCCTGGGTGGCTCAGTGGGTTAAGCCTCTACCTTCCGCTCAGGTCATGATCTCAGGGTCCTAGGATCAAGCCCCGCATAGGGTCTCTGCTCAGTAAGGAGCCTGCTTTCCCCTCTCTCTCAGTCTGCCTCTCTGCCTACTTGTGCTCTTTCTCTGTCAAATAAATAAATAAAATCTTAAAAAAAAAAAAAAGAAAGAAGGAAAAAAGAAAAAAAATAGGGGTGCCTGGGTGGCTCAGCTGGTTAAGCATCTGCCTTTGACTCAGGTCATGATCCCAGGGTTCTGCCTGCTCAGACAGGAGTCTGCTTCTCCCTCTGCCCCTTTCCCTGTTCATGCTTGCTCTCTCTCTCTGAAATAAGTAAATAAAAATATTTTAATTAATTAACTAATTAATTAATTAATAAGGGCACTCCTAAGCAGAAGCCTCAAGGGTTTTCCCATGTATTAGAAACACCTCTTTCCTCCTTGGGGGGTTGGAGGGAAACCAACCATAGTTTTTCTGGTACCATACAGACAGGAACAATTAGCTCCTAATGCATTATCATATTCCCTAATTGTACCATATAGTTTATATCATTTCGTATACATTTATAATGCTGATATGTGATCTTGTTCTTGTTAATAAGTATATGTGTAATTTACTGAAAACACCCTATATTTATAGATCATTACAACTTATAGAATGCTGTCATATACATTACCACAATTAATTTTATATTGGTCTCCAGCTGCCACAGATTGTACAAACTTTGTAAACAGAAACTGTCTTTGTGGGCCACAGAATCATCCAGATACGCACCAGGCTCACTTCCTTACCTCCTTCAGGTCTTGACGTAAATGTCACCTTCTCACTTGGGCTTTTGCTGACAACCTCATTTATAATTATACACACAGAGGGGTGCCTGCATGGCTCAGTCAGTTAAGGGTCTGCCTTCAAGTCCTGGGATCCAGCCCCATGTCAGGCTTCCTGCTCAGCGGGGGTCTGCTTCTTCCTCTGCCCCCTCCTCTGCTTGTGCTGTCTCTTTTTATCTCTCACTCTCTCTCAAATAAATAAACAAGTAAGATCTTTAAAAAAATAAATAAAATCTCACACACACACACACAGAAAGACAGAAATAATGAAATAAAATTACACACACAAACACCCATGCTTCTAATCCCCCTTTTCTGGTTTGTTTTTATCCAAATTACTAATCACCATCTAACAGAGTGTATTTTGTACTTCATATTTTACTTTCTTTATTTGTACCCCACCCAATTAGATGGTAAATTCTACAGGAATAGGATCTTAGTCTTTTTTATATCCTCAGGGCCTAGAATAATGCCTACCCATAATAGATGCTCAATAAATACTGTTTATTTTTTTATTTTTTAAAGATTTTATTTATTTATTTGACAGACAGAAATCACAAGTAGGCAGAGAGGCAGGCAGAGAGAGAGGAGGAAGCAGGATCCCCGCTGAGCAGAGAGCCCAATGCGGGGCTCGATCCCAGGACCCTGGGATCATGACCTGAGCCAAAGGCAGAGGCTTTAACCCACTGAACCACCCAGGCGCCCCAAATACTGGTTTTTAAATTTGACTTAGATATATTGTGAAATGGCTACCACAATAAGATTAGTTAACATCCTCATCTCATAAAGATAGAAATTTTTTTTTTCTTTCTTGTGTTGAGAACTCTTAGGATCTACTCCTTTAACAACTTTCCCATAGCCCATACCACAGTGTTAACTATAGTCATCAGGTTGTATATTACATCCGAAGTACTTACTTATAACTGGAAGTTTGTACCTTTTGACTGTCTTTATCCACTTCCCCTCCCCCGTCAATACATATTGTTGAATTGAATAAGCATACCTAGGTGTTTATTGTGGAAAAAGAGAATGAATTGTTTAGCCTTCAGAAGCTTCCTAGAATCTATGATTATAAATATATGATTAATATATTAATAATAAATTAAATAAATATATTAATATATTATATATTATATTTATATATAAATAATATATTAATAATAAAATTTAAAATTTAAATTAATATATTAATAATAAAATATATATATATGATTATAAATTATATGAATATGAGTTAGATGAAGGTAGGGATCACGACCATTTTCTTATTCTCTTGTTTCTCCAGGTTTGTTTTTGTTTTTGTTTTTTTTTCATAATATCTGACTTAGATATTTCTTTGAAGGGCAACCAGAAACTTTCCCCTATTTTATCTGCCTCTTGACTTAGGGCTCCCATTGGCAGAGGAAGTAACACTTGTTGCAAGGTACCAGGCTTCCTCTTGCATCTAGTTACCAAGGCAGGAGCCTGCCTCTCTCTCTCCCTCTGCCCCTCCTTGTGTTCTCTCTCCTGCTTTGCTCTCTTTGTTTCAAATAAATTTTAAAAATCTTTAAAGAGGGGGCACCCAGCTGGCTCAGTCAGTTGAGCGCACATGACTCTTGATCTTGAGGTTGTCAGTTTGAGCTTCGCGTTGGGGGTAGAGATTAATTTAAAATATAAAATTCTGGGGCGCCTGGCCTTCTGCTCAGGTTGTGATCTCAGGGTCCTGGGGTCCAGCCCCGCATCAGGCTCCCTGCTCAGCGGGAGGCCTGCTTCTTCCTTTCCCACTCCCACTGCTTGTGTTCCCTCTCTCACTGTCTCTCTCTGTCTAATAAATAAATAAAATCTTAAAAAAAAATAAAAATAAGAAATAAAATCTTAAGGGGCACCTGGATGACTCAGTCAGTTAAGTAAGCAGCTCTTGATTTGGGCTCAGATCATGATCTCAGGGTTGAGACCAAACGCTGCATGGGGCTCAGCATTGGGCATGGAGCCTGCTTAAGATCTTCTCTCTCAGCGTGCCTAGGTAGCTCAGTTGACTAAGTGTCTGCCTTTGGCTTAGGTCCCAGGGTCCTGCTCAAGCGGGAGCCTGCTTCTCCCTCTCTGCCTGCCACTCTGCCTACTTGTGCTGGCGAGCACGCTCACTCGCGCTCTCTCGCGCTCTCTGTCAAATAGATCCTCTCTCTCCCTCTCTCTCTAGAAAAAAAAGTAATTAAAAAAATAAATCTTAAAAAAAATAACAGTGCTCTGAATCCTCACCACTTGGCATTGCCCTAATTTTAGTCATTCTGCTAGGATATAGTGATATTTCACTATGGATTGAACCTACAACCCCAAAATCAAGAGTCACACACTCTAACTGAGCCAGCCAGACACCCTTTATTGTGGTTTAAATTTTTACTTCCTTAATGGTGTTGAGAGACTTTATATAATGTTTATTGACTATTTAAATATGCTTTCTTGGGGCGCCTGGGTGGCTCAGACGGTTAAAGCCTCTGCCTTCGGCTCAGGTCATGATCTCAGGGTCCTGGGATCGAGCCCCGCATCGGGCTCTCTGCTCAGCAGGGAGCCTGCTTCCCCTCTCTCTCTGCCTGCCTCTCTGCCTACTTGTGATCTCTGTCTGTTAAGTGAATAAATAAAATCTTTTTAAAAAAATAATAAAATAGGGGCGCCTGGGTAGCTCAGTGGGTTAAAGCCTCTGCCTTCGGCTCAGGTCATGGTCCCGGGCTCCTGGGATTGAGGCCCATATCGGGCTCTCTGCTCAGCAGGGAGCCTGCTTCCTCCTCTCTCTCTTGCCTGCCACTCTGCCTACTTGTGATCTCTGTCTGTCAAAAAAATAAAATCTTTTTAAAAAAAAATAAATAAATAAAAATAAATAAAAAAATAAATAAATAAATAAATAAATAAATATGCTTTCTTGTGAATCATCTACTTAAGCCTTTCTCCCTCTCTCTCCCGAGACTCTTTTAGTTTAGTAGGAGATACAGGTATATCTATAGGAGATATAGATATATCGATAGGTACATACTTTTTTTTTTTTTTTTTTTAAGTAGGCTCCACGACTGGTGTGGAGACCAGTGCAGAGCAAACTCACAACCCTGAGATCAAGACCCATGAAATCAGACCTGAGGGGAGATCACTTAACTGACTGAGCCACCCAGGTGCTCCAGTTCTTTTTATATTTTGAATACAAGTCCCTTGCTGATATGTGTAGTGCTTATGTCTTCTGCCGGTGTGGCTTGACTTTACCATCTTAATGGTTTCTTTTTTTTTTTTTTTTAAGATTTTATCTATTTATTTGACAGACAGAGATCACAAATAGGCAGAGGCAGGCAGAGAGAGGGGGAAGCAAGCGCCCCGCTGAGCAGAGAGCCCGATGTGGAGCTCGATCCCAAGACTCTGGGATCAAGACCTGTGCTGAAGGCTGAAGCTTTGACCCACTGAGCCACCCAGGTGCCCCTCTTAATGGTTTCTTTTATGAAAAATATTTTTAATTTTAATAAGGCCTTGTTTTTTGTTTTGTTTTGTTCTGTTTTTTTCAAGGTCCTGTTTTTTGGTCCTTATTTTATGGTTGGTGATTGCTGTGTTCTGTTTGAGAGATTTTTGTTTACCCAGGTCATGAAAATTTTCTCCTTTATTGGTTTAATCTTTCACACTAAGATCCATCTACTGTTTTTGTGTATGGTTTGAGAGGAGGGTCAGGGTTCTTTTCTTTTGTCTTTCTCTGTAGATATCCAGCTGATCCATTACCATTTAGAAAGACCATCTTTTCCCACTGAGATTTTCAGTGAAGCTTGCTTTCTTTTTTCTTCTTTCTTTCTTTCTTTTCTTTTCTTTTCTTTTCTTTCCAGTAGGCTCCACACCAAGGCTTGAAGAGGCTTGAACTTATGACCCTGAGATTAAGAATCACATGCTCCACCAATTGAGCAAGTCAGGTGCCCTGAAGCTTTTTTTTTTTTGAACTCTCATATTGGTAGTTGGAATAAAAACAGTACAACCACTTTGGAAGACCGTTTGACTGTATCTTCTAAACCCAAACAATTAAATGGACTTGTATGTACCCTGTGATGCAGTAATTCCATTCCCAACAGAAATTAGTACTTTTTTTTTTCCCAAAAGAATTGTTTGTAGCACTTTTATTAGTAATAACCTGCCCCCCCAAAAAATAACCCAAAACGGTAGATAAATTGTGCAATATATTTATAGCAGACTATTTATATAGCAAGGACAAGGAAGAAACTGCTACTATGGATGAGTCCCATAGACATACTATTAAGTAAAACAAGTCAGAAAAAAAAAGCACAGGGGCGCCTGGGTGGCTCAGTGGGTTAAAGCCTCTGCCTTCAGCTCAGGTCATGATCCCCGAGTCCTGGGATCGAGCCCCGCATCGGGCTCTCTGTTCAGCAGGGAGCCTGCTTCCCCTCTCTCTCTGTCTGCCTCTCTGCCTACTTGTGATCTCTGTCTGTCTGTCAAATAAATAAATAAAATCTTAAAAAAAAAAGATAGTTTAAAAAAAAAAGAAAAAAGCACATATTGCACACGTCTATTTAATTGAAGTTTGAGAAGAGGTAAAAATAATAAGAAATGTCAGGATAGAGGTAATCTTTGCCAGGAAGTGGGGATTGACTATGAACTAAAGGGAGTATGAGCGAACTTTCTGGAATATTGGAATGTGTTACATCTTTGTCTGAGTGATGGTCTCATGGATGTATAAATATGTGAAATTTATCACACCTTACACTTGGAATTTGTGTGTTTTCTATGGCCAGGAAGAATAACAACAAACAACCCATTAGACAAATGGACAAGGAAATAAATATACAATTCACAGAAAGAAAACAAATGGCCAATAAACAAAAAATGTTCAATCTAACAAATAATTAAAGATATTAAAATTAAAACAATGTGGATTTTTTGGACTGTCAAATGGGAGATAAATTAAATAATTTTTAGAAATGATGGAGTTGTGAACATTAGGCACTCTCGGTGTGTATACATACAGCCATATAGGAGGGAAACAATCATTAAAATTAAAAACATTCATATCTATTTATATAAAATTCTAGAAAATGCTAATTAATCTATAACAGATCAGCGGTTGCTGAGGAATAGAGTAAGGGAATAAAGAGTTATGGGAAGAAGGGGTTACAAAGGAAAGCGAGAACTCTTATTTGGAGGTAATGGATACATTCTATTATCTTCATTATGGTGATGTTTTCACAAGTACATACATATATCAAAATGTATTAAAGTATATACTTTATTTTAAAAAATAAAAAAGAGGGGTGCCTGGGTGGCTCAGTAGGTTAAAGCCTCTGCCTTCAGCTCAGGTCATGATCCCGGGGTCCTGGGATCGAGCCCCGCGTTGGGCTCTCTGCTCAGCAGGGAGCCTGCTTCCCTTCCTCTCTCTGCCTGCTTCTCTGTCTACTTGTAATCTCTGTCTGTCAAATAAATAAATAAAATCTTAAAAAAAAAAAAAGATTTGGAGCACCTCAGTGGCTGGTTGGTTAAGCTTCTATCCTCGGCTGGGGTCATGATCCCTGGGTCCTGGGACTGAGTCCCACTTCAGGCTCCCTACTCAGCAGGGAGTCTCCTTCTCCCTCTCCCTCTGCCCCTCCCCCTGCCCGTGTTCACAGGTTCTCTCTGTCTCAAATAAATAAATAAAATCTTAAAAAAATAAATAAAAATAAATAAATCACTTAATTTTTTAAAAAAGATTTAATTTTTATTATTTATTATTTATTTTTTTAAAGATTTATTTATTTATTTATTTATTTATTTGATAGAGATCACAAACAGACAGAGAGGCAGGCAGAGAGAGAGGAAGGGAAGAAGGCTCCCTACCGAGCAGAAAGCCTGACACGGGGCTCGATCCCAGGACTCTGGGATCATGACCTGAGCCAAAGGCAGAGGCATTAACCCACTGAGCCACCCAGGCACCCCAAAAGATTTAATTTTTAAAGTAATCTACGCCTGGCATGGGTCCAGAACTCACAGCCCTGAGATCAAGAGTCACTTGCTCCACCGACTGAGCCAGCCAGGTAACCCTAAAGTGTATACTTTAAATACATGTAGTTTAGTGTATGTCAATTATACTCAAGAAAACTATAAAAAATTTTCTGTGACCCCTTAAAAAGATGCACATATCCCTTAATATAGCCAGTGTATTTCTAGAAATGTTTCCTTCAGAAACATAAGTGTGTGAAGCATATACAAGGCTTTTCCTGCAGCATTCTTTGACTTGGCCAACTAGTATTTATTGAGTGCCAACTAGTCAGGCACTGGGCTAGACAATGGGGTTATAGGCATGAATGCAATAGACAAGGTCCCTGCCCTCATGGAACTGACTATATTTCTAATTGGTTAAAAAAAAAAAAAGGCGCTATCCAGTTGGGTTCCCCATCCATCGATAGGGAAATAGTTATGGAAATGCTGTATCCAGTAGCTGCTGTGGAGAGTGTCTTGTGAATCCGGAGCAACCAGAGCAGTGGGCAGGAGCAGCAGGCACCTGGGGACAGCCAGTGTGACCTATACAATGACCTGCATGGTAAGAGAGTGTATACACTGCAGCCTCCCTCCGTGCTCAGGGGCGGCCCGCCCCCCACCCCCAAATGTGAAGCACTTCTCGGAGGCTTTTATCTGTGAAGTCCAAAGAAGTCAATGTTTCCAGACTTCTTCATTCAGGAGGTTCAAAGAATGATGGTACAAAAATCATCAAACTGAGGGGTGTCTGACTTCAGCTCCGGTCACGATCCTGGGGTCCTGGGACAGAGCCCCCGGTCTGACTCAGCTCTGTTCTCGCTCTCTCTCAAATAAATAAAATCTTTAAAACGAAAATCATCAAACTGAAGCAAGAGAATGGACAGGTAGAAACTGCAGACACTGCCATCAGGAGGAAGGTCAGAAAGAGCTGCAAACCACTGAGTAAAGCAGAATCAGAGGAGGAGCTTGAGGATAGGAACCACCTCCAGGCTATCCAGGAGCAGTTGCCCCAGAAGCTGACTGAAACTCAGGAAGAACGGAAAGACGGAAAGACGTGACCCAATAGGTGGGGCTGCTGGGAATGTTGCTGGCGGACAGCTGGGCAAAGGCGCCAACACAGTTTCAAGCAGTGAGTGAGACCCTGGCATCACAGCAAAAATCCCATGATCCCGTGGCCTCTATGGTGTTGTTAGAAACTTTGTAAGGTGAGCTGAAGCTTTTTAAAGAAACAGCCATGGGGCGCCTGGGTGGCTCAGTGGGTTAAAGCCTCTGCCTTCGGCTCAGGTCATGATCCCAGGGTCCTGGGATCGGGCCCCACATCGGGCTCTCTGCTCAGCGGGGAACCCGCTTCCTCCTCTCTCTCTCTCTCTGCCTGCCTCGCTGCCTACCTGTGATCTCTGTCTGTCAAATAAATAAATAAAATCTTTAAAAAAAAAAAAAGAAAAGAAAAAAAGAAACAGCCAAAATACAGATGAAGGAGTTCCAGGCCCTGAAAGTAAAGTTGAAGATCAAAGAAGAGAGGGCCCGGTTCACAGAACGGCAGATTTTATGGGACAGTCAAGTAAATGATTTTACAACAGCCCTTGAGGAAATGGAGCAGCTATTAGCAATGTGATAAAAAGCAAGTGGCCAGATGGCTCCCTCTTGGGGAGGAAGTCTCAGAAAAAGCCACTTCGAACATCTGCTTGTTGGCCATGATCTAGGATTCACCAGACCCGGAAGGAAAGCAGTTTCTGCAGTAGGATTCAGGATAGTGTATGCTGGCATGGGGGTTCCACCTGTAAGCAAGTGTTCCCAGCCTTCCGATGGGTCAGCTTTCCTGAATCTCACGCATATGTAACAGAGGGGCTTGGAAGGGGCCTGAGGGAGAGAGGCCAGGAAGCTCGGATCAATGTCCTAGGCAACAAAGTAGCATGCCTGTAAGAATCAGGAGACAAAACCAGCCACAGCCAGAGGATCCAGAAGGTCCCATCCAGATATGCGGGAAGAAAACTTTAATTGTACAAGGGAGCACTGGCGCTCTATGAAAGAAGTTGCTGAGGGGACATGCACTCCCCTTCTAACTTGGGACACATTCTGTCCCATCCTGGTTGGGTTTTGTACCTCATGGTAAATTTATGAACTTGAAGCAGATTAATAAATTGAGTGAAAGTATAGATAGCAATAATACCTACCTGAAAATATGTATCTTAGAGTTTTCATTTAAATCACTTATATAGGGGCGCCTGGGTGGCTCAGTGGGTTAATCCTCTGCCTTCAGCTCAGGTCATGATCCCAGAGTCCTGGGATCGAGCCCCGCATCGGGCTCTCTGCTCAGCAGGGAGCCTGCCTCCACCTCTCTCTCTGCCTGCCTCTCTGCCTACTTGTGATCTCTGTCTGTCACATAAATAAATAAAATCTTTTTAAAAATAAATAAATAAATAAATAAATAAATAAATCACTTATATAGTGCACCTGGGTGGCTCACTCATTAAGCATCTGCCTTTGGCTCAGTCATGATCCCAGGGTCCTGGGATTGAGCCCCACATTGGGCTCCCTGCTCAGCAGGAAGCCTGCTTCTCCCTCTCTCACTCCCCTTGCTTGTGTTCCCTCTCTCGCTGTGTCTCTCTCTATCAAATGAATAAATAAACTCTTAAAAAAATAAATCACTTACATATATATATACATATATGTGTATATATATATAATATTTGTAAAATGCTGTTTCTATTTTTTTATTTTTTTTTAAAGATTTTATTTATTTATTTGACAGACAGAGATCACAAGTAGGCAGAGAGGCAGGCAGAGAGAGAGGGGGAAGCAGGCTACCTGCGGAGCAGAGAGCCCGATGCGGGGCTCCATCCCAGGACCCTGGGACCATGACCTGAGCCAAAGGCAGAGGCTTTAACCCACTGAGCCACCCAGGCACCCCTGTAAAATGCTGTTTTTAAAGTAAATATTCTATAACTAGTTTATAACTTTGAGAAATGAAAAAATGATAGTACAATTATTACACATGGGTCTATCAAAATCTTTTAGAAAGCTATATAGGGGCACCTGGCTGGCTCAGTCGGTGGAGCATGTGACTCTTGATCTCAGGGTTGTGAGTTCAAGCCCCGTGCTGGGTGTAGAGATTACATAGAAATAAAATCCTTAAAAAAGAAAAAATATATAAGCTGCCACAGAAAGATGTTAAAAACACAGTTAAGTACTAAAACGCAAGTTACAAAATTCCCATTTTTGTTTTAAAGAAATATATATTCAAATCTTCCATGTTAATAACTGAGGGAAGAGGGTTAGTTTTTTTGTAGGCGGTAAATATGGGAAGATGTGGGCCTGGGAAGGACTATTGAGAGATACGAATTTCTGACGGGATTTGAGTCCCTGGATTGTTGCTATTTGCCCTTTCCGAGGTTTGTATATGAGTCAGTAGATCATCCATGTTGCCCAAGCTAGTTAAGATTTGGGCATCTAGGGGTGCTTGGCTGGCTCAGTCAGAGGAGCATGCAACTCTTGAACTCGGGGTTGTGAGTTTGAGACCCCGTTTGGCAGAGACATTACTTCAACAGATAAACTGACGTTGCCTATCCATTCATCCACTGACAGACACCTGGGTTAGGTGCTGCCCAACTCATTTTTTTTTTTAGTTATTTATTTAAATCATCTCTATAACCGACAGGGGGGAGTGTGTGTGTGTGTGTGTGTGTGTGTGTGTGTGTGTGTGTGTGTGTACACACACAGGGGACTATTATTCAGCCTTAAAACAGAAGCAAATTATGGGGCACCTGGGTGGCTCAGTAGGTTAAGCCGCTGCCTTCAGCTCAGGTCATGATCCCAGCGTCCTGGGATGGAGCCCCGCATCAGGCTCTCGCTTCGCAGGGAGCCTGCTTCCCCTCTCTCTCTGCCTGCCTCTTTGCCTACTTGTGATCTCTGTCAAATACATAAATAAAATCTTAAAAAAAAAAAAAAGGAAGCAAATTCTGACACCTGGCACAACACAGATGAACTTTGAGGATATTATCTTAAGTGAAATAATCCAGTCACAAAAGGACAAATGGTATGTGATTTCACTTATATGCGGTATCTAGAGTAGTTAAGATTACAATAACAGAAAGTAGAATGGTGGCAGCTAACGAACATGAAAAGATATCAACATCACTCATCATCAGGGAAATGCAAATCAAAACCAGAGTGAGATATCACCTCACCCCTGTCAAAATGGCTAAAATAAAAAACATAAGAAACAGCGAGTGTTGGCAAGAAAAAGGAACCCTCATGCACTGTTGCATGCCAGTTGGTGCCGTCTCTTTGGAAAACAGCATGGAAGTTCCTCAAAAACAGCATGGAAGTTCCTCAAAAACATAAAAATAAGGGTCACCACACGATCCAGTAATTCCACTACTGGGTATTCACCCAAAGTAAATGAAAACACTAATTTGAAAAGATACGTGCACCCCTATGTTTATTGCAGCATTATTTACAATATCCAAGATATGGAAGCAACTCAAGTGTCCATCCATAGATAAATGGACAAAGAAGATGAGGCATATATATTGGGATATTATCTGGCCATAAAAGAGAATGAGATCTTACCAGCTACCACAGCATGGATGGACCTAGAGGATGTGCTAAGTGAAATAAGTCAGAGAAAGACAAATACTATGATTTCACTCAGATGTGGAATTTAAGAAACAAAATAAATGAACAAAGGAAAAACAGGCAAACCCCCCCCCCCCCGCCAGACTCTTAAATAAAAAGAACACACTGGTGGTTGCCAGAGGAAAGGTGGGTGGAGAGAAGTGAGGATAGAGGGGATTAAGAGTGATGATGAGAGGTGCCTGGCTGGCTCAGTCAGTAGAGCATGAGACTCTTCATGTCAGGGTTGTGAGCTCCAGCCCCATATCAACTCTAGAGATTACTTAAGAATAAAATTTTTTAAAAAATATTTGTTGGGGCGCCTGGGTGGCTCAGTGGGTTAATCCTCTGCCTTCGGCTCAGGTCATGATCCCAGGGTCCTGGGATGGAGCCCCGCATCAGGCTCTCTGCTTCGCAGGGAGCCTGCTTCCTCCTCTCTCTCTGCCTACTTGTGATTTCTGTCAAATAAATAACATCTTAAAAAAATATTTGTTGAATCATAAAAAAGAGTTGTTTCTTTTAAAGATTTTTATTTATTTGTCAAAGACAGAGAGAACAAAAACAGGGGGAGCAGCAGGCAGAGGGAGAAGCAGTCTCTCCACCGAGCAGGGAGTCCAATTCGGGGCTTGGTCCCAGGACCCTGGGATCATGATCTGAGCCAAAGGCAGACACTTAAGTGACTGTGCCACCCAGGCACCCCCAAAAGAGTTAACCATTATATTGTACATCTGTAACTAATACAACACTATATGTATATTATAATTCAGTAAAGAAAGAAAGAAAAAGAGATTAAAAATGAGATTAAAAAATGTTAAAAAAAAAAAAAAAAGAGAGAGAGAGAGAGGGAGAGAGAGGGACAAAGGGGAAAAAAGCAGTGGTTACCAGAGGCTGGAGGAAGGGTGGTATGGGGAATTTTTTTTTTTTTTTAATTAATTTACTTTTTTAAAAAGATTTTGTTTATTTGGCAGGAGAGACACAGCGAGAGAGGGAACACAAGCAGGCGATTGGGAGAGGGAGATACAGGCTTCCCACTGAGCAGGAAGACTGATGCAGGGCTGGATCCCAGGACCCTGAGATCATGACCTGAGCCGAAGGCAGACGCTTAATGACTGAGGCAACCAGGCACCCCAAATTAATTTACTATTTTAAAAAAGGATTTTATTTATTTATTTCAGAGAGAATGGGAGAGAGAGAGCACAAGTGGGGGGTGGGAGAAGGAGGAAAGGGAGAGCTCCCTGCTGAGTAGGGAGCCCTACCCAGGGCTCCATCCCAGGACCTCTGGATCATGACCCAAACTGAAGGCAGATGCTTAACTGACCCAGGGACCCTTAGTAACCCAGATTAATCAGGACTCTGCCACGTAGAACTCATTCCTGCTGAGATGATTCCAGCTGCCCTCATCACTACTCCAGCCCCCAAGAGGAGAAAAAGAGTGTGAAGGAGACTTGTGGAGGAGTTACGGACTGGGCCTGTTGGTCTTGATGCTGGCACACACATCACTTCGTCTCACATTCCATCGGAGGCGACTGAGTCCTGTATCCCCTCTTACTGCAAGGGACACTGAGCATATGACAGCTCAGATATTGTAAGAGAAGTGGATAAAGAATTTTGGTGGACAGTCTCTAAAAAGAAAAAACCAAAATCCCTGGGGGAACATACATCTAACTGAAACAATTATCTCCAGTACTGGAAACCCTCACTTTTTATATATCATTTTGAAGTGTTTGCATTTTTTTATAAACATGTTATTATAATGAGAAACTACAAAGCAAAACCAGGGTAGAGGGAGTGACAATAAAATATCTGCATAAAAGCTGAAATTAAAAAAAAATACAAAAAACACACTAAACTCCTTGTTTATTTTTTAATTTTTTAAAAATATTTTATCTATTGGGGCGCCTAGGTGGCTCAGTCGTTAAGTGTCTGCCTTCAACTCAGGTCATGATGCCAGGGTCCTGGGATAGAGCCCTGTAGCAGGCTCCCTGCTCAGTAGGAAGCCTGCTTCTCCCTCTACCACTCCTCCTGCTCGTAGTTGTCTCTCTTGCTGTGTCTCTCTGTCAAATAAATAAAATCTAAAAAAAAAAAAAAAAAAAGGTTTTATTTATTTTTAAGAGAAAGAGACAGAGCATGAGGGAGGAGGCAGAATGAGAGGGAGAAGCAGACTCCCCGCTGAGCAGGGAGCCTGATGTGGTCCTGATCCCAGGACCCTCAGATAGGACCAGAGCCAAAGGCAGATGCTCAACCGACTGAGCCACTCAAGCACCCCAACTCCTTGGTTTTTTATTTCTTTGTTTAGATTATTTATTTATTCACAAGAGAGGCAGAGGGAGAGGGAGTGGGACAGGGAGAAGCAGGCTCCCCACTGAGCAGGGAGACCAACACGGGTCCCAATTTTAGGACTCTGGGATCATGACCTGAGCAGAAGGCAGACGCTTAACTGACAGAGCCACCCAGGAGTCCGCAATTCCTTGTTTTAAAAAACAAAAAACCAAAAAAGCTACTGAACTCCTTGTTAAAAAAAAAAAAAAAAAAAAAAAAAGGCTGAAACCACTTAACAGTTAAAAAAAAAAAAGACAACCCAACAAAAATTTCCATCACAGAAGAATGGGTAATGAATGATGGTATAGGACGACTGGGTAAGTTATATCTCAACAAAGCTGTTAAAAAAGTTTTCTAGTGGTATACATAGGAAATTAGAGGAAAAAACAAATGCATCTGAGGTGGTAAGATTATGGATAATTAAATTCTACTTTACTGTATTTTCCAATTGCTATGAGTACATATGACTTTTTTCTTGTTTTCTTAAGTAAACTCTAACCCCATGTGGAGCTTGAACTCACAACCCAGAGATCAAGAGTTGCATGCTCCACCCACTAGGCCAGCTGGGCACCACAGAAGTATGTATTACTTCTACAAGAAGAAAAGAAACCTTTTTAAAATAGCACCAGAGGGGCTTTGCCTTCCACTAGGGTCATAATCCCAGGGTCCTGGGATCCAGCCCCTTGTCGGGCTCTCTGCTCAGCAGGGAGCCTGCTTCCTCCTTTCTCTTTCTGCCTGCCTCTCTGCCTACTTGTGATCTCTGTCTGTCAAATAAATAAAATCTTTAAAATAAAATAAAATAGCACCAGAACTATTTTACACTTAAACGTAAATAAGCGGCATCACAACCATTCCTCTTACCTCTCTGTAGGGTGTGGTTTTTACATTTAAGCTTATCACAATACTTCAATTTATTTTCATAATTGTTAGATATTATATTTATGTATTTTTTCTTCATACACACACACATATACTGGGGTTTGGGCAGGAGGAGGGAGCAAGGAGTTCTGGCGGATGGGAGGGTGGGAGGAGGGCCGTATCAGCCCAGGTGCCCCTCCAACCCTCTCCGCCGAGCCCCCACCCCCGCCCGGGCTAAAAGCTTAAAGCCCCTTCTTCAACTCGCCCCTTCAGTGCTGCCCCGACCGCAGAGTCTCTTCCTGGGCTGCTCTTTCTTCTGGTGGGGTCACACCCTCACCTGGGGTCGCAGCCCCCTCCCTCTGGCCAGGGCCCGCTCTTCCTCGGCCCGGGGCCGGTTCCCCTGCGGGGTCAGAACGCCCCCTCACCTGGGTCCCAGTCCCCTCCCTCGGGAGGGAGGCCGCAGGCCACGGGCAGGGGTCCCTGTTTCACACGTGGTAGAGTCGCAGGCCTCGCGCCGAGAAATCCCTGGTCCCTCCCACAGGCCGGAGGCCCCTCCTCCAGAGCCATGGAGGCCGGCGGGCGGGGGGCCGGCTCTCCCGCCGAGCGCAAGGAGGCCGGTCCCGGAGTCTCGGCGCCCGAGAGGCCCACGCCGACCGTGTCGCCTTCGCGGGAGGCGGTAGACGACTCGCCGCCCCCGTCGTCCTCAGGGCTCCCCTCGCGGCCGCTGACCTCGAGCCTAGGCGTGGGCAGGTCGCGGCTGCGCCAGGCCGGCTGGGGCGGGATGGCGGCCGGCGCGCTCCTGGAAGCCGGCCTGGCCCGGGTGCTCTTCTACCCGACGCTGTTGTACACCGTGTTCCGTGGGAAAGTGCCGGGCCGGGCGCACCGCGAGTGGTACCACCGCATTGACCCCACGGTGCTGCTGGGGGCGCTGCCCCTGCGGAGCATGACGCGCCGGGTGAGCCGCGGCGGGGGAGCCGGGCCGGGAGGCCGGGCCGCGGCGGGACTGGGAGCCGGCAAGCGCCGCTCGCTCCTCAGCGGCCCTGTCTGAGCCCCTCTTTGCCTCGGCAGCTGGTACAGGACGAGAACGTGCGCGGGGTCATCACCATGAACGAGGAGTATGAGACGCGGTTCCTGTGTAACTCCTCAAAGGTGAGGGGCTGGGAGCGCGCCAGGGGCCAAGGGCAGGGGCGCCCGCCAGCCCCGCCCGCCACCCTGGCTGGGCCTGGGGGAGCGGGGTGGGCGAAGTTGGTGGAGAGCGAGCTGCAGGTGACCGTGCCCCAGAGACACGTGCCCCCAGGCTTTTTCCGCCTCTTCAGGAGGAAGGTCCGCCCTCTAAACTTAAATGGCTTCGCTGGAAGTAGAAACTAATTATTAAAGAGAAACCGATGTGAAAGGCATTTAAAAGTAGCATTGACAAAGTCTGCCTACTCCGTTGTGCACAAATATATTCTTAATTTCCGTTAACTCGAGTCAGTAACCAAATCGAAAGGCAATTTTTCTGTGGCTTGATTTCATTCATTCAACATTTACTGAGCACAACATCAAGCATTGCCTTAGGCATTCAAGATGAAGACCCTATAAACTCTAAGAAGAAAAGCCACCCCCCCAGTCCCCAAGAGTAATTTATCATAAAACCACCTCCTGAAAAATTGCATAGGCTTCATTTGGCATTAATTTGAGGGAATTTTTATTCATATGTTAACCATAAAGTGGAACTCCAAAGTATTGTCATAACAGAGTTCAGACCTAAAACATAATTTTCATTAAGTTTCAATGCCTGTTTGTGGAACTCTCCACAATGGTTATTAGACTTCGCACTATCTTTATATAAAGACGTTGCCCTGCGACGCCTGGGTGGCTCACTCGGTTAAGCATGGGACTCTTGATTTTGGCTCAGGTCATGGTCTTAGAGTCTTAAAATCAGCCCCACCTCTGGCTCCTTTTTGGGTGTGAAGCCTGCTTAAGATTGTCTCTCTCCCTCCCCTCCCCACATCAAATAAATAAACAACGGTGTTGCCCTATCTTTATCATGTTGACATCTATTAGCACTACACAATCATCTTTCTTGTTTACTGATACAAACTGATGAAGATGCTATTATTTCAACCCATAGGGGTTTTTTTTTTTTTGTAACCTTAGAAATGGACTCATATTTAAAATATATTCATTAATGGGATGAATGGGTGGCTCAGTGGGTTAAACCTCTGCCTTTCAGCTCAGGTCATAATCTCAGGGTCCTGGGATCCAGCCCCGCACGGGGCTCTCTGCTCAGCAGGGAGCCTGCTTCCCCCTCTCTCTGCCTGCCTCTCTGCCTACTTGTGATCTCTCTGTCAACTAAATAAATAAATAAAATCTAAAAAAAAAAAGTTTAAAATATATTCATTAGTGATAACATACATTTTTAAGAAATGGGTAACAGTTCCTTGGACTGCCCAGAGTACTTTGCTACAAGGCCTCAGGAATTATTAGCCAAAATGTTAAATGTTCCTTTGTGTGATCAGTCCTGTGGTGTAAGAGTCACAAAAAATCTTTGGGTCTGAGACATTGACACCTGTTCAATGCAGCTATATTACCCAACTAGCCTAGAGAAAGCTCCATGGCAGTGGTTCTCACATTTTAATAAGCATAAATATTATCGAGCAGTCTTGTTAAAATAGCAGATTTCTAGGTACAACCCCCTAGAAATTCTGACTTAGGAACTTTAGGGTGGGGTCCAGGAATCGAGTATTTAGCAAACTCCCTAGGTATTTCTGGCATAATTGACGCAAAGCCCCATGCTGCAAACCTGCTGTTTTTTGTTAATTTCATGAGCAGTATAAAATATTGACCTTCACTCAGTCATAAAGTCTTTGGTTTCAACTAAACAGCTTAACAGATTAGCTGGAGCCTATTTGGAGTCTTTTTTTTTCCCCCCCTAAGATTTTACTTTTTAAGTAATCTAAGCTCAAGGTGGGACTTGAACTTAGAACCAGATCAAAAGTTGCAAGGTCAGACAGGTACCACCTTATCTGGAGTCTTAAGGAAGAAAAATTGCTTGATACGCCAGAGGCCTTATTTCATCTATTGCTTATTCTTTTTTTCTGAAGTGATAATGTACTAACAAAGGTAGGTGTGTTGTTTGAATTTTAAAATGGTAATTCTACTTTCCAGCATGTACTCTCTCAAAAAAATGTGGCAAAGAAGAGACTTACAGAGAAATAAAAAGCTCTTGCAAAATATAGTAGTCCAACCCTGCAGTTCGGTCACTGCACCCGTGCCAAGATTATGCAAAAACAGTTATACAACTTTTGTAGATGAATTTTATACAGCTAATATTATGCAGCTAAAGATTCAAATACCCAAAGGTACTTTAAGAACATTTAAAATTTTTTTTTAATTTTTTTTTTTAAAGATTTTATTTATTTATTTGATAGAGACAGCGAGAGAGGGAACACAAGCAGGGAGAGTGGCCAGGGAGAAGCAGGCTTCCCGCTGAGCAGGGATCCCGATGTGGGGCTCGATCCCAGGATCCTGGGATCGTGACCTGAGCCGAAGGCAGATGCTTAACGACTGAGCCACCCAGGCGCCCCAAGAACATTTTAAATCTTGAACATAATTCTAACTCAGTAGCATAGCTGTTGTTTGATGAAAGACCAACCATGCAGGTCAGCCTTTTTTTTTTTTAAGATTTTATTTATTTGACACAGAGAGAGAGTACAGGCAGGGGGAGTGGTAGGGAGAGGGAGAAGCAGGCTCCCACATAGCAGGAAGCCCAATGTGGGACTCAATCCCAGGACTCTGGGATCATGACCTGAGCCAAAGGCAGATGCTTAACCAACTGAGCCACTTAGGTGCCCCAGGTATATTCACATTGTAGTAAACCCTAAGCTTCCTTGTTGTTTTGTTGTCTCTTGGTAGCCTATATTCATACCACTCATGTTGGGCTTTTTTCATTCTCTTTTATGCTGGCGGACCTGGTTCCAGGAATGGAGGAACGTAGGAGTCGAGCAGCTGCGGCTTAGCACAGTAGACATGACTGGAGTTCCAACCTTGGCTAACCTCCAGAAAGGAGTCCAGTTTGCTCTCAAGTACCAGGCGCTGGGCCAGTCTGTCTATGTGCATTGTAAGGCTGGGCGCTCCAGAAGTGCCACTATGGTGGCAGCATATCTGATTCAGGTAGGAAAGGTCTTTCTGGACTGGTCTATTTACAGCATATTTCTAGAACTTCAGTAACATGGTCTACTAGAAGGCCTTGGTGGCAGGAGCCATGTCCCCAGTTTCAGACTGTTGGGACGTGGAAAGCACCTGAAGCTTGCAGATAGGCTGATCTCTGGCTTTGCCACCTAACAGCTGCGTGACCTTAGGCAAAAGTGGCTTCCCCTCTCCGATCCTCAAACTAAATGTGTCATGAAGCTTGAATGAGAAAGTATGTCAAGCATTGACCTACCTACAACAGGTACTGAAAAATGAAGTTGCAAAGGATGTTAACACCAGAAAAAGGCTAAAATAAAAGCACTTCTTATAAATAGCATGTCAGAAGATCTAGTACTATAGATAATAGTGCTAGTCACTTACAGCTCTGTAGGGCTCAAGATTTCTTAAAGTATTTCAGAATAAAGTTCCAGATATTAGTTTCTAGAAACAGAGGATCCAATGAACTTTTGTCTATTACTTTACGAACAGCAGTTGTGAGGCTTTTAAGAATATTTATAAGCAAATACTCTGTAGTCCCTTACTCCCTGTTACACAACTCCCAACTTGACTCATTTTTGTTACCTGTCTGGCCCCTGTAGAGCATTTTACTAAGTTATGTGGATAGTTTAAGGAAAAAGGAAATGTAGAGATAACAGCCTGGCTTTGAGTTACTGTGGACTGGAAAGTATGTGATTTAACAGTATTAAAGCTTTGATCATTAGGACTCCATTTACTGGAAATGGGTGCTCAGGAGGATAGTTTGGATTTAGTGAGAATTGACCCAGCTGGGCTTGAAATCTGTAGTTTCTCGGTTTTATTGAGTTCTAAACCTGACGACACAGAAGTAACCCTCCTACTTAAAGCTAAAGAGTGCTGTTTTCCTAGCCGAGGTGGCAAGTTGGGTAAAAACATCTACCATATACTCTCTCCAGGAAACTCACAACCAACAGCCCAGCTCCCAGAGGACATCTAATAGGCCCATGCAGGCTTGAATTAGGATCTCAGCTTTGCATGTTCAACCTTGTTTTTCCAGGGTTTGGCAGAGCAAGAATTAGGTAGAAAGACTGACTTGTTCCCTCAGCCTATTGCGAAGTATTGTAGGATTGGTTGACTGAGGGGGTTATAGTACCCACCCCCATTTATAACATTTGGGACATGTTTTTTAAATCCCCCTCAAAATGAAGTTTTTAAAATAATGAAATTCTGAGAGTCCATTAGCACCTGTTATTAGGTCAAGGACACCTTAACACCTGCTCCTTTCTTTCTCTGATTTCCCAATCCTGTACTTCAGGTGTACAACTGGAGTCCAGAGGAGGCTGTAAGAGCCATCACCAAGATCCGGTCACACATCCACATCAGATCTGGCCAGATGGAAGTTCTCAAAGAGTTCCACAAGGAGATTACTGCAGGGGCAGCAAAGGATAAGACTGGTCATACATCACAGACGTGAAATACACAGATTAGAAAGAACTCAAGACAACCCTGCTTGCTACAGAATCAAATAATTTTAACAGGACCAAGGGGACTTAAGCCCAGACTTGACGTAGCAGAAGTGTGCTAATTAATGGATAATTTTGCTCCCTTTGTCTTGTTTCACTTTCCTGACGTAACACTGTTGTGTGTCTAGAGAGATTTAGTGTGGCTTCAATTCACTGGTTATGGGGATATGGGACGAGGGTCCTTGTTTTCTTAAATAGGGTCAAAGAAATCTATTGTGTATCTAACACTCTGGCTAATGATATTTAGCACGACTCAGAAACATTTAACACTGGGAAAAGAGGAGAAATACTCAGCTCAGTTGTCAGACCCCGATTCACTGGCCTCATGGGCTCTCTTCCCCTTTTGGAGCAGTGATCCTGTATGTAGAAAAGGAAGTACAGGATCCAATCCTGTACCTGTGGCGGGTATATAATCTGTTTACCTTAGGAAGTCACTCCTTCAGAATTCAAAACACACACACATATCCCTTCCAAAACTTTTATTTGTATGAAGAGTTCCTAGCTCTTGGCTTACCTTAGGGCTTTTAAAAGAGTAAAGACCTTATATACTTAAATTTGAAAAAAGTTTCTGCTATTAATCAGAAATAATACTATTTCTTTCTGGCTTACTCCTTGGAGTAAATAAAAAATAAAACCAAAGTGTTAGGCGCCTGGGTGGCTCAGTCGGTTGAGCATCTGTCTTCGGCTCAAGTCATGATCCCAGGTCCTGGGATCAAGTCCTACACTGGGCTCCCTGCTTGGTGGGGAGTCTGCATTTCCCTCTGCCCCTCCCCTACTCGTTCTCTCTCTCTCTCTCTAATAAATAAAAAGAAATCTTGAAAACAAAAACAAGAGCAAAAAAACCAAAGTATTCACTGGGTATTTATCCCAAAGATACCAATGTGGTGATTTGAAGGGGCACCTGCACCCCAATGTTTATAGCATTAATGTCCACAATAGCCAAACTATGGAAAGAGCCCAGATGTCCATCGACAAATGAATGGATAAAGATAATATGGTATATATATATAAACACACACACACACATATACATACAGTGGAATATTACATAGCCATGAAAAAACCTGAAATCTTGCCATTTGCAAAGACATGGATGGAATTAGAGGGTATTCTGCTAAGTGAAATAAGTCAATCAGAGAAAGACAATTATATGACCTCACTGATAGGCAGAATTTAAGAAACAAAGCAGAGGATCATAGGGGAAGAGAGGAAAAAAATGAAACAAGATGACAGAGAGGGAGACAAACCATAAAAGACTCTTAATCTTAGGAAATAAGCAGGGTTGCTGGAGGGGAGGGAGTGGGGGAATGGGGTGACTGGGTGATGGACACTGGGGAGGGTATGTGTTGTGGTGAGAACTGGGTATTGTATAAGACTGATGAATCAACAGACCTGTACCCCTGAAACAATACAGTCTAAGGAAAAAAAATAAATAGCATGTATATTGAGGAAAAAGAAAAACTCCAGGGGCGCCTGGGTGGCTCAGTCGTTAAGTGTCTGCCTTCAGCTCGGGTCATGATCTCCAGGTCCTGGGATCAGGCCCCACATCCAGCTCCCTGCTCAGCGGGAAGCCTGCTTCTCCCTCTCCTACTACCCCTGCTTGTGTTCCCTCTCTGTCAAATAAATTTTTTAAATCTTGGGGAAAAAAAAAAAGAACCCCCCCCAAAAAAAACCAACCAAACAAAATCCCAAAGTGTTGATTTCCTGAGAGAGAGGTGAGAAAACAGGAGATGTAGTGTCCTGAATTCTAGAGTTGGCGCTTGCTGGTGAAGGACACCTTCAGCTTAGACCATTCTTCCAACCAAAGCCTGAAGGAAAACTCTAACACTTAATTCTTTGTGGGAAAATTACCAATTAGCCACTTAGCAGGTTATAGAAAAAAGGAAGATGGGGGTATCTTTCCTTTTGTCCTGGGATCAGCGGTGCTTCCACTTGACATTGATCAGGGAACGAGAGGCGGCTGTGCCTCTGGTCTGAGAAATGGCTTACTCGGAGCCATCTGCAGGGAGGCACAGGGTTACCAGGGGACAGCCCAGGACAGATGGCCTACTCTTGGAGCAGCCACCTGAGCAGCAGCAGTCTAAAAAGCCCCAAATGAAACACCCCTATAGGTTCAGGAAAGACTGAGGTGCTGCCCTTTCTAACATGTGCCCAAAAAATAACATAGTACTCTGATCAGGGCCCCAAGGACTTGGAATTTGGATGGATAGGTGCTGGAAAACGGGAGGGTAAAAGTCAGCTGCTCTTCCCCCCACAGCCTTAGGCCAACACAAACTGCAAATTAGTTAGTAGCACCTTAATGCCTCTGGTGACAGTTACAGCTGATGTGGCAGGGTCAAGCTTGTAGGTGTTAGCATCCCCCTTTTTATATCGGTCCCGAAAAACATAGATGCTTCCATTACAGCTGGCGATCTTCCAGAGGGATGGGGCAGAGCTCCAGGCCTCAGGAAGGCAAAGCCGGGTAAAGCTGTCTAGCAGGGGATTGTAGCACACCAGGGAGTCCCCTTCAGCCACGATGAACACTAGATCCTTATGCACAGCTGCGTGCATGCGACCTGCGAAGGGCAGAACATAGGGCTTCACATGGCATTTGTCTGTCTCTGTGTCAAAGCACTGGATGAGTCGGGAAGGTTTGGTAAAGAAGTCCAGGTCATTCTCCTCCCCCCCCAGTAAGTAGATGATCCCGTTAAGGTTGGCACCAGCAGCCCCTGACACAGCCACCTCTAGCTGGGTTGTCTCTGTCCAGACGTTATCACCTACCCGATAATAGATGACTGCATTGGAGAGGGTATCCTGCAATGTCTTGCCACCCAGTGAATAGATAGCATCTTTCCCAGGCACAGACACCAGGGTGTGCTGGAGCCGGTCCCGGGGCAGAGGCGCACACCACTCCCAGTCCACAGTGGCATTGTTGCACTTCCACATGCGCCGTGGGATGGACCCTCCCACCACGTATAAGTCTCCACCATGCTTACAGGCTGCAGTGATCTGGTGGCACAAGCTGTTTTGGCCACTTACACTGATGGAATCATCTTCTGCACAGTGTAAAGACACAGCCAACGAGTGGGTACGAGATGACTCTTTGCCGATCAGGTAAATGTGCACATTCTCCCCGATCTCCTATAGGCAAAATTAAAATCACAGATGACATCTATCAGTTCTAGGCTAAGGCTCAGCTGAGACACCTACCCTTAAGGTTCTGGACCACACACGTGAATCCTGCTCTAACCTACTACCCTCAAGTTACTGTGTGTCATCCTGATGTCCTCCAGTCACTTTCTTTCAGACATTTTATGCTGGGGCAGAGAATCTTTTGTTTTCATTCCAAGTGGGTGCTTTAGAAAAAAGGTGCTTAGGATAATGCAATAGTGAAAGTAGTTCTCTCAAGGAACTTTGTGGAGCTCAGAGGCTGGTGGTTTCTGGGCTCATGCAGACATCCTCCTCCCCAGTGCTTAACTTTGAGCCAGAGATGACTCATTCACCAGCTATCAAAGAGGCCAGATTAATAGCTGGAATGCATAGATATTATGGTGTCCCAACTCTACAGAGAAATTTGCCTTACCTTCAAGCTAGTTCTGAGTGACTCAGCAAAGGCCTCTCTTTCTTCTTTATTGAAATTGATCCAGGCTTCTATTGCCTCTGTTGGGTTCTGGGAACATGGAACTCCATCTGTGAGAGTCAAAGGAAAGACACGGTCAATGGCAATCCAATAACCCAAAAGGGAAATTTAGAGCCAGTGTGAATCACTTTGTTGGACTATCACTGTGTGTGTGTGTGTGTGTGTGTAAGAAATAAACCTAAATTGCTTACCTCACTTGCACAGTCAGGATTGTTTTTGTTTGTTTTTTAAAGATTTATTTACTGGGCACATGGGTGGCTCAGTTGGTTAAGTATCTGACTCTTGGTTTTGGTTCAGGTCATGATCTCATGGTCGTGAGATCAAGCCCCACATGGGGCTCTCTGCTTAGTGCAGAGTCTGCTTCAGATTCTTTCTCCTTCTCCCTCCCCCTCTGCTCCTTCCCATTTGCACCCTCACATACGCACTCTCTAAAATAAATAAAATCTTTTAAAAAAAGATTTATTTGAGAGAGCATGCAAGAGCGCGGGGGGGGGGATGCAAAGGGAGAGGCAGAGAGGATCTCAAGCAGACTGACTCTTTGCTGAGTGCAGAGCCCCACATGAGGCTTGATCTTACAACACCAAGACCAGAACCTGAGCTGAATCCGTGAGAATAAAGCTCATCAATCAACCCACCCAGGCACTCCCAGGGTCAGGATTGTTAGCTAAAGTTGGCTCTTCACTTAAAATGTCTGTTATGTGGATATCTTTTTTTTTCTCAAAACTTTTTTTTTAAAAGATTTTGTTTATTTATTTGACAGAAAGACACAGCGAGAGAGGGAACACAAGTAGGGGGAGTGGGAGACAGAGAAGCAGGCTTCCTGCTGAGCAGGGAGCCTGATGTGGGACTCAATCCCAAGACCCCGGAATCATGACCTGAGCCGAAGGCAGACATTTAATGACTGAGCCACCCAGGAGCCCCATCTTTTTTTAATATTTTATTTATTTATTTGACAGAAAGAAAGACAGACAGCGAGAGCAGGAACACAAGCAGGAGGAGTGGGAGAGGGAAAGCAGGCTTCCCGCCAGGCAGGAGTCCGATGCGGGGCTCAATCCCAGGATCCTAGAATCATGACCTGAGCCAAAGGCAGAGGCCCAACCATCTGAGCCACCCAGGTGCCCCTGTTATGTAAATATCTTAACTCATCATCAATTTACTTAGGTAATCAATCTCATAGGTACAGGGAAAGTGCAGGATAGATGAGAACATTTATATACAAAACAGCTCCTCACTACCTTTTGGGGATAAGCACTGCTTCTTTTTTTTTTTTTGATTCAATACTTGTATATAGTTGACCCTTAAAAAACACGGGTTTGAAGTGTGTGGGTACGCTTACATGCAGATTTTTTTTCAATAAATGCAGTATAGTACTGCAAATGTATTTTCTCTTCCTTATGATTTTCCGAATAACATTTTCTTTTTTCTAGTTTTATTGTAAGAACACAGTACATAATACATACAACATACAAAATATATGTTGATTTCTTATGTTACTGATAATGCTTCCGATCAATAGTGGGGATTTGTGAAGTTTGAGGGGAGTCAAAATTATACACGGATTTTGACCATGCGGAGGTCGCAATCCTTATCCCCACACTGTTCAAGGATTAATTGTGTATCACAAAGTACTGCTTTTCTTTTTCAGGGTTCTTCCTCTGGAAAGGACTGCCTACGACAGCAGCTAAAATCTCACCTCAGTCTCTAAGGGATCTAAATTCCTACCAGGAATAATAATGTAAATTAATACCAGAAAGTCTGAAGATTCCTTTCTCCTGAACTAGAATCTCCACTAAACGTCATACCCAACTAGTTGAGTATGATGTGCCCCTCCACCTCAACTTACCCGAGATGATATCAGTGAGTAGATGGTGGGGCAGGTGGAGAAATTCCTCTGTGCTCTGCAGCTGGGCCAGGTGGGCCTTGGCACAGTGTTTGGCAGAGGTGTAGAGCTCAGGATCACTGTGCCTGTCTGCCAGCCACATCACCTGAAGGCAGTTCCCCACCTGCACTGTGCGGGCCAAAAACCGAGAACATTCCTCAAAGAGAGAGGTCAGCTGATACATGTCTGACACCTCATAAATTTCCTGTAGTTCTTCAGCTCGAAGTTTCACAGTCCCGTGGTAGATATAATCCACCAGGAGCTGGAAAACCGATTCGCTGACATCCTGCAGTACAATCACTCGGTTGTGAGCCTCCTTCAGGTTCGAAGTGAACATGGACCGGAAAAAGCAGCTCTGAGCTGAGAGGACCAGCCGGTGGAGCTGAAACTCCCGGCCTTCCACTGAGATGGTGACATCAGCAAAGAGCTCTTCCTCCAGACACAGTTTCATGATGCCCTGAGCCACACGGCCGGAGTGTGACCTATCTTTAAAAGTGTAGTTCACAAAGTAGTTTTCATCCATGGATGCTCCAGGCTCCTCTGGTGATTCCATGGTAGCCAACTTCTCTCTCTGCCAGCTGTCTGCAAAGCAACACCACCCTGAGTAATGGGGAATCCACAGTCTATGAATCCAACTGCTCAATTCAGGGAGGGAGAAGGTAAAAGACACAGCAAAGTGGGTGGAGATTGGCCTTAGTCCTAATGACATCTCGGAAGCTCTCCTCTAACCAAAACTGAGTTCATTCTCCTGCACTGGCACTCCATCCCTAATGAAATCAGTAAAATTTCCTATTCTCGGTGTTTTCCTAAGAAAACATAATATTCCTTTCCATGATGTAACAAAAGCCTCGGTATTTAGGCCGACATGTGAAAGCCAGGCGCTGGCGGAAGCTTAGGATCTTAAGCCTGGCAAAAAGCCTTACTAACCAAATGACTATTGGGCACAAAACTAGTGACGTTCTGGGCAGCAGAACCCGACAAACAGACCCCCGCTTTCCTGTGGCAAAGGTCCCTCTTCCCCCGCGAATGGAGTTCAGACTTCCCAAAATGAGGCTTGCCATGGGATATGGATTAGCCCCACATTTTCTCTTTTCTGCTTCTCTCCTGCACTTCCCTGCTCGCCCTAAAGACTCCCCAAGACTTCGTCCCAGAACGCGAGGAAGCCCAGTCCTCCCTAGCCTGGGGCATTAGTAGGCCCTTCACCGAGAGCTGTGTCCCCGCGCCACCTGGAGTCGCCTAGGAAACGGTCGCTAGGGAAACCGTTCATCTCTCCACCGCCCCCGACTCCCCTCCACGCCCCCTCCCGGCGCCCGCCGGCCCGCGTCAAAAGCTTAGCTCCAGGAGCGGGGGAGGGGAGTGGAATGTGGAACCCAGAACTCCCGCCTCTTCCCCTCCTCTCACCCGTCGGGTTCTTTAGGGTCCTCGCTTCCTCTCCAGCCTCTGCTACACCAAACTAAGATCACGTTCACCTCACGGTTTCCCCACCTGCCTGCCTCGGTTTCTCACCTGCCTTCCCTCCTTTCATTCCTAAGCCCGGAATCCGGAACCTCTGCTTTCCGCCCCGCGTCCGCCCGGAAGAAAATCAGACGCACACTTCCGCTTCCGGTCCGTGCCCTTGGGGCTCCGTGCCCTGTGGGTCTTGCCTTGGCTGCCTGGTTACATCGGGGAACATGGCGGCGGCGGCGGCGGCGAGGGGCTGGTGGCGGGGCCTTGTGGGGTCCGTGGCGCTGGCCAGGGGTAAGCTGGGGGCAGCTGGCTGAGGCCCGGGGCGGGAGCGGAGGCGCGCTTAGCGAAGGGAGCCCATCAAACCTCACTTCGCGCTTGTGTCTTTTTATCTTCCGGTGCAGGGGCCGGGCGACCTTCGGTGCTGTTGCTGCCGGTGAGGAGGGAAAGCACCGCGGCCGACACGCGCCGTGAGTATGTGCGGGCCGGGCCCTTCTCGGGACTGTAGACGGGGGCCCCTTCATTCTTTCCGTCAGGTGTTTGCCCTGGGTTGCCCTTCCCTGTGTCCTCTGTCAAATCTCTGCTCGTGGAGACCTGACTGTAGTAGGTCTCATTCTGCGAGCAGAATCGGGCTCTCCCTGTGTTCTTATGTCTCCCTCTTATGGCCCTGATTACCCCTTGTCCGTTTCCGTGATTCCTTTTCTCTCTGATTAAACTATCAGCTCTTTGAGAGCAGAAAACAACGTTCGGGTCTTAGAGCCCTGTTAGGATAGTAGCTCACATTGAGTACTTGTATGTTAGGCAGCTTTCTAAGTGGTTTAGCGAATTATTTTATTTAGTCTTCAGAACAATCTTAAGAGGTAGATAGCATTGTGATCCTCCTCCTGTGGATTAGGAAACAATTCAGAGAAGTAACTTGCCCAGAGTCACAGAGGTAGTGAGTGGCAGCAGGCCTGCCTGCTGAACCATGGTGTGTGCAACCTGTGATGTGTGCGTACTCAGTGATTGAGGGATGCGTGAATGGGTGTACGGAGATATATTACAATCGACATCAGCAGATAGAGTCAGGAGACCTGGCATTTCCTCCTTTTGGACCTCAGTTTACGCATCAGTGGGGGAAAAAGTTGTTGTTGTTTTTTTAAGATTTTATTTGAGAGAGAAATTGCAACACAGCGAGAGAGAGCATGAGTAAGGAGGAAAGGGAGAGAACAGGGTGAACCGACTGAACCACCTAGGCACCCCCCTTAAAAAAGTTTTCGACTAGATAGTCTTTGAGGGCCCTTCAGCCCTGAAGTTCTTAGCTTGAGAACCTGCTGTGAGCCAGGTGCTAAGGAGATACAAAGAAGCAAAAGTTCTGGTTCCCACCTTAAAGAGTTCCTGGTCTGGTAAGAGAGTTGAGATAAGGGGCGCCTGGGTGGCTCAGTGGTTAAAGCCTCTGCCTTCCGCTCAGGTCATGGTCTCTGGGTCCTGGGATCGAGCCCCACATCGGGCTCTCTGCTCAGCAGGGACCCTGCTTCCCCCTCTCTCTCTGCCTACTTGTGATCTCTGTCTGTCAAATAATAAATAAAATCTTTAAAAGAAAAAAAGAGTTGAGATAATATGATGCTTTAGCAGAAATGCAGGCATTGTGAAGGAAGAACCAGGGAATAGCTTTGAGAAGAGGCAAATACCTCAACTGCAGTAATAAGAAGAGTCTTTGTAGATTCTGAGGTGACATTTTTCCAAAGTTTTCCCTGGAAGAGGAATTCTCTACCCTCTCCTTCTTCAAGGTTCTGCAGGGAGCCCTGCTGGGAGACAACCCTGCTTGTGAGCCCGAGACTGAATGCAGGGGTGGCTGCTACCTTCTCCATTCCTTTGTTAAATATGCCTTCTCCTTCCAGCCACTGTCAGACCACGGGATGATGTGGCCCACAAGCAGCTCTCAGCATTTGGAGAGTATGTGGCTGAAATTCTGCCCAAGTATGTCCAGCAAGTTCAGGTAATATTCACAATGGTTGTTTGGTCATGGGTCAAGAAAGAACCATGTTTTCAGGGCATGTAGGAGTAGGCAGCCTCGTGTCAAAGAAACCAGTCTCTTCTCTGCCACTTGGTGTTCTTTCTCTGTTCTAAACCAGGAGACTCCAGCTGAAGTTAGCTGCTCTTTCAATAGCTCTTTGTTCCTTCTTTTCTCCCTTTCCATGTCTGCAGGTGTCTTGCTTCAATGAGTTAGAGATCTGTATCCATCCTGATGGAGTCATCCCAGTGCTGACTTTCCTCAGGGATCACACCAATGCACAATTCAAGTCCTTGGCTGACTTGACAGCAGTGGACATCCCCACTCGGCAGAACCGTTTTGAGGTCAGTCGGGAAATTTGAGAAGATTTGGTGGGTAAAGAAGAGGGACTACAAGTCCCAGAGTAATAGCTACCAATGGGAGCCGCAGGCCTCCTTAGTTTTAGTTCAGGTCAAACAATACAACACAGCAGTTAAACTAGGGCCGCAGATCAAGCAAACCTCAAGTTTGAGTCCTAGCTCTGCCACGAATAGGCTACGTTTTTAACTTCAGACATTTTAATTTTTCTAAGCTTAAGATTTCTTTCTTTCTTTTTTAAGGTTACTTATTTTTTTTGAGAGAGAGCACGCATGCACAAACAGGGTAGGGACAGAGGGAGAAGCAGACTCCCTGCTGAGTGGGGAGCCTGATCCCAGGACCCTGAGATCATGACCCAAGCCAGAGTCAGATGCTTAACCTATCAAGCCACCCAGGGACCCCTAAGCTTTACATTTCTTATGTTCAAAATAAGAATAAAATTGTCCCTACCTCATAGAGTGGTTGTGAGGATGAAATGAGATAGTACAAGTAGACTTCCAGCACATGGGATGTTCTTAATACATTTAGCTGTTGATATTTACTGATCATCTATTTGCTAGATCTTGGGATTAAAGGGGAAGTAATACCCAATACCTGCCTTCAAGGAGTCCCCCCAACTCTGGTGAGGGAGAAGGACACATAAAGAGCTGACTGTGATAACATGTAATGCGTGGGATGTTAGATGATAGGAGAATACAGGAGGGGCACTCAGTTCTGTCTGGGATGCTTTGAAGAAAGAAAGAGTGTTTGTGCTGAACCTTCACGGATGACCAAGAGACCAGGAATTAGCCCAGTAAGGACTGGGGCTGGGAGAGGGGAGTCCAGAGTCATCCCAGACAGAGGGAATAGCATGAGCAACGACAAGCATGCTGACACGCTAAGCTGTAGCGTGGCTTAGGCCTTCAGAAGTAGTTCTAAATATAGGAGAACCTTGAGGTTTTTGAGCTTTAGGACGGAAGACACGTTACAGGTAGAATCCTAACCCACCTTGTATCCTCGTTATTGATGTTCTCACTCAGGGACTCCCACCCTAGACCCTGTACTGTAGCCATCTTGGTCTTCCAGCTCCTTTTGCTCTTCCTAGATTGTTTACAACCTGCTTTCTCTGCGCTTCAACTCTCGGATCCGTGTGAAGACCTATACAGATGAGCTGACACCCATTGAGTCCACGGTTTCTGTGTTTAAGGCAGCTAACTGGTATGAGAGGGAGGTGAGTTACTGGACATGGCGGATCCTGTCTTTAGGCCAGAGTTGCAGAATTGGCTGAAACTCTTGTATGCAGTGCATCCTCAGCCCTATGTTGGTCATGATGGACTAGTTGCCTGAGGGCCTCTTTTTTTTTCTAGATCTGGGACATGTTTGGAGTCTTCTTTGCTAACCACCCTGACCTAAGAAGGATCCTGACAGACTATGGCTTTGAGGGACATCCTTTCCGGAAAGACTTTCCCCTCTCTGGCTACGTTGAGGTAGAAGGAACCATGGAACTGGGACAGCAGCCTCAGTGAAAGACTGGCAGGGAACCTGGGATATTCTGGGCATGGCGGGAAATATGGTCTGTGTATTGTGGTGGGCCTAAGAGCATAGGCTCGGGGCGGGGAGAACATAGGCTCTGGATTCAAATCCTAGCACCACTTCTGTAATTCTGGGGCCTGTTATTTAATTTCTCTATGACGATTTTCTTAGCTTCAAAATGGGAACAGTAGTACTTAACTAATAAGATTTATGGTGAGTTGAATGATGTATGCGTATAGCCTGGTGTCTTGTAAATACTCAGTTGACATTAGCCATTATCGTAATGATCATTTTAATGACCAAGGCGACCTTGAGGACACACTTCGTCTGTTCACAAGATCTAAAAGCGAAGGACCATTTTACCCTGCCCTGGACCTCTGAGAAGGCAGCTGACAGGGAGGACACTAAACGTTTAGCCCTTGAGAATGCTCAGAGGCAGGATAATTAACATGTGACTACAAAGGCCTTAAGGAGAATTCCAGTGCTTTGCTTTACCACCTTTGCTACAGGTTGTTCATGAGCAGGAAGATGGTCTATTGCATACATAAACTTGTGATTTTGTAGCAAAGTAACTTTTCAGAAATGTTGAGATAGTAGCCATCCACCTTTTCTCCTCAGTACCCAGAAATGCCTGTTTTCTCAGTGTTTTGCATGGGCCCATTTGCTTCTCCAGCTGCTTCTGGTTAGGGCTACTTCCCTCTCCTTGTTTTCACGGTCTCCCTTATCTGGTTGCCTCTTCACCCCACCACCAGTTTGTCTTTACCTTATCCAGCTGATCCTCCCACCAAGAAAAGCATCCCAAATTCACTGCCTTGCATCTTGAGTGATAATGCCAAAAGCCACGTGGTCAGAACTTGAGTGCTTGCCAGTTTAGGGTCACTCTTTTCAGCCACTGACTTGCTTCCTAATCCTGGGCTGATGCTCGCCATTTCTTTGTAAGTATGGATGGGTAAGCAAAGTCATTTGTGCTGGAAAAGGAGCTCAGAGTTTATGTGGGCATGGTGAGCAGGGGAGCCTGGCTGGGTGACGGCAGGCCATTTTGGACTAAGGGTAGGATGTGACTTGATCGGTAATCATGTGTGTGGACACTTGCTGACAGAGGCTGGGATCACACTCAAGGACAGAGAAGTAATGCGGTTGGTGAAGTCACCTGTGCCTGTGGAAAAGGAGGCTCCTTAGCGGCTCAATAGCTCTGAACGAGGTCTTCCTCAGTGCTTAAGCCTGTCTTTCTCTTCTGCAGTTACGCTATGACGATGAGGTGAAGCGGGTGGTGGCTGAGCCAGTGGAGTTGGCCCAGGAGTTCCGCAAGTTTGACCTGAACAGCCCATGGGAGGCTTTCCCTGCCTATCGCCAGCCCCCTGAGAGTCTCAAGCTTGAAGCAGGAGACAAGAAACCTGAAACCAAGTAGCTCCAGCGAAGGCATGTGGATACTAGAAAGCGCTTTATCTATAACTGAGCATCCCTGTAAATAAACTCCTGAGACTAACCATTTCTTGTGTGCTTAATGGTAGAAATGAAGCTTGACTTGGGAGAGGGGAGGTTCAGCAGTTTTTCCCGTCTTCCTTAAAGTGAATACCAACCCAGGAATCTCTTTTAATGGGACTAAGTAGTACAGTTGCAGACATGGTGACCTGCAGGCCTGGACGTACTTCTGAGAGAGGGACTCTGGAGCTGAAATGGAAAGTTCTCACTGTCCACAGGGCTTAGGATGGGTGTGGCACGGCATCTCCTGAAAGCTGGAGGGCCCTCAACAACTGCAGGAGAAAACCCCTGGCCACTGCAGACTGGTGGCAGCTGACGATCGAGGGGTCTGGGTGGAACCCAGGAAACCCCCACTCATCCCATCCAAACATCCATAGGGTTCCATGAGCCAAAGCTCATTTTTGAGTCTTGAACCCCATATCCTGCTCCCTACAATCTAACAGCCCATCATGTTTGGGCTAAGGTAATCTTCCTAGACTCCAGCCAGAGCTAAGAATGTTGTAAGCAAGCAAAGGAGGTCCCAAGGCTGGCGCAAAAGATACTCAGAAGCTGCAGATCTGTCTTCTGGGTGACAGGACTCTACCCTAGCCGGCCTGTGGTCTGTATGGCTGGTGGCTGAGTGCCTGAGGTGGAAGTGCTCAGCTCTGCTGGTCCATGGGACCACCCAGCCAGCCCATCATGTAGTTGGAGAACCACTGCAGTTCCAGAACCAAGCTTTGCAGCTGATGCTGTTGGCTGCTGAGGGGGTCCCTGGAGGCTGGGCTGGGCTGGACTGGACTGGGTGTTAGAGCCTGAGCTCAGCTACAGGATACTTTGGGGGTGAGGACAGATAGTAAGGTAGTGTTACCGCCTGGGCTCTTTCCTACCTCTTGGGAGGGCCAAGCTAAAGCTGTTTGCTACCAAGCACCGTTTTTCTAGCAAGCAAGCATCCCGCCCATCTGGACAGGAACAGGCTGAGGGCTTGAGAAGCCGGAGCCAGGCTCCTACTGCCAGCAACTTAAGATTCCACATTTCCACAGGACGGAAGGTCCTGGGAAGTCAGAGCCAGCCCCTCCCTGTTTAGCATTGAAGACTGACACACAAAATAGGGAACGCCTGAGCAGCCTGCAGTGGAAAGTTGGAGTCGTGTTGTGTGACAGGCGGATGCAGGAACAGAGAGCAGCTGGGGAGAGGAAGACTGAGAGGACGTGGTGGGGTATGGCTGGGACCATGCAATTCCTGGCTTGGCTAATAGTAGCCATTTGCCTTCTCCCTGGGGTGACTACAACCCAGCACCATCCAGGTACGGGGCTTTAGGGTGGGGTGGATGGGAGCCAAGGAATGCTGCCTGCTGATAGCAGTTAAAGTTGGTTCTATCTGAACCTAGCAGGGCCTATGCACCGTGGGCACAGTGGCAGATTAAGCTGTGCAGCAGGGGTTAATAGTCTGGGCCCTCACCCTGGAACCAGAGAGGTCCAAATGAAGGGAGGTAGTCCCAAGTGCCCTCAACACCAGCCCTGGACAGAGGTGGGCGGTGCCCTTATTCTAGATGTGCAAACAGGACCTCTGGACCTGCCCTGGGCTCGGGACCATCATTCTAAGGTCTGGGCAGCACACCAGAGTGTGAGATGAAGGAAGCTGCAGCAGACAACCTGCCTTGGCTGGCTTCCCTGCCTTCCGCATGATCACTACTGAGGGGCAAGGAAGGAGCAGATTTCTTCCTAAAGGGGTCCTCAACCCTTGGGGAGAGTCACTGGCACTGTCTTAGGTCACATTGTCCCAGATGATTATAGGGAGGGGAAGTGAAGTGTCTTGTGACCCAGTGGTCAGGAGTTCTTTGCCAAGGGAACTGTAGAAGTTGAAGGAGGAGTCCTGGACATTTGCCAAGGTGCTATCTGGGTTTGGGATGATGATTTGGGGATCACAAGACCTATGCCTCGGAGGGTGAATGTCAATGTGTGTGTGTGCGTGTGTGCGCGCGCATGCACGCGCATTTAAAGGAAGGGGAACATGGGATGGTCTTCCTGGTTTTGTAGATAGAAGAACCTCTAGGCCTCTCTACCACATAGCTAAGGGGCACCTCTGGGAGGCTGGGGTATTCAGGGTGGAGCTTGGCAGGAGCCTGATTCCTTTCTGCTGCCCCAGGGCAGCCCATGGACAGCGCCAGCGTGGGAGGTGGCCTGCAGGAGCCAGAGGCCCCGGAAGTGATGTTTGAGGTCTTTCCTCCAGCCTGGGATATGGGGGAGGGAGTGTCCAGAGGTCCCTAAGCTCAGGGTTGGGAAGGGGGATGTCTTAAGCTAGGCCTGCTGGGCGGGGGAGGGGGGCAACCCAGCATGGGTCCTATTGCCTGCTTATGCTCCCCCACACCCAGCCCACTCTTGCTCCCTGCCCTGCCCCCAGACCCCAGCCCACCCCTTACATGGCTCCCCTTGCAGCTACTCTGGGCTGGGCTGGAGCTGGATGTCATGGGGCAGCTGCACATCCAGGATGAGGAACTGGCATCCACACGCCCAGGCCGCCGACTCAGGCTCCTCCTGCAGCACCACGTGCCCGGTGACTTGGAGGGTGCTAAGCAGCGGCTGCAGCAGTTCCAGGATCTGCGGAAAGGGCCTCCTCTTAGCCCTTGGGACTTTGAACATCTGCTTCTCACAGGCTTGTCCTGTGTCTACCGGCTCCACGAGGCTAGTGAGGCTGAGGAGAGGGGTCGCTGGGCCCAGGTCTTCGCCCTGCTAGCACAGGAAACACTCTGGGACCTGTGCAAGGGCTTCTGCCCCCAGGGGAAGCCCCCATCTTTGGGGCCCTGGGCCTTGATCCTTGACCTCTTTCCCTGACCCTCCCCTTTCATCTACCAACCCACCACTGCCCCCCAACCCGTGGCCCAAGCCAGACCCATCCTGGGCAGTGGCTTCCATCTGGCACGTGGTCCTTCCCACTGTGTTCAGGTCTCTGGGCTTAGATTGTACCCTGGAACCCAGTTTACCCCTTCCCCATTTTCTTCCCTGAGCCCTGGGAGGCTAAAAACCTGGGTCTCAGGCATCAGGCACAGAGCTAAAAGCAGGACTTGCAGGTGTGTGTTGGAGGTCAGGGTTGAGAAGTATGTTCAAGAGATGCTGAAAAGAAAGCTGCCCCAAGGAAGGCCAAGTCAGATGCTCCAACTCCTACCCTGGCAGTCTGTGACAAGTCTTGCAGAATCTATGGGGACCTTGTGAATGCGCACCACCCAGTCCTAACTTACATACCCCTTTTAAATCCCAACCAGTGCTCTGGAGTCCCTGTGCCCCATGTTCCCCGTCTAGTCTAGAATAGACTGGACATTTTTAGTTTGGTCTGTTGGAGGAGTGGAGGTAAGCAGGTGGAAGCACGTTACCTTTCCTTGGCTGGGGGTGCGGGGGTGGAGGGGTGGAGTTGTGGGGTGGAGGGGGTGGGGGAGCAGGTGTTTTGGTCCATCTCAACAAGGCTCAGATGAACACCTCGGAGGGGGAAGAGATGCTGCGAGGGGACTGACTGAGACAAGCTGAACCTGGCTGATGTAGTCCTGATTCTGTGTAGCTGTCCCATAAAATGTTCTGTTCTGGCCTGCAGCCTGTGTCTTTTTATGCCCAAGTAAGTTGTTTAACCCCTGCCCTGGGCGAATCACCTTCCCTGTCCTGGGAGGGCAGGAGGTGGGGTAACCAGGTGTCAACCGCTCATCCCCCATAACCCTGCTAGAAGAAGGAACGTTCTGTTTCCTTGAAGGGAGCAGGGTGTGGTCCCTTGTCACGAGAAAGAACCAGCTGCACCCAGAGTGACGTCGTAGGTCTGTGGGAAGGAGGTAGAGGGAATGACTGGAAAGGAACGTGAAAGGGAGTCCCTGAGGGGTTGGGCGAGTCGGGTTCCGTTCAATCACATTCCCATCTCCTCGCCCACCCAGGGCCTGACCAGATCCTGCCCTCGGCCTTCCGCCCCCCACCGCGGTCTGCAGTAGTCCGTGCCTTCCCGCCCCGCCGGAGACCACAGCGTCGCCGAGAGGACAGAGCGCAGGACCCCAGGCGGACAGGCGCCGGCGCAGGCCCACTTTATTGGCAGAGTCAGCCGCACGGAATGGGCCATCATGCTCGCGCCGGCGGGTCGCTCGGGCCGCGGCCCGGCTCCGCATGCACGCCCCGGGCCGCCCCGGGGCTCGTCTCTCCGGGCGGGGCTCAGAGCTCCGGGGGCCCGAGGCCCGGCTGGCCCGCGGGCGCGAGGTCGGGGTACACCAGGAAGCCGGAGAAGGTGATGTACTTGCCGTGGTTGCTGTAGGCGCCGTAGCCGTCGTGATCGTGGCTGAGCAGCCAGACGGCGTCGCCGCGCCGCAGCGCCAGCATCACGCTCTGGCTCTGCATCTCGCGGCGCCGGGACGCGCCGTCGTCGTAAATCATGGCCTGCACCTCGTCGCGGTTCTTCATCAGCTTCACCGACAGCGTCTTGCGCGGCAGCTTGCCCAGCGTGAAGGAGAAGAAGTAGGCGCCCGGCAGGCGGCAGCGGAACACACCCGCCGCCGCGTCGAAGTCGCCGCCGATGTTGACGAGCTCCGTGTCGAAGGCGAGCGGCCGGTGCCGCGGCCCAGGGCCCGCGTCCGAGCCCACCAGGCTGCGCGTGCGCGCCGCCGAGAAGGCCGAGCGCGGCTCGCGGGGCGCGGGCGGCCCGCGCGCAGGCGCGTCGGCGTCGGCGTACACCAGGTAGCCGCTGAAGGTGGCGCCCGGGGCGCCGAGCGCGTACTGCGGGGCGCCGTGCAGCCGCAGCCACACCGTGTCGCCGTAGTCGAGCTGCAGCATGGCGCTCTGGCTGGCGGCGCGCCGCGCGCCGGGCCGCCGCTGCTCGTCGAAGGCCAGCGCCTGCACCTCGTCGCGGTTGCGCACCAGCATCACCGACAGGCTCTTGTGTGGGGCCTTGCCGGCCGTGAAGGAGAAGAAGTAGGCGCCGGGCACGCGGCAGCGGAACTGGCCCGTGGCCGCGTCGAAGTCGCCGCCGATGTTCACGTACACCTTGTCGAAGGTCACCGCCATCTCCGATGTGCCCTCCAGGGGGGTGGTGCGTGCCGCCGAGAAGGCCGAGCGCAGCTCTGTCGAGCCCGCCGCCGCGGGCCCCAGGGCCCAGCAGGCGGCAGGGCCCAGCAGGCCCAGCAGGAGCAGCAGCATGGTGCCTGGGAGGGGAGGCAGAAGGGGAAGGAGATGGGGCTTGTGCAGGGGCTACCCGCAAACGCCCAGAGTTCCGAGACTGGGAGGCGCTGCTATTTTCACAGCCTGCCCCTGACCCACAACTAGGACTCTGTTTCCTACGCAGCTGGACCAGGTCAGCCGTTCTCAAGCTTCAGCGGGCCTCAGTGTCATGTAGACGGCTTACTAGAGCACACGTTGTTGGGCCCGCACCCCCAGAATTTCAGTAAGTTTAGGATGAGGCTTGAGAATTTGCATTTCTAACAAATTCCAAGTAATGCAGATGCTGCTGGTCCAGGGACCGCACTTTGGGAACCAGAAGATTAAGCCAGTGAATCTCCTCTTTTTTTTTTTTTTTTTTTTTTTGTAAGAAACGAACCCCTTTCTCAAGTGAAGGCTCACACACCTGTAACACAGATACAAGCAGAAATGCTTTGGTGGAAGGGGCCTGTAACCCATCAGCTGGGTTTACCCCCTCCCCACCTTGGCACCACAGAGGGTGGTCAGGGCATCTGTTTCTTTCAGCCTGATTTGCTAAATTTTCCTGTGGCTATTCTATGGACCTTGGCCTGCCCCTCACTCAAGCACTAGTTCTCTATACTGATGGCCACTGTTTCAACCCCCACATGGACAGGAAAGGAAATAGCTGCTCATTGACCCCTTTCCTGGCCTCTGACCCACAAGGGTCAGCCACCACTTTGGACCTCTGGACTCCCCAGGGGCCCTTCTTGCAGCAAAGAGGTCAAAACAGCTGGGCTTTGACATAGCTCTGTCTGCACCCCTCAACCTCCCATGGGTGAAATCAGAGTAAGACTCTTTCCTCTGGGCTTGAGGGCTGGTCCCTGAGCAGAAGAAGAGAATCAGAGGCTCCCATGAATAGAGAGGGGGAGCAACAACTGCAACAAAGCTTTGGCAAGGCTGTGAGGTCAGCAGCTTTGTTCCTCAGTAGTGGTGGAGGGAAAGACTGACAGCTAGACCTGGGCTCAGTTCCTGGCTCTACCACTTAAATGTGTGAAACCTTTGGCAAGGTCCTTAACTTCTCTGGGCATGGCTTCTTTTATGTAAATAGGGAGACCTGCCTCAGTCTTACTGTGAGGATACTCTGAGGTGGCAGGTGCAAACCCCATTTGTGAATGGTAGTGTTGCCCTGGTGTGCAGGTGCTTCTCAGACTTGAGAAAAGTGATCTGGTCAAGTTCTTGACATGAGGAGTTAGGGACTCAGTAACTCCTACCCCTGGGAGCTTGTGAAGGCAATGCTTAACTCCATCATGCTTCTGTAGGGCATAGGCTTTGGAGCTTGAATACCCAAAGGCCCTGAAGTGGAGACAAAGTGGGAAAGAAAATGAGCTGACAACAGCCTGGGAAGTACTCCGGGAGTGTGTGTAGCTCTGTGGCTCTTAGAGACACTGGGGGCTTGCTGAGAAGGACTGCCAGGGGCAGAGCACGCTCCAAAAGGACATTCGTCTTCGGGTAGGTGGGCACTAGAATCTAGCCCACATTCTACTTGCCCTACAGTGTAGAGCTGCTGCACCTGGGGAAGTGTGCCTTTTTCTAATTAGGACCCCAAGTCTCTAACCCTTCTCTCCCTACAGAGGAGGGACCTTTTGTAATTCCTACAAAGGCACCCCGTGGGGTAGCCGATACCCTTGATGAGGGCAGGGAGGAAGAAGGGGACCCATCTACAGTGATGAAGATTGCACCTCCTGAGTATTCCCTTTCATAAAGCTCTTTGGACACATCTGGTCTTGCAGCAAAACTTTGAGACAGGTGGGCCCTCTCCCACTTTATAGATGAGAAATTCAGGCCCAAACAAGGAAAGAATTTTGGCCCAAGGTAATCATGCACACTGAGGCACCCTTGAACCGAGGTCTTTTGACTCCAGATTCAGTGTGCCTTCCTCTCCACCACCTTTTTTCCTCATAGACACAGATATTTCCAGGGAACCTGTCCTTAGCCTCGGTTTCCCTTTTTTGGAAAAATAGGAGAGGGGAGAAGTGGAATGAATCTTGGGATTCAGGGTGAAAGAGAAAGAAAGCAAAAAGGAAATGAAGCCAATGAAACAAGCAAGAACTCTAGCGTTTTGCCTTCCTGGAGTATGGGAACATCTCAGCTCTTTCTAACCCTACTCCTCCTTCTAGCAGGTCCTGCCCCTGGAGCACCTGCCCACCCTGCCTTCAGCGATCTCCCTGCAGAGTCTCGTGCACTCCACGAGGACCAGAGGGTCCTCCTGTGTGTACAGTACTCACCCCCTGCCCATTTCTCACCAGCACTGCCATTTCCCAGATCCCTACGTCCCCATCCTTCCTTAAACCCCCTTCCCCGACCCCAGGGCCGGTCAGAGGTGGGAGGGTGTCAGGTGGGCATCATAGCTCCAGGAAAGGAAATGGCTGTTCCTAGCTCTGTCCAGGTGAGGCTCAAAATAGTCATCTTCAAAGAGACGAAACTGGGACACGGAGACCTGGGCAGACCCAGAGCCGCGGAACCGACGGGGGCGGTGCCGCTATGTCAGGCGAAGGGGATCTCAGAGCCCCTCTCCTCGCCAAACCCCACTCCCCAATGACCCCCTCCTTCAAGCCTCGCTAAAACCTCTTCCCACCTTGAAAGACCCTCATGTTCCCAAGAAGATAAGCCCTCGTTTTACAGAAGCCAATTAATCCTTCCTCCTGAGAAAAGAAATCCCTCGGGAGGAGGTACCCTAGACGCCCCCCCCCCCGTCCGCCCCCCTGCCAACCTTCCTTCATCCATCCCTTCCGAGTGAAAGCCCTTGAGCTTCTTTCATGAAAAAGCTCTCAGGTCCTGCTTCTCAGCGATCAAGGAACCCGATTACCCCGGCGCCTTCGCCCGCCCCCGCTTCCACACGGGAGAAAGCTTGGCTCCCCGCCCCGGAGCTGCCCTCACCTGGCTGGGGGCGGCTGGAGGGTCGGGTCCGCTCCGAGCCAGCGATCCGGCTCGGGGCTGCTGGGTCTGGACTCCGGGCTCCCGGCTCCACACGGGCGCCGGGGCTGCGCACTGACCGCCCGCGCTGCGGCGGGGCCGGGCCTGGTGGCGGCGGTGGCGGCGGCGGGGCGCTGGGACCCTGGGACCCCGGGGCGGGCGCGAGGCAGCGAGGTGACAGGGAACGAGGACGGCTGAAGAGCAAGGCGAGCTGACCGGCGCGAGGAGCGGCAGGGGAGCCGCGGGAAGGGGGAGAGAGGAGGAGAAAGGAGAGGGAGGGGCGCGCCGAAGAAGGGGAGCCGCGCAGGGCCTAGGGGCACCGCACGGAGGAGGCCCCCCGCGCAGGCTGCGCCGAGCCCTGGGTTCTTCCTCATCCGTGACCTCCCTGGAGCTTCAGGCTCTGGTTCCATAGAACACACACATCATCAACCCAAGTTAGCAAACGGGGAAACTGAGGCCTGAGGCAGAGGACAAACTGGGGGTGGCCTGGGGCACTCTCCAGACCGGCCTCCTCCCCGGTTTGAGGAGAGGGGACTGCCGCAGAACACAGACTGGACAAGCCGCTGGGCGGCAAGGACAGTGGAAGGTGAGATTTTGGCTGGGACAGATGTCCAGGCTGAATGGCACTGGGGGAGGGGGTCTGAGGGAAGGGAAGGATAAATGGGTCAATGTCACCAGTAAAGAAAGAGCTTGGAGTGATCTAGTTTCTCTTCCTTGCCTCTGAATCTGAAAATGCCCATAGATAGTTAGGAAGGAAGGGAGGAAGACCAAGCCCCCAGACATCGGTGGGTCAGGATGGACCCCCTGAGGAGGGGATGCAAAGGAAGGTCATCCTTGGGGCAGAATTGAGTTTTGGCTGACTAGGCTGCTTCCCCAGTGCCCATAAGAAAGGAGAAGGCACTGGGCGGGCTCGGAGGGCCCGTTGCAGAGGGACACCGACACCTTGCCTACCTGGGGTGAGGGTAGCAGGATCCAGCCAGACACCAGGGCCAGGAACAGCTGTCTTCCCATCTCAGCACTCACCAGAGAACCCCCGCCCCACCACCATTGGCCTCCACTCTGGGTTTGGACTCCTGCAGCCATCTTGGACTCCCTCCTCAGGGCTGCTGCTCTCTCCCAACAGCTGTGGGGGTATGCACCTGCCTGGCACTCAGTAGGTGTTGATTGAGTGGATGGCTCTAGAAGGGCCCTACTCTCAGCTGCTAGGAGCTGGTGCCCCCCGTCTCCCTCTGGCTGATTCGGAAGACCTGCGCTCTGGTCCTGGCTCTGTCACAGACCCTGTGTGTGGACCCAGAGAAGCCTGGCGCCCTGGGAAGCCGTCTGCCCTCTGGAGCTTTCCTTCTGGAACTCTCGAAAACTCATGTGACCCCAGTTAGTCTGATGCAGGTTAGTTCTCATGAAGGCGTTGATAATGATGATGGGCTCATTAAGTTTTCTTCAGGGTGTTAGGTGAAGGATGAATGCGTACTTGCCTCAACGGAAGGAAATGAACAGAGGCATTTCGTGCTGGGCACTGGGGATATTTGGGGCCTCCGGTGAAGTACCTGTCTAGTCCTGGTTAGATCACGGCTGTGCCCTTCACCGGATTCAAAAGCTTGGGTCAGGAGCCTATGGGAAGGCGTGAGGCAAAGGAAGAGTGGGATGAGCCACGCAGGGATGTGGCAGGAGGGCTGAGGAAGGCAGGATGCTGACTTGTGTCAGCCACAAGCCTGTTAGAACATTGGTCCTCTTCTGGACCAGAAGGGTGAGGCTGCCATCTTGAAACTGCCTTTTGAAGTGTCATTCCAATGGTGGGAGGGCAGGGAGGAAGGCAGGGTTCTCTAGGCAAGACCATTATATCCTGGTGGGGGCCTGGCTCAGACTGAAAGCCATTTGACACTTTCCCTGGGTCCATAAAAAGTTCCACAGGAGCAGTCAGGGTTGGGGAGACAGGTGGCTGGGGCAGAGGACAGCAGGGTTTGTGTTAGGGGCCACTGGGAAAGAGATCTGGAGAAAGAGGATGCCATGAGCTGGTGGGTGACTAGGGCAGGCTAGAGTGGGGGGCACGGGTGTGCCAGAATGGAAGGAGGAGGTGGAAAGAGCCCTAGGCTATGTTGTACTCCCTGCCTGCTCCTACTTTGTTGTGCATTGATTATAACGCAATAACAATTTTAATGTTCTCCTTTTACTGAGTGTAGCAGATATTATTAGTGACCCCCACCCCCACGTCGACCTGGAGGTCGTTGGCCGACAGTTCCTGAATTTGCTTCCAGTCTCTCCGGGGACCTTCCTGGCTGGGAAAGTGAGTGTGCGGTAGGCTGCAAGTGGAGAAATAACACCCCCAGGGGAACCCTCAAGCAAGCAGGGTCCAGAGTTAGTGGGTAAACTCTATGGGTTTCGGGCCCTCGGTGGGACAACTCCCGATTGTCAGACACATTCCGGTCTAAGAGACTCCAGCATGAAGTTGAAGTCACCCATGGGAAAAACCCACTCTTCTCTGTTCGCTTTATTTGGTTTTCTCCCTTCCTTGTCTCACTTCCCTACTCCTTCACCCTGCTTCTTGGGATTAACTTTTAAATAAACTACTTATACCCAAATCTTTGACTCGAAGTGTGCTTTTGGGGGAACCCAAACTAAGACAATGAACAATAACTGTGTTTTAAACCGTGGTATGTGCTTTTTCACATTTGTTCCCTTATTTAATTTTCTTAACATCCCCTGAAGTAGATACCATTAACCCAATTTTACAAATGAGGAATGAAGTGGTTATATGCAGGGAGAGGAGGGATTGAAACCCAGGTGTGCTTAGCTCCAAAACCTGATCCTTAACCACTGTGTTCAGCAGCCTCCCTAATTCTCTGATCCTCTTTGGATCATATATTTTTATGTGTAAAACAAGGGATGGGCTCTTGAGTTTAAAGGGAAGCAATGTACCCGGTTTCTCCTGGGGCTAGGCATGGCCAATGTGAAGCTATTGGGAAAGAAAGTGCTTGAAAGGGGCCAACTCAGCTAGAAAGCCCTCTCTTTTGCTATCCCCTTTTCTCTTCCCTCTTCCTGGAATGCATACATGAAGTCTGGAGCCCCATTTGCCATCTTGGGCCAGGAAACACCAGTGAAGGGTTTTAAGGCACAGTCTTAAGGTAGGTGCCCAGGAAGAAGCTGAGATGAAAAAGATCTAGAGACCCTGCCCTCAAGGAGCTAATCCTTTAGTGGGAGTGGCTGGATATGCATAGAAAGAACCCTAACAAGGTGAAAGAGATCAGCCTCCAGAGCTGAGCTGGTAAGTGCTATGAGAGCTCAGGGAGGGAGGAATTCCACCAGCAGTGTGTGGGGTGGATGTGTGTATAGGGAAGATGTCACAGAGGGGGCTCTTTCTTTTTCTTTTTAAATTTAGCTCTTTTACATTTTTTAAAAGATTTTATTTCACAGAGAGAGAGAGAGAGATCACAAGTAGGCAGAGAGGCAGGCAGAGAGAAAGGGGAAGTAGGCTCCCTGCTGAGCAGAGAGCCCCATGCGGGGCTGGATCCCAGGACCCTGAGATCATGACCTGAGCCGAAGGCAGAGGCTTTAATCCACTGAGCCACCCAGGTGCCCTACATTTTTTAAAAAGTAAGCTCTACATTCAACTTGGGGCTTGAACTCACAACCCTGAGATCAAGAGTTGATGGTGTCCTGACTGAGTGAGACAGAGACAGAGAAGGCTATTTTTAAATAATGCAAGGATTTGGCAGTGAGGTGGAAGAGCAGGGGTGGGATCCCATCAAAGGTAAGAATATGAGCAAAGGTGTGAGGTGGCCTAGACAGGGCTTGGGGAGGAAACCTTCCATGACTCAACTCCGGAGGGAAGGGTTTGTGATGGGAAGGTATGGCAGGTCAGGTGCATGCGCTTATATGCCAAGCTGAGGAGCTCAGACTATCCTGCAGGACAGGGGACAGAGCTCCGAGCTGTATTTTAAGATTACTCTGGCTGAGAGATAGGGGACATAAGAAGCGCCATCCGGGAGACCTACAAGAAGACAAAGTGTGCAGATGAATCTAAACTACACAGGGCTAGTCAGAAAGGAAAAGCAAGGGAGGAGATGGACTGGAGAGAGACTGAGAGAGTCCAAGAGCGACAGAGAGAGCACCCGTACAGGCTCACAATTTAATTAGCTTCCTGGCTTGCCAGTGGATTACAGGGGAATTAACAGAGCTCGGTGTCTAGGGACCTTGCTGGGAGTTGAGGGGAAGTTAATGAGAAAGACAACAACATGCCCCAGGGAGAAATGAAAGAGGAGGAAGTGTTAGCCCAGCAGAGATGCTGGCAGGAGAAACAGATGTCGGGGCTGCAGTCTCTGTCTTCCCGGGAGATTTCAGCCCTCTGGGGACCAAACATTTAGAGCTCCTGGGTGGGGGTTCTAGCCCCATCCCCCAGGGTTCCAGTTCCTCTGAGTGCCTGGTAAGTAACCCTGGAATGGGAAAGTTGGGGGCGCCTGTGAAGGTCAGGTTCCCAACTCTGCCGTTGTTGGGTCCCCAATGTTGGGCCCCCCAATAATGGGTCCGTGATTAAAGGAGCGAGACTGATACAAAGTGAAGGTCAAGCAAAGCTTTATTTCGCGCCCAGCATTGAGTCAAACTGACCAGCCGGGGCCACGCCTCTTACAGACTAACTTTAATAGAGCAAAGGCCATGTGGTTGGACCCGGCCACACACAGGTGGCCAATGAGATTACAATTCACCCCATAGTAGCTCTTTGAACTAGCCTATTACCTTGGTCAGAATTGGTGCCCAAAAGGTGGGGCCCACACTCCTTGGTAGCTAGGGAGACAGTATGCGCGCTTTACTGATTGAATGTCTCCCCCTGACCCGACTCATCCCTGCATTCGGGCTGTTATCTCCACCTGACCTGACCCACCCTTGTATTTGGGCTTTGTTACGGGGGGGGGCGGGGGGGGGGGGGTGGGGGCTGGTTTCCCGGACTTGCTTTTAAGTAAGTTCCCCTTGGTGGGTGGGGGTGGGGGCAGGGTCAGTTTAAGTTTTACTGCATAAACAACAAAATGGCTGTTCAACCAAGGTGGGGCCACTCTGGCTAAATAGGCCCTTACACCATGACCTCTCCCCAGAGGGGGACTGAGCTCCGGCCCCCTTCAGCACATGGGGAGGTTGAGGCCTGGGAATGGGGAGGTGACCTGCTCTTAGCAGACGTGGCAAATGGCATTTTCCAAAGACAGCTACGATAGTATTTCCCATCCGCCATGTTCTTTTCATATTGGTGACCTTGCCACTCCCCTCTTAAGAGGACTTGGGGGCGCCTGGGTGGCTCAGTGGGTTAAACCTCTGCCTTCGGCTCAGATCATGATCTCAGGGTCCTGGGATCGTGTCCCACATCAGGCTCTCTGCTCAGTGGGGAGCCTGCTTCCCTCTCTCTCTCTGCCTGCCTCTCTGCCTACTTGTGATCTCTGTGTGTCAAATAAATAAATAAAATCTTAAAAAACAACAAAAAAAGAGGAGGACTTGGGTTGGGTCCTAAAGGGAGATACTGCTTCTGCCCTGCGCTCGCTCACTCCCTCTCGAAACTCTCTTGATGTGAGAAAGCCCAGGCTGCATGGAAAGGCCATTTATGAAGATGTGGTGGCCAACAGCCCAGGTCTGGAGCAGCTACCAGATTTGCAAGGTCTGGTGCAAGATGCAAATACTGGGTCTCTTCTTCAAAAATCAAGGGTTTGATGGGTGACCATAGAGCATTCAACCAGGCATTGAGCCCTCCGAAGGGCAGGGCTCGTGCAGCTGGAAGCTGGCCCGGACCCCAGCGTGGAGGCTGCAGCATCAGCGGCTCACAGCCTGAGGAGGCCTTTGAGAGGATTCCGTGCTCAGCCAGCCACCCTGACTGCAGTGTGTGTGGCAGGCTGGCAAGGCACACAGAAGACTGTTTTATTTTTATTTTTTTAGAATAACAGATTTTTTAAAAGATTTAATTTATTTGACAGAGTGGGAGAGAGCGAGCACAAGTAGGGGGAGCGGCAGGCAGAAAAGGAGAGGGAGAAGCAGTGAGCAGGGAGCCCGATGCGGGGTTCGATCGCAGGAGCCTGGAATCATGACCAGAGCCAGAGGCAGACACTCAACCAACGAGCCACCCAGGTGCCCTGAGAGGACTGTCCTAAATCATAACTTCTGGGTTATTAGAGCAGCAGACAGCTGCAACACTGGGGGAGTCAAAACTGGGGTGAAGATGTAGGACGTTCACTGAGTTTCTCCCCAAACCCAGGCTCATTCTCTGAGCTATTGTTCCAAGTTCTCTTTGACCCATGCTGATGGAGGGAACAGGAGGTACAAATAACTCCAGACCATCAGAGTCCCAGATCCCTTATGTTTGGCTATGGAATGCCATATGTTGACACCATAATCGACACATTCTTGGGGGACGAATGTCAGCTTTTCAATTGGAGGAGGCTGGGAAAAGACCCACTCTTCTTTGAGCTAACAGTGGTGGCAATGGGCCTGGCAGGAGACAATAGTATCCATGGGCTGCAGGAACCTCAGGGAGTGACAGTCGCTGGAAAAGAGGAATGGGGGGGAAGAAAGGAAAGGTATGTCCTGCCACAGCAGGTAAGGGAGAGAATCCCTGTGGCCCCGTGGCATCTTGATCCCTGTTTCTGACAATAGTGTCCTTTGATGACAGGCATTGCATTGATTCTGAACATGCGTGTGTGTGTGTGCATGTGTGTGCATGTGCGTTGAATCACTTTGCTTGTGTTTACCCAGCACAGCGAAATGAGTGGGCAGATTGGGAGAGTCTGGAATGCTTGTGCAGGGGGACAGCTTGGGATGGAAACCCAATCCACAACCCAGCTGAGTTGGCGGTTGGAGTAGGGGGAAGGGGCAGGGAGAGACACGAGTGGTACTGAGCAATTTATCCCTGCCACCTCAGTTTTTTTAAAGAGTAGTAAAAGGGCACCTGGGTGGCTCAGTGGGTTAAAGCCTCTGCCTTCGGCTCGGGTCATGATCTCAGGGTCCTGGGATCGAGCCCTGCATCGGGTTCTCTGCTCGGCAGGGAGCCTGCTTCCTCCTTTCTCTCTGCCTGCCTGCCTCTCTGCCCACTTGTGATCCCTATCTGTCAAATAAATAAATAAATAAGATCTTTAAAAAAAAAAAAAAAAGAAAAAATCAATACAATTGATTATATAATGCTCCAAGTGTGATATAAAGAAAAGGAAAGTAATTTTAATAAGATAATCTGTTTTTCTATATGTAAGTACTTGCACATTGCCATAATAAATAAATACCAAATAGAAATGAATATTTATATATTTTTTAAAAGATTTTATTCATTTATTCGACAGACAGAGATTACAAGTAGGTGGAGAGGCAGGCAGAGGTGGGTGGGAAGAAGGCTTCCCGCTGAGCAGACAGCCCAATGTGGGGCTCGATCCCAGGACCTGGGGATCATGACCTGAGCTGAAGGCAGAGGCTTTAACCCACTGAGCCACCCAGGCACCCCTGTTTATACTTTTAGAAGTATAGAATCTTCATAGAATCACAAGTGCAACAACTACGAACACATGCTGATACAAGGGTGTGCTGTCCAGAGTGCCAATACCATTACGATGCCTAACATGAACAACTCTTTGGTGAAATTGTAAACTAAACAAATTGCAATCCTTCCCCAATTTACAGGGAAGTTACATTCTTGGAAAATTCAGTGTACATTAAAACCATGCAAAAAATTTTGTTTTGTATGGAAAAGCGGGTTTTGTTTCTTACCTACATTAATGTAGTAAGGAATGAGAGCTAATGTTTCACATAATCAACGGTCCTAAACATTATAGGACACCTACCATCCCTGTGCACAGCCCACTAGATGCCAATAGTGTCCCTCAATCATTGTGACAACCAAAATGCTCTCTTACCTTTCCCAACTACCCTCAGCTCCTGCTTTGGGCAATGTTGGATTAGAAAGGGGCATGTGGTCTTCTGGGCTTTCTGTAATATTGTGTGAGATGATACTTGGAGCTACTGACTCCATCTTACAACCATGTGGGGGAAAGCATGAGGACAAAAGCTAATACACTGGGGATGACAGAATGAACAGATGGCAAGGCTCATGGTCCTTGATGATATTACTGAGCCACTGAGTTAACATGGTCTGGATTTATCCTACCTGTGGACATCACATTATGGGAGATGATAAACCCACTTCTTGGTTGAACCATTTTTTTTTTAAAGATAATTTATTTATTTTTTTGACACAGAGAGAGATCACAAGTAGGCAGAGAGGCAGGCAGAGAGAGAGGAGGAAGCAAGCTCCCTGCTGAGCAGAAAGCTGCATGCGGGGCTCGGTCCCAAGACCCCGAGATCACAACCGGAGCTGAAGGCAGAGGCCCAATCCACTGAGCCACCCAGGCGCCCCAGAACCACTTTTTAAATAAAGATTTTTATTTGACAGAGAGAGATCACAAATAGGCAGAGAGGCAGGCGGGGGGGGGGGGCGAAGCAGGCTCCCCACTGAGCAGAGAGCCCAATGTGGGGCTCGATCTCAGGACCCCGAGACCATGACCTGAGCTGGAGGCAGAAGCTTAACCCACTGAGCCACCCAGGCGCCCCTTGGTTGAACCATTTTGAGTTGAATCCTCTGTTTCTTGCAGTTAAAAGCATTCTAACTTTTACAGGTTATTTTCCCCTCTCCTGGTCTTCTTTAAGAGTATATTGAGAGGTGTGATCCGAAGGGGCACGTGCACCCGAATGTTTATAGCAGCAATGTCTACAATAGCCAAACTATGGAAAGAACCTAGATGTCCATCAACAGACGAATGGATAAAGATGTGGTATATATACACAATGGAATACTATGCAGCCATCAAAAGAAATGAAATCTTGCCATTTGCGACGACGTGGATGGAACTAGAGGGTATCATGCTTAGCAAAATAAGTCAATCGGAGAAAGACAACTATCATATGATCTCCCTGATATGAGGGAGAGGAGATGCAACATGGGGGGTTAAGGGGGTAGGAGAAGAGTAAATGAAACAAGATGGGATTGGGAGGGAGACAAACCATAAGTGACTCTTAATCTCACAAAACAAACTGAGGGTTGATGGGGGGAGGGGGATTGGGAGAGGGAGGGTGGGGTTATGGACATTGGGGAGGGTATGTGCTATGGTGAGTGCTATGAAGTGTGTAAACCTGGCGATTCACAGACCTGTACCCCTGGGGATAAAAATATATGTTTATAAAAAATAAAATTAAAAAAAAAGAGTATATTGAGAGGATTTCACACTCTAGGGCCTGTGAATCTAAGGGAAAATAAGAGAGCATGGTGACTAGAATGAGGGGTTGGGAAGGAACTGGAAGAGTCCATCTCTTGCACAGTATCTGGGAGGATGGAGAAAGAGGAGTGGATTCAGTCTGGGTAAGATGACCACTGGTTCCATTTAGGGCACTGAGATCACACTAGATTTGGGGGATGGAAAATTAGACCTACATAGTATCATCTCAGGCTAGTAAAAAAAATACAATTACATAGGAAAAGATTGGATGAATAAAACCAAAATATTTAGTTATTTTTGGTAGGTTCAGGGATGATATTTATTTTCTCTGTATTATTTTTTCTATTTCCCAAACTTCTCCAACAAATTTATAGCTTTCATTTGAAATGTAATTTAAAATGTCAATAAACTATAATTTCTTTCAAAGGTATCAAAAGAAGTAGGGCAGTGGAATGGAGTATAAAATCCAGTATTAGATCCAAATACATACTGGAATTAGAATACTATAAAAGTGGGATTTTAAGTTTATTTTTTTAAATATATCTATTTTATTTTTAATTATTTTTTTAATAATCTCTACACCCAACATGGGGCTCAAACCCATAACCCCAAGATCAAGAGTCACAAGCTCCACCTACTGAGGCAGCCAGGTGCCCCTAAAAGTGGGATTTTAAATCAGAGAAGAAAAGGTACATGATTCAATAAACTGTATGGGAACAATGTGTAGCCATTTGGAAAAAAAAATAAGTCGGATCTGTACATCATGTCTTATACCAAAAGAAGTAACAAATGGATCACATATTTAAAGGCAAAAATTAAACAAAAAAATACTGAAAGAAATCAAGTGATAACTTTTTAAAAAATTTTATAGTGAAGAAGTTTGAAGTATGACATAAAATCCAGAAGTCATAAAAAAATTGATAAATGTATCTATACATTTCCAACAGCTTAAAAGAGAAATATATTTACATGGCAAACTGCCAGAAACAAAATCTAAAGAGGGGCTCCCATGTGGCTCAGCTGGTCAAGCTTCGAGCTCTTAATCTCAGCTCAGGTCTTGACTTCAGGGTCGAGTTCAAGCCCCATGTTGGTCTCCACACTAGGTGTGGAGCATACTTAAAAAAAAAAAAAAGCCTGGGTGGTTTAGTCGTTAGGCATCTGCCTTCGGCTCAGGTCGTGGTCCAGGGTCCTGGGATTGAGCCCTGCATCAGGCTCCCTGCTCAGCGGGAAGTCTGCTTTTCCCTCTCCCACTCCCCCTGCTTGTGTTCCTTCTCTTGCTGTCTCTCTCCCTCTGTCAAATACATAAATAAAATCTTAAAAAAAAAAAAAAAAAAAAGACCAAGTACTTAAAAAAAAAAAAAGACAAACAACAAAATGGAAAACTTATTTGCAACTCAACAACTCAGTAAAAAATTGGGTAAAAGATATAAAGTTAATTAAAAAATACAAATAACTATTAGAATAAGAAAATCGTAGTATGATGCCATCATTTTTTTTAACTCTCAAGTCGTCAGAGAACACTAAGGTTTATAACCCGCCCTACTGGTGAGGAGGCTTTGGAAAAGCACATACATTGCCAGTGGGATAGCCAACTGGAACAACTGGGCAATTGGACAATACCTACTATATAAAACATACAGGCCCTTTGACTCTGTGATTCCACTTCTTGAAAAGTTGCTTCTCAGATACATGCCAGTATGTTTGAAATGACATGCTATTCACTGCAGCATTGTAATAGCAGAATATTGAAAATAAAAAAAAAATTCTACATGTCCAGCAACAGAGGACCCATTGAGTAAATTCTTAAATATATATATGTATATATATACACATATATAGACACACACACACAATGGAATACTATGTACCCTTTATAAAGGAATGAGCAATTATTTCATATAAGGGATGTAAAATAATCTCTAAGATTTACTGTTAAGTAAAAAAAAAAGGTGTACAGTATGCAATCATTTACGTTAAAACAGTATGCATTTGCTTTTGTGTGCATAGAATACCTCTTGGAGGATCTACAGCAAGCCCTTAACAGGAGGCTGATTCATCCTGGGGAGAGGAATGGTTTATAGGGAGAGAAAGAGAAACATACTTTTGTCTCACCCTTTTGCACCTAAAGTAAAGGATGGGGAGAACTATCATCTTTCTTGGTAGCTGCTCCATTCCTACTGGTTTCAGTTCCAAAGGACGTGGGCAGGAAGCTCCCAGCCTTTTCCACAGGCACCACTGTCAAGCCACACTTCCTCCATCCTGTGCTTGTGCAGCTCATTAAAGAAATAAAATCAAATCTAACCGCAGGTCTTTCCGAGACTGGAAAATGCTATGCTCCTGGCTTTGAGGATGGATGAAGATGCCACAGGCCAAGGAACACAGCTTGCAAAGGGCCTGGCATAATCCTCCCCTAGGGCCTCCAGAAGAAATACAGCCTTGCCAACACCTAGATTTTAACCCTGCAAGACCCGTCTCCAGACTTCTGGCCTACAGAACTGTTAAGAGAGTGAATTTGCACCGTTTTAAGCTGAAATAAATAGCTAAAACAAATGCAAGTCTTTCCACTGCTTGTTCATTCATCCTTTTGCTTTCAGCCCCTCGTTTCAAGATATTTTAGAAGCTTGATTCTGACATCCAAATGTTAACTTTCCCTCCCAATAGCAGTGCCAGCTTGCAAAGGTGATGAGTGTAGCAGGTACCGGAAACTACTGAGCTGACTGAATGCAGAGTTGGAAGAATGGAGCTTTAGGATTTCTCTCCAGATGTGCACCCAGTGAGTCACCAGCTAGGGGGAGAGGGGCACAGGGGTGAGTGGGCTCTCAGTCCACCTGACCAGGTGATATCTGAGATCAAGTTTCCCTAGTTGTCTCCCCAGTCAGGTAACATAACAGAGGCACACCATGTCCAGGGAATTTTCCTAGTGGCCATCCAAATAATAAATTATTGTTGGTATTATCATCTACCTTAACTTGCTCTTAGTGAAGATACGGATTCTTTTTCTAGGGGTTCTCAAGCCCACAGTTTTATATTATATGCCAGAATAAATTTGGAGGAGGAATTCACCTCAAATATACCCACCTCGAGTTTCCAGAATCTACCTTTTCATCTTTTCTCAGTGTCAGGACATCTGCAGCCTTCAGGCTCTGTGGCCCCTCTCTTTCTCTCCCCAGCTATCTCACCGGTCTCGGCAAGTGTTCTGGAATCTTCTCTGCAAAGGTTTTTTTAACGCTTTGGGGTTTGCAGCTCGTTATAAATGGCTAGGTGTTTAGGTTTTGTTTTCCCTTACTATCTTCTATTTGGAGTTTCAGTAACCTCTAAATCATGTTTTGCTTTACTCGACCCAGTTCGGAAATGCTCTTCCTTGTGAGAGAATGAAGCAAATCGGGGCTGAGTATTTTGCTTTCTGACGACCGCTAAGCTGACAGCTCAACCCTCAAGCGGAACCCTATATAATGAATCCTCTTTATTCCTCGTGCTCAGCACATAACCAAAGGTGTCTTCTACTGTCGGCACCTTTCCCAAGTCTCAATTTATCCAGGATTTCCTTTCCTCCCTTCCGCGTCTCATACCCTGCCTTTTCACGTCCGAGTGTCAGAGAGCTTTCTTTGGGGCCACACTGGTTTCCTAGCTCAACGCCTTGCACTGTCAAGGGTTTCTGCAAATAGGCTGTCCTCATTTTCCATTTTTAGAGCTTTCTATCCCTTTCTGGTCACATTCCCATGTAGCTCTCTAAACGCAGGATAACTTTTCTCCAATTTTTTCAATTTCTTTTCTAAGACTATGTATTCATTCATCCATTCATTTCAGCCACTGCACCCTCCCCCACCCCGGCCCAGCCCCATGGCACTTCCTTTTTGATCTTTCTCCTGTGGCTCCTGTGATACCAGCAGCACCAGGTAATTCATTGCCTTGGTAGGAAGGAAGGATGGGGGCAGCTCCCTGGTAGCCCTCTCTTCCCATGGAGAGGACACTGTACCGATGCACGGAAAGCATTTCTCAGCGGCCCTGATGAGCTGGGCTGTGATTGCCAGGCTGGAGGCCCTCTTGTGTCGTCCTGCCCTTGGGGGATGTATGCACAGTTGGAAATGAACTCCCCCAGGGCCATGGCTGCCATGTTCCTCTATCTGTCCTAACCAAAAGCTCCCTGTGACCGGTTCCTCCCAGCATGGCACTGTGCTGCTGTGGAAAGCAGGCAGGGTTTGGAGCCAAACCTACCTGGGTCTGAATTCTGGCTCCGCCCCTTCCTAGCAAGTTGTTTTATTTATTTTTTTTTTAAAAGATTTTATTTATTTATTTGACAGACAGAGATCACAAGTAGGCAGAGAGGCAGGCAAAGAGAGAGAAAGGAGGAAGCAGGCTCCCTGCTGAGCAGAGAGCCCGATGTGGGGCTCAATCCCAGGACCCTGGGATCATGACCTGAGCCGAAGGCAGAGGCTTTAACCCACTGAGCCACCCAGGCGCCCCAAGTTGTTTTAATCTGAGCTTCTATTCTGCACACTTGAAAAGAAAATGGGCATAATTTGTGGTTGATGGGGTGATGGAGATCATCTATGGACATGCTGGTGCATAGAAGGCTTCACATCAATCTCTGTGCTTACCTCAGGTTCATCAATTTTCAGAACTTATACGTTCTCTATGGACCGTGTTGTTTCCCTTTCTATTCAAACTCTTTTGGCCGGGCTGCAGTGTCTTGGCCTGGCCCGGACAACCTTCCGTTGACGAGCCATGCCCCTCCAGCTCAAACAATATGGTCCCAGTAGACTGGACCCTGCATCCTCACCCCTTAGGCTGGGCCCGTGACTCAGGTCTGGCTGGTAGAGCTGCGGAGTGCTCCCCACACGCTCAGCGGTTTACCAACTGCCATGTGTTCTGTGCCAGAGTCCTCCAGGGGATTTGTTTGTTCTCTGGAATTACAAGCTCTAAGAAGTCACGCGAGTAGAGCTGCCGTTGGGCCCCTTGCTGGTACATTGAGTGAGCCCGTCTGAAGGGAAAGCAGGCAGAGGCCCATGGACAGAAGTAATGAGAACAGTGGGACTCCGAATGCCTTGTTCCAACCACTGGATTAACCGCCGGCCACTTCTGTTACTTGGGGCTGATAAATTCCTTTTCATAATTAAGCCAGGTTGTCGGGTTTCTCAGCATGCAAGCATAACATGTGACATTGACCCTTTGGCTATTATAAAGTCACGGGTTCCCTCACGTGGAGTTTTGTGTTTAACTTCTTAAGTCTGTTCCCTTACTTTTATGCAGAAAAAACAGTAGGACTCAATGTATGTGCCCAGCACACTATTAGAAATTCCTCAGACTTGCAGGTCCAGGTCTGAACCCTGGCTTTGTCACTTACTAGTTTTGGGTAAGTGACTTAACCCTTCTGAGCTTCACTTTTCTCAGTTAAATGGGGGTCCTAATTTGCTGATGGGGGTTTTTTATGGGTGTGAGCTAATGGATATATGGGGCAGGACATGAGATAGGCCACCAAAAAAATATCCTACCAGGTGGTAGGTCCATTTATGCCAGTCATCTCAACACCTTTTACTCTGTGCAGTTGTCTGTAGATGCTGAATTCATTTCTATTTCCCACACTTCTTCCCAGGTCACATCTCTTAGCCACCAAGGTTTCTAGGCTTATCGAGAGGACGGGAACTCACAGGCTTTGGGAGGAGATGGAAGATGAGGAGGTGGACAGGAATTTCAAAGTTCGAATGGAGGGGAGGTGGAATTGGGCTTGTTTAAAACGTTGGCGACCGCAGAAGTTTACACCCACTTTGTACTTATAAATATCTCTGTCTCTCAGCTTGGCTCCGCCCACACGAAGCTTCAGTGGAAGAGAGCACAGAGCAGCTGCTAGTAGGTACAAATGTGCAGCGCAGAGGAGGTCGTAGGAGAAGAGCTGAGACTGGCTTGGGCACAGGGTGTAAGGATTTAAGGATGAAATGGCAAGGAATCTTAAGCAACTGGGTCACCAGGAGCGTCTGATCCCTTGCTGGAAGCCGGTGTGGGCAGAGAAAGATGGTGGTGTGGGCTGCAGCCCCGGGGGCCCATGGCTCTCCAGCTTTATCTCGTGCCTACTGGCCCGTGCTGGCCAGGGGAAGACAAGATAGGAGGCGGCTGTCGAGCAGAGACAGGCACTGGGAGTTTGGGGATGACAAAGTCAAGAGGCATTTCTGGGAATCCAGCTGTGACTTCTCAGAAGTAGGGGGAGGGGTAGAGAGGACTCAAGGTCATCTCCAGGGTTTTGTCTGAGAAACGGGGTCATGATGAAGGGTTTAGTGAAGTTTGAGAACGCAAGTTCCATCCAGGTAGGGTTGGTGAGAGGGGCTGAGACGTAACTCAGTCTGAGGATCCTGAAGGATGACGTCCGTTCAGGCCACAAATGCTTATGGAGGACTACGTGTTAGTTCCAGTTCTGGGTGCTTATCACATGGTAGAAGTACAGCTCTGAGAGGTTGGCACTGTTGGGGAGATGCAATTTCCTTGCCCTTGACTCTAGCCTCTGCTGACTCCGTGACATTGCCCGTACTGTCTGTACTCGTCAACTATCCCCCGCTTCTAAATCTTGAGTAACAACAGCTCCCAATTAAATGTACTTCATCAGGCACTGTGCTATTTTAACACTCCAATAAGAAAAGCAGTATTCTCATTTTTGAGATGAGGAGCCCGAGGCTTCAAACGATTAAGCAACTTGCCCAAGTTCATGTGGCTGCTAAGTGACGGAGCTGGAAATTGCTCCCAGGATCCTCACTGTCCTTAAAAGACCAACTCAAATGCCACTCTTTCATGAAGTCTTCACTGAGTTTCCCCCGCAGGGATGTGAGCATGCCCTCTGGTGGGTCCCACGGTGCTTCCTTTCAGCCTCTGCTGGCACGCACTGCCTTGGACAAGCCACCACAGTGAGCGCGGAGATTCGGGGAGGGCCGTTTCAGCCGACCAGGCTTTGCTGTTCCACACATGGTTCCATTTAATCCTCCCAACATTCCTAGCTTTTATGTCCTTGCCATGCTGCACCCCTCCCTTGCTGCCCAGCCAGCACCATGGGACGGGATTGAGGACATGCCTTCAGTCCCCTCTGGCCCCCAAGACAGGACTGTGTGCAGGTTGTGCACTTGATAACGGAGCACTGCATGTACAAACCCTAAATGTGGGCCCCTGGGGAGAGGGTTGGAAAGGCAGGATACTGCGTTCCAGTGGGAGGTGAGCAGTCTTAAGTGAGGTGCGGCTCTGTTCTTTCCGTTTTCATCCTCCTCATTCGTTTCCAGCCAAAGCACATTCTCTCCAGTCTTTTTGACGCCAGAAGGGCAGGGCCCCAGACTGGATAGAAAGCAAGTAGGTACTTTCTCTCTTGTCCTTATCTAACCTCCGACTCCTTAGGCTACTCTGGAAATAAACTGCCATACCGAATAGCTTTTCCATGTAAATGTGGCATTACCAGAGAAGAGTCGTTCTCCCAGCTGCCTTGGCAGGCCGGAGCTGGTGCTGCTGGAAAGCTTTCTCACACGTCGTCTGGCTGTGGACTTTGGGAGGACAGGCCTTGTTCCATGAATGGCTTTCCCTCTCTGGACGGTGAGGAATCTTGACCAGCACATCCTGGTCCTACTTCTGTTTCTCTCCCTCTTGCCCTTGCCACTCTCTGAAGCACCATTTTCGCCCAGAGTTTGGTGTATGGTACAGATCTGCATCTATCTGAAAACATTCTTTGTCAGGGCTGCGATAAGTTGGTTCCAGAACAGTTGTGGTTTTAATGCAAAATCTGCCTAATTGGTCCCAGGCAGGACATTTGGGGCCTGGGCTGCAGAGGAATCCACTTATGAGACTAAGGAAAAATGGGCTTTTCAAGATTCTGTCTCCCAGCCATGCAATCATGGCAGACTGGCAGGGCCTGCTGGGGAGACTGAACACAAGCACTGCTAGGGGTCCTCCTCCAGACATCGCTTTAGGCAGAAAACAGATAAGGAAGCTGATTCATGTGCACAGAGGTGTCTGGAAGGAAAACACTCTCAGTTGCCTTACAAAATTAATCGCTGTTACCATCAAAGATGTTTTTCCCAAAGACGGTAGTTCTTGGTTGGTGACAAAAGAATCTTTCAATCACAACTTTCCCTCTAGTACAAAAACCAGAATGCAAGATTCTGGATCACTTGTCTGAAAAGACAGTAAGATGAGGGATCAATAGAGGGAGAAAAAGTAAAATGAGAGGTCGCATGTGACATCCTTAGGTAAGCCTAAAAATCTCTGCAAAGGAGAGAAAACACATCTTTGTCTACATCTAAAAAACAAGAACAAAAACCTCCAAAGATATAGATCACTATGGCACTAAGGGAGGCAGCCTGAATGAACCCATTCAATAGGCAGGGATGTTCTAGAAGAATCCACGAGAGGAACTGACACATTCATCACTTTCAAGAAACGTGAACCCCGCAGGGTAGTAGGGAGTCCACACATGTGGACTGAAGGTACTCCTAGGAATCCTCACCATACAGTAACTCAGCTTTCCATCTGCATCAACTACCAGGATGGTTGGGAAAAGCGATGGGTGATCATTCCTACTTTTGGCTATTTCACCAGTTTGTCGCTCTGCAGTCAAGAACTAGGTCTGTCCTAAGACCATTCTACTCTACTCTGTGGGTGGCATGTTTTTTGACTTCACCGCTTTGATCAAAATGCAGGGCCTTTTTGCCTGGATGGCTGAATTACTCATCATCTGGCTCACTGACTACTTTTTTTCTCAGCACTTCATAGCCTCCACGAAACAGAAAACATACCTTGGATTTGAAAGACTCCAGTGTGAATCCAGCTCGGAATTATCTATGTAAATTTTATTTGTTTTTTTAAAGATTTTATTTATTCGACAGAGAGAGAGAGATCACAAGTAGGCAGAGAGGCAGGCAGAGAGAGAGAGAGGGAAGCAGGCTCCCCGCCGAGCAGAGAGCCCGATGTGGGGCTCGATCCCAGAACCCTGGGATCATGGCCTGAGCCGAAGGCAGAGGCTTTAACCCACTGAACCACCCAGGTGCCCCATCCATGTAATTTTAAATGCATTACTAATTTTCCTTATTCCTAAATTATCTTTCTTTCTGAAGTAGGGATACCTCCTCTACCAAAGATTCTGAGAATTAAAACTTACATGACAGGCTTGACAGACATTACTTTCATTCCTTCCCAATGTTTTTCTCTCTCCTTGCTCCCTTAACCTGCCACAGGATCTTAAAGTGACCAGCTGCATGGGCTGTGATGTGACAGGCTAGTTTTTCTCTAAAGCCCAGAAAGGCTGATGTTTGGTGGGCCTGGTTTAAAAGGCTAAATAAGATTTTTTGACCCCCACAGATTTTCAGATCAGAAAGAAGTAATGCCATTGCTGTGTACGCCCTGAACCTAGCAGTGAGTAACAGGTGCAGTTTCCGCTTTGTCAGACGAGTTTGTACTGTAATTACAAGCCATGGAGGAGCGGGGTTTGAAGGCGGACCTCATCCGGTCGGGAGGACTAAGACGTCAGAGAGAGAGGGCATGAGGATGCAGTCTCACCATAGAGGGAGAGTCTCAACGCAGAGAGGGAAAGGCGGCTATTTTTGGAGTAGAAAATTATAGCAAAGCCAATGTTGAGTTTAGGTTCAGTAAGAAGCTGGAATACAGGGTTATGTGTTTTGTTTTTTAATGCACGCTCCATGCCCAGGGTGAAGCCCAACCCGGGTCTCGAACTCCTGACCCTGAGATCAACACCTGAGATCAAGAGCCGGAGGCTTAACCGACGGTGCCACCCAGGAGCCCCATAGAGGGCTATGTTTAAAGTTTCTTTCACCCTAAGGCTGCTTGTATGCCCTATTTTTACAGCCACTCCAAAAGCTGTAAGAAACCCCCAGATTCTTTTCTTCAATCAAGGCTTCAATGACCATCACACTCTGGGGGGACCAGTTCCTGGCAATTCAGCTCAGCACTGCCACGGCAAACCACTTGCCCAGTTCCACAGGTGCAGCTTACTAGATGATTCTTATCTAAGTTCTTACACAGGATTATTTCTTGCAGGTGGATCTTAAAGAGTACCTACATGTATTTCACCCTTGAATAACTTCAGACGTCTGATTATGTTAACAGCCTATACAAGTTCATGGAGGACCACTGGTAGAGTACCCTTATTGGATCTGTAGCTTGGAAGAAGTCAGACGGACTGACTGGACAGCACTTAGAAAAATTCCAGGCCTTCCTAAAATCCTGCATGGCCCAACTTGCATCAGCAAAAATCGAAGCCATGGTGCCCTCTGGTGGCAGACTGGTTCTTCCAGTCCAAGAAGCTTCTCGACTAGGTATAGGCCGGTATGTATGAGCACGGAAGCCACAGGATAATAAACATGGCACATTTTCCTGGATCATCTTTACTGAAGATTTTTTTGGAGGGGAAAAAAGTGGGTAATGCAAAACATTTTTATATTAAAACAAATGCAGATAATATTGAATAGAATATAAAATTTACATTACTTTTTGAGACAAAGTAAGAGACAATCAAAGACATTTCAAGGTAGGCTGCTCATGAGCTTCAGGCTGTATTCCTAAACCCTGAGGGAGGGAGGAGACCCCTGCAAGCTCACTCTGATATTATAGGTGCTGCTCTTTTGATAGAGAAATCTGAGCAGCGGCAAATTAAGTGCTTACTCATTTGGCAAAATCCCAGTGGATTATTTAAGGGAAACCATATGCTTTCTCATCTTCGAGCATTTGAACCTGCTTTAAAAGGCCTGAGTAAATAGGAGCTTTATGCTTGAGTTGAAATGATTTCCTTCTAAAATGTTTTTTTTCTTCCTATGAATGCTAACATGCCTGAGGGTATGACATGCGAGGTGGTCAGTATCCTAAGCGCCCCGTGGACCTATGTGTGCATTATCAGGTATGAAGTTTTAAGTACACTTTCCCAGGGCGTCACTAGGAAGGAAAAGCAAACTACTTACCTTCAGCAACAACAACAAAGAAACAAAATAAAAACTGAATAGAAGATTATTAAGATGATAATCTGTACGGAAAATATTATATACACATGGAAATGTATAATGATACAATTTAGGGACTGGCAAACACTTAGCTCTTAGAGAAGGGGCTATTGCTGCAGTATTCACTTTTCATATTTTATATGACAATTTCTTTTCATGGTGGTGCGGGGGAGAAGCCAATAGGCTTGCTTTCCAAATCCTGGTTGTTCTCTGTAATTTTCCCTTTTTTGTTGTTGTTGGCAATCATCTATTACTGAAGAAGCAGATAGCCTGTGTGGAGATTTTCCAGGGTCATTAGCAATGGATTGTCTTTTTCAAGGATGAGAGACCGGGTTAATCAAACGTGCTTAGAAGCACATACTGGGAGGCAGATTCTGGCGGATGCTGAGGTTTTAAGGTCTACTAAAGAAAAGGTAATTCATAACCTCCCATATAGTTTACCTTATTACATTTCTTAAAATTTTATAGAATTACTTCTTTCTTCTTGAGAATGTATTCTACGTTTTACAAAGCCTTAAAATTAAGACTCAAATCACATGACAACCTGACTATACCTTTTGAGAAAATACCCCCATTTACAAAGAACGAGTCTGGAGCAAAAATGTCCCATTTCAGAATAACTAAAGGGGGAACATCAGGGGTAAATAATGTAGTGCTGATAAAAACAACAAAAAAGGCAGACACCAAACACCTCCATTTTCCCAAGATTAAATGATTATTAAAAAAGCGCGCCACACTGTATAGAAATCAACATTCTCTCCCATAATTCTGTGCATCTGGGACTATAGAAATGTCACTGTCCCTGCCCCACATCTTCAAATTAACATTCTCAGGTCACAACAATAAGTCTTCCCAAAGGGGACCTTCCGGAAAAACAAGCTATTTCCTCGGCTCATATTTCCCTGGAAAAAAAAATAAAATAAAAACAAATAAAGTCTAGTGTGAACATGAGGTCAGCTAGTCCAAATCAGCAGAGAGATGCATCTGGACACTTTTCTGGAGACGTGACTAAAAGGGCCAGGGTGAGACTGAGCCTTTCCGGCTCCAGCTGAGCTTTCTGGAAGCCAACTACGATGTTGCCACATGTGTAAGGCAAGGATCTCTTCCTTACAAAGAACTCACAGTTTGCATTCTGGCTCTGACACTTGCTAGCTAGGTTATCACGAGTCAATACACAGAGGGTGCTGACATGGTCCCACCACTCATGAAGGGCTAGCTTTTATTTACTTTTCAGTGGAATGGTCACAGCTTTAGGAAATACTTCTAAAATCTTACGAGAGTAATAATGCTGTAAGCTTAATTGAACAGACTCTGAACTTAGACTGCACATAGATCCTGCTCCCACAAATATAGGCTGGGTAGCCCTGGGTTATACAATTAGCGTTACTGAATGGTTCAAAGTCCCAATCTCTTCAGATGTGAAGTGGGATGATAAAGAATGGTACCTATCCTCATACGGTTATTTTGAGGATTACAGGAGCTGGTACACAGGCGGCTCTCAGCGTGATGCCTGATATACAGTAAATACCCCATCAAGATTTGTTGTGTTAAGCGCTTAGAGGACTTACTGCTCCCCAGGTAAGGTGTCTGATACCCTAATACATTTTCTATCTGCTTCCTTCCTACAGCAGGGCTTAGAAAGTAGGGAAAGGAGGTCTATCTTCCCTTTTAAATGGTGACCACAACAGGAGATTGCCCAGTAAAAGTGTAAGACTCAGAATGAAACCCAGGATATCAACATCAGGTCTGTATGGAAATCATCCAAGCGTTCCAGCCTGATCAAAGGGGCTTGCCTGGCATGGGTGCTGGGTAAAGGCAACTACAGGAGCACTTAGGCCTTTTCTTTTGGAGGTCAGGCTGGGGAAGCCTGAGCTCTGTGAACGGAGGACTTTCTCACAGGCATTTCCAGTGCTATGATATAACGTGATAAAGAGAGTCCTCATACACTATCTTCTACAATGTTTGAAAAAGTGTGTGCCACTTCAAAACAGCTTAAAACTGATGGCCATTTAATGTGATCCTGTGTTAAATTTAGTGCACAGCCACCCATTATTTTGGTTCCTAACAAAGCTTTGCCTGGACTGAGAATTTGTGGTTGCAGATGACATACCTCACAGCAATAATAAAGAAGAAACTGGAGTCTGGACAAAATCATTCTCTAAAAAGACTAGAAGAGACCAGCTCCACTATCATCACTACGACAAAGAACGTCATCAACAACCTCTCGTTTCTCAGTTTCCTCTCTACTATACTGGAGAAAAACACATGAATATATAAGGAGATCCTGAGAAGTTACAAAAAAGAGGTGACATTAGAAAAAAAGAATCTGAAATTGGGGCCATCGTTTTAACACCCAAGATAATCATCTACCCAGACCTTATTTATAATTTGAATGTGATCACTCAAATGGATTCTTGGTCACATCTAGGGATTCTTAATTCATGACCCCTCCTGATATTTCTACGCAGCACACTTTACTGTTGTGCTGCAGCGACATACAAAACAGTGTAAAGGGTACATAACTGGTAACTAAAGGGCAACCTACAAAAATTAACCTGGGATTCCAGAGACATTATTTAAGAAAACAAACAAAAACAAAATAAAATAAAGTATGAGAGAGAGGAGGGGTGAGGAGGGAGGGAAGAATGGAGACAGAGAGTGAGAGAGAAAGAGAATGAGACAGAAGTACCTCTTTTTGCAGCATGCACCAGCAGTCTATCCAAGAAGTATATACCGGGGAGTAGGGAGGGCATCCACCAGCAAGCCTGAAACGGGGGGGGGGGGGGGGGGGGGGGGGCGCGGAACAAAAAAAAAAGGGGGGGGGGGGGGGGGGGGCGGGGGGGGGAAGCCATTCAAATTAACATTTCCAAAGCATTCTCTCAAGAGTTTGATAAATCTTTTTTTTTTTTTTTTAAAGATTTTATTTATCTATCCGACAGAGAGAGCTGACAAGTAGACAAAGAGAGAGAGGAGGGAAGCAGGCTCCCCGCTGAGCAGAGAGCCCAATATGGGGCTTGATCCCAGGACCCTGGGATCATGACCTGAGCCGAAAGCAGAGGCTTCAACCCACTGAGCCACCCAGGCACCCCAAGAGTTTGATAAATCTTGGTCAAAATATTCTCCTACCTAGAAAGTTCCCCAAGAGGTGATTTTAGTTTCAATGGAACAAATTATACTGGAGCAGGAAAAGAAAAAGCATCCAAAAAGGATTTCCCTCCCTCATATTTAGGTCTTTTTTTTTTTTTTTTAAAGTAATCTCAACACCCAATGTGGGGCTATAACTCACGACCCTGAGATCGAGTTGCCTGCTCCCCGACTGAGCCAGGCAGGCACCCCTCATATTTAGGTTTTGAAACAAGTAAACACAAACTTCAACCAGTTATGAATCTTCTAAAACACCCAGGTTTTTGAGAATGAATATAATTCTAGAATATAGCAATTATGTGATTAAAGTACAGAGAAAGGAGATTTAAAAACTAAGTGGTGGGGCGCCTGGGTGTCTCAGTCCGTTACATGTCCGCCTTTGGCTCAGATCATGATCTTAGGGTCCTGGGATCAAGCCCCGCCATCAGGCTCCCTGATTACTAGAGAAGTCTGCTACTCCCTCTCCCTCTGCTGCTCCCCCTGCTTGTGCTCTCTTTGTGTCTATCAGATAAATAAAAAAATAAAATCTTAAAAAACAAACAAAAAACAAAACCTAAGTGTTCAAAAGAACCTAAAAACTGGCGACCACATGCTTTACTCAGGTAGAACCCAGAATCACTTCCTCCCTAAAAATCTGTAAGGACGGGGCGCCTGGGTGGCTCAGTGGGTTAAGCCTCTGCCTCCGGCTCAGGTCATGATCCTGGGGTCCTGGGATAGAGCCCCGTGTTGGGCTCTCTGCTCAGTGGGGAGCCTGCTTCCCCCCCCCCCGCCTCACTGTCTGCCTCTCTGCCTACTTGTGATCTCTCTGTCAAATTAATAAATATTAAAAAAAATAAAATAAAAATAAAAATCTGTAAGGAATAATAATACATTCAACTCATCTTTTGTGTATGCTCTGAGCTAAAATGTGGCCACTGCCCTACCAATCCCAGGTGTGATTGGTAATTTGGAATTTTAGAGCATGTAGCTCTTGATCTCAGGGTCTTGAGACACAAAACAAACAGAAGACGACAGGATATGGAATACGACAACTATGTTTAAAACTCCACATGGCTCTTTGCTTGACATCTGGTTTGAAAACCATGACAGGTCTAATGGCACACTGTGTCGGGGACTATATTGGAACAATGAACTAAAGCAAGAGGCAAAACTTCTGCTCAGTGTGGTGCAGGCACTTGGCATCTAGAAGCTGGCAATCAGCGGTATTCACGCCATACCGCCACCCACCCTCCCCGACCAATACAGTGAAAGGTTAAGAACCTTCCCATGAAAGAAAGAAAAAAGAACATTTCTAGGAACCGAATTTCCTACTTTTCTTTCTTTAAAACTTACTTTCTCCATGCAGCCCCTAGGAAAAACAGGGAAGGATGTGGAAATCCAGTAATTTGATCACAATTCCACTTAAACCACAGGCAAGCGTACACTGTCTATAAGTACTTGAGAAACAGTCTTTGCGCCCTTCTCTATTCTAAGAGAGGATATGAGGGGGCTGCTTAGAATATAAGCTAATACCGTTGTTGGTGCATGGAGCGGAGAGAGTTAGAAATTCAGGAAATCTAGTAATGGCATCAACTGTACTTTTCTTCCCCAAATCTCTCCCTGGACTGCTCTGCCTGTCAGGTGAACGGGATAAGAAATGCGAGGCACTTACCCACAGTTGTTGACAGCCATGAGATTAGAGACAAGCACAAAGGGATAGGTCAACATACTGGCAAAAAACTGTAAAGTGGTAAAAAGACAGCTAAGTTATTAGGTTGTTCTGAATCTTTAGTCTCTTCTTCTTCTGCTTCCCACTATGGTCAACACTCCAACGCTGGTTTTGCTTTCTCAGCATCCCAGGAAAGAAGAAATTATGCGTTTTTGAGCCTGAACAGGATACCTCCTCCTAACATCCCCATTATCCAACAGTTTAACTGAAGACCAGAAGGCTTCTCTTACTGCGATTGAGTCTTCTTTCAAGTAAACTCAAGGACATGATTTAACAGAAAAAGTAAACGCCATTAAGTACAATGAAGCATTTCAAAACATCCCTGAGATAGTAAGAAATTATGCATGTCCTTCTAAAGACGATGGAAGCTACTTCGGGAGTCAAATACCAGGACTCAAGAGGGAGAAGACGCCACATGACTCAAGAGGGTGAAGCTCTCCGGGGCAGATCAGAAGGGGGAAGCAGGCCTGAGACCTGCGGGCCAGGATGTGCTGAGAAACGCCCACATGTCCCTCCCACCCCCCTGAAAGCCAAATAGACCAAACCATGTGGGCTTGTTAGTGCCGCTCCTGTGACGCAGGGACTCTGGGTTATTCTCGCCTCTGACAGACGTTAACAAGCTTGAGACTCTCCTTTGAGACATCTCGTTGCCTTAAAGCAGTGATAACACATGACCCAGGTGAAATTAAAAAGAAAATGAAACAAAACACAACTATCCCTAGGTCAAGAGGATTTTAAAAAACTCACTCCTGTGACAGCTTGGGAATAACTCTTCATTTCACTCATGGTGGAAACCTAAAACACGAAGAAAAGTCTATATTAGAACGAGTAAGAAAATTAAGATGATGTTAAGGGCGAATTGTCTCCTACCATCTCAATCTATTCTATCTCTAAATTTTTAGTTTGACAGCCAGAAAATTAATTTCAAGATGAAAACATAAAATACTGATTATGAGCCTAAAGAGGCAGGGGACAAAATGATCAACCTGATTCAACATGAAGAGACAAATTCGCAGGAGACTATGTGATGGCGGAAGAACAAATATAATAGGCCCAGGATTAAAAAAAAAAAAAAAAAAAAAGGCAATGAGACTGGTAACCTTTTCCCACGTCCTAGAAATCCAATCCCCGGAAACAACATTTATGGTGTATCCGAGGGACAAGTGACTACCTCTGTGTGCGCCCCGCTGTGTCCCAGACGCTGCAGAGACCAGCCTCCGTACTGCAGAAGCGCACTGCGTGGGTTTAGTCCTCCCTGTGTGTGTTCTACTTTCCACCATGCTACGGGGCTGCCTCTGTGCAGAGAGGCCCGCAGCTTCCAGGAAAGGCTAATTCTTAAAACCTCCCAGGCTGAGGTTCCTAAGAAGCCCAGTCCAGGAATCCCTTTAACGTTTCAGATTGGACGAAATAACCCTTGGTACACTATGTCCTGCTTCATAGTATCTGCAAAAATCATCTATCAATACCGAGGCCGCCACGGCAGCACAGAGACAGGGACAGATTTCTTAGGCTTTACTCGGCTATACCCCAGGGACTTTTTCAGGTGCATCTTTCTACGGTAAATAGTATAGGTCAACCCATTAGCCTTTCAAAACTTGACTCACAGTGCTTAGCCATGTAACAATGAGTCTGGCAAAAACATAATGAAGTGCCACTTTATCATTTTTTAAAATAGATTCCATCCTAAACTTGGGGTCTGAACTCATGACCCTGAGGTTAAGAGTCACATGCTCCACTGTCTGTGCCAGCCAGGGGCCCCACGACGTTACTGTGAAGCTAACCAAGCCTCCCAGTGAATACAATAAAGTCAGCCCCAACACATCTTATCCAGATCACACCTACCCCACTGTCCAGTGCATAGGTATTGACGAGGTAGGCCAGTGAGTTACAGAGCCACAAAGAAATGATGTCACCTAGGAGGCGGGGAATAAGACCCCTACATGAAGAAATAAGAAAAATAAGAGCCAAGAACTGCGATCAGTAAAAAGATAATCCACTCAATACAAACACTTCTCAAAGAAAGATTTCAAAGTCTTCGAGAGAACTGAAAAGACATGGGGAGCCTGGGCGGCTCAGTGGGTTAAGCCTCTGCCTTCAGCTCAGGTCATGATCTCGGGGTCCTGGGATCAAGCCCCGCATCAGGCTCTCTGCTCAGCAGGGAGCCTGCTTCTCCCTCTCTCTCTGCCTGCCTCTCTGCCTACTTCTGCCAACTTGTGATTTCTATCTCTGTCAAATAAAAAAAAAAATTAAAAAAAAAAAGACAACAAATGCTGGAACCTAGTACAGACTAGTTCAATCTAGTTAATGTAATTGTACTTGAGGTTAATCTCCAACGACTTTCATTCCCATTTGACAAATGCAGGCCAGCTATATGCCCTCAAAGCTTCACCTAATGGGCTCACCTAACTATTAAGAACTATGAGCAGGGGGGACAAAAATCTGCCTGTTTTGGAGAGACTTAAATATCACTTTGGCTAAGCTACTTGACATTCAGATCTGACAGGGCCGAAAATGACTACAAAATTACAAAACGAGAATGGCTCAAACAGAGATGGGTGAGGGACGTCAAAAAAACAGATTCCCAGGGCCTAAGCGGCTGAGGTGATGCAGCACAGCACAGCAGGATGAACATCACCCCACAGACTGAAGACCAGGGTTCAAATGCCATGTCCATCACTTATCCGCTGTGTGACCAGAGCAAATGAACTTCCCAGAGCACCAACTTTTTCTAATTTCTAAAGTAAGAATTTAATAGCTATCCTATCTCCTAGACCATTTACTTATTCACTTATTCTTTCTTTCTTTTTTTTTTTAGTAGTCTCCATGCCCAACATGGGGCTTGAACTCAAGACCCTGAGATCAAGAGCTATGCTCTACCAGCTGAGTGAGCCAGGCCCCCCCCCAGGCTATCATACTCCAAAAAAAACTAAAAAACAAACAAAAAAATCCCAGTTACATGGCAATACTCTGAAAATAAAAGAGGACCATTCTAGTTTTCATTATTAAAAGAAGAACGAGAGTGGTAGTCTAAGTTCTTCCAAAGGAAACCCAAGGGAGTGAATACGGCCTTGCAAAAATGTATTACTCTCAGGATAAGGAAGATCATTTTCCTATTTTTCAAAAATTAAGTTTCTCTAGTTTATCTACTGCACAATAGGAACTTATAAAGGTAGAAACTTGGAATGAATTTAACAAAATTTTAACAGAATTGAAAACAAAATGAAAAACCCCCAAACAAAAACCAAAACCCTAATATCCAATGTTTTAGATGTCCAGAAGCAAAGTCTGGGATCTTTACAGCAGAATTTAAGTCTGAGGGGCTTTAACAGAGTGTCACAGGAAGTAAACCCCGAGAGTACATTTTCTCCAAGGATTAAACAATGAGTCGTGTCCTGATTTTCATTAAAGCTTTCCACCCCCACAAATAACTGCGCATGTAAATCAACAATTTACTTACGCAAAAAATCCTAGGATGCCCTCTTCACGATAGATGGTTACTATGGAATCATAAAGTCCACTAGGTACAGAAGATGGAAAGGCAAAAATACATGAAGATTATTTTGGAGCTATTAAAAAACTGTTCAATGATCACTTTTGACAAGGAAATTTATACCCCACCCTCCCTATCTGCCACTCTCACTCTGCAAAGACAGCTGAATTTGGAGACAGGAGTGGAGATAGGACTACCCAAGGGTGCAGTCACATGGAGTCAGGGTGAATTTTGGCTTCAGTGGCTCTGCAACTTACTCTGAGATCCTGGAAAGGTTCCTAAACCTGCCTGGGCCATTGTCTTCCATTTTACCATTTTTTGGTTCATTTTTGTGCAGAACAAATGATCTCTCAATTTGCTCTGTAAACTCTAAGGCACCATTAAAATATAAAACACTTCGAAAGATCTCTCTGAATATGGGAAAACGAAAACACTTACCAGTACTTGGATTCTCTGCCAATGAACTGTACCATAGATCTCAGAGTAATCACTGCAGAACAGAGAAAAGATTTTTAAAACTATGTCGAGATAAACTTTGATAGCCCTGAAAAAGAAGAAAGTTTTTCCATCTAAAAACACTTTGCTCTCTGGATAAACTGGACAAATGCCAAAAGGAGCAGGCAAACAAAGAACACGCATGCAAGGTACTTCAGTGAACTCCCCTATCAACCTATCTAGGCGGTCAGGAGAGCCCATGCTATGAAAGGTGGGTCACAAATCAGATTTCAGTCACCAACTGTAAACCTACCGTGGAAGGGATGTGTGATGAGGGTAGCAGCAGAACGGGCCATCATCTCTCGAGTCGTCTAGAAACAATCAACACACACGTCTGAAACCTAAACAGACGACACTCGGATTCCTGTGAGAAGTAATGTTGGCGGCACAGCACCCTTGCCCTGAATGTGGTACAGTGTAATACACCGTTATCCTCTCTTACCTTTCCTCCTGGGTTTCAGTGTTCTGTTATGGTTACTTCTCAAAACTGACGTGCAAAGCAGATTTCTGTTATCTTCTCAATTTTACAGATTGGAACAACCAATCCAAAGATTAAGAGGCTCGCTAGCAAACACTAACCCAGCTGGGATAAAACCACAAGGCCTGGTATTTCCATTTTTAAGTTGCTTTCTCCCTGAGAGTGATTTCAGAGAGTCTGTGATCTATATTATTCGAATGTCGGGCTCTGTTTAATCTGTGCCAACAGAGCAACTCTGACTAGTTTTTCCACCCCAACCCTGTAACTGTGCAGTATCTTAGAGCCGCTATTTATCCTAGTTTATCTTTCTTGTCCAGGACTCTGTAAAGAAGTGGCAGAGAAAATTAGATTACAACACTGGGGAGGCAGGTAGTGAAGACAGCAGGTCCGTTATTCACCTGTGCATTTAAACATCACCTTCGGTCATCTAGTTAAGATATCCCTCGCCCCTGCGCCAATGATAGTCCTGAGAAGAGCCCGTGTCACAGGATGGGTGAAGTCAAGTTAAAAAAAAAAAACCACAAAACATATTAATACACGTACCTCTACTTTTAAAAAAAGGTAGAAAATTTACCAAAAACAAAGCTGATTCATCTGACATCTAGACCTGCTTCTTTTGGAATATGTGTTTTAGAAGGCAGCATTCACTAGAAGACTGTGATCTCACTAAACACAATAAAACAATGTAAAGACTAAGAAATAAAAGAGTGAAAAAAAAAAAAAAAAAAAAAAAAAAAAAAGATAAAAAAGTCAAAAAAAAAAAAAAAAGAAAGAAAAGAGTGGTTTTGAAAGCCAAAAATATTAAGTCAGGCACGAAACAAACTCCAATGACAGAGGAAGGGAACGGGAAATGGGTACGAGGAACAATCCCAAGTCAGAATAACGTTGTAAAAGCGTGTCCTGATAGATGTTATCTGACACACGAAGGGGCAGGTCACTACTTAAACACAATTGTGCCAGAGGTTTACACCTCTATTAGAAGACTTTCAGTAGAAACCTCTTCAATTTCACACATGAAATGAGTGGACAAAATTAGTTTCCTTGAAATGCATCTAATCCAAATAGAAAGCAATGCTTTTTTTTTTCCTTTTTATGGTATCATGTAGAAAAGCCCAAATTGAATTGAAGGTCTATTTTATTTGGAATAAATGCTGAACACATGGGCCTGATGATCCTGACTCCACAAACTGCCACATTGCATACATTGCGAGTGAGGGAAACAGCACAGGACATCATCAGTCTCTTACCTCCTTGATAACTTGGTCGAAGGAAGGTGTGACTTCTTTCTGTACATTTCCAGAGCCTAAATCCTGGAAATCAAAATGAAAGAAGACAGGTATCTTGGTGGTTTTATTTTTAATTTGATATGATTGTTATTTTTTAAAAGGTTTTATTCTTTATTTTTTAAAGATTTTATTTATCCATTTGTCAGAGAGAGAGAAGACAGAGCACAAGGGAGAGCACAAGCAGGGGGAGGGGCAAAGGGAGAAGCAGACTCCCTGCCAAGCAAGGAGCCCGATGTGGGACTCAATCCCAGGACCATGGAATCACGACCCAAGCCGAAGGCAGCCGCTTAACCGACTGAGCCACCCAGGTGCCCCTAAAGGTTTTATTTTTTTAAAGTAATCTCTACATGTAACGTGGCACTTGAACCTGTAACCCTAAGATCAAGAGTTGTACCCTCCACTGACTGAGCGAGGCAGGCACCCATATCTTGATGGTTTTAAATCGAACTATTCAAACTGGTGGCCATCCTGTATGCCAACACTCACTGAGATGAAAGGGGAACTGACTGCTTGTCCTTTCTCTGAAAAAAGACCAAAGAGCAATAACAACTTGCAAGGGAAACGGGCCCGTGCATACAAATCAGCTCCAACATACCTCAACCTTGTCACATTCCTGGTAATGCTACAAAGAAGAGAAAAGAAAGGATGATTAGGGCTGTCATAGTGTCACTGAGAGAGGACATAAAATGAGAATAAAACAGTTGGCTTTTTCCTTTTTTGGGCTGCATATTTCCAATACTTTCTATTTCCAATTAATTGGAAAGAAGTGTCTCTAAGATGATCTCATTGCTAAGTTTCATATATTGGCCAGCTGGAGGAACAAGTGAATGCTCATGAAAACTCTTATCTAAAAGAAGAAATAGGAAAACAAACCAAAAACTAAAAATCCAAGGGCATTATTTACTACACATACACATTTAGCAGAAATAAGCTGGTAAAAACATAACCTAACATTAAAGCTATGGAAAAAGCCTCATGGCTTTTTCATGAAAAAGCAGGACCACTGCCAAACAACCTGATTAAAAAAATGGGCAGAGAATGTGAACACACACTTTTCCACAGAAGATATACAGACGGCCAAGAGGCAAATGAAAAGATGTTCCACGTCACTCATCATCAGGAAATGCAAACCAAAAGCACAATGAGATATCATCTCACACCAGTTAGATTGGCTATCATCAAAAAGACAAGAAATAACAAGTGTTAGGGAGGATGTGGAGGAAAATGAACCCCGATACTGTTGCTGGAAATGTACTCTAGCGCAGCCACTGTGGAACTGTATGGAGGTTCCTCAAAAAGTTAAGAAAAGAACTATCATAGGGGTGCTTGGCTGGCTCAGTTGGTAAAGCATGTGACTCTTGATCTTGGGGCTGAGTTTAAGCCCCATGTTGTGCACAGAGATTATTTTTTTATTGTTTTTTAAAGATTTTATTTGACAGAGACACAACGAGAGAAGGAACACAAGCAGGGTAAGTGGGAGAGGGAGAAGCAGGCTTCCCGCCGAGCAGGGAGCCCAATATTGGGCTAGATCCCAGCACCCCTGGATCAGTTCTCTGCCTACTTGTGATCTCTGTCAAATAAATAAATAAAATCTTTAAAAAAATATTGTTTTATTTGACAGAGAGAGAGTGTGAGAGACAGAGCACAAGCAAGGGCAGTAGCAGGCAGAGGGAGAGGGAGAAGCAGGCTCCCTACTGAGCAAGGAGCCTGATGTGGGGCTCAATCCCAGAAACCTGGGATCATGAGCTGAGCCAAAGGCAGATGCTTAACTAACTGAGCCACCCAGGCACCCCGTGCATAGAGATTACTTACTTAAAAAATAAATAAATAAAAGAACGACCATAAAATCCAGCCATTCCACCTCTCGAGAATATGAACACTAAATTTGATAAAATATATGCACCCTGATGTTTATAGCAGCATTATTCATAATAGCCAAGATACAGAAACAACCTAAATGGCCATTGATGGGTGAATGGATAAGGAAATTATGGTATCTAAGCACAATGGAATACTGCTCAGCCATTAAAAAAAAAAAAGAAATTTTGCCATTAAAAAAAAAAAGATTTCATTTATTTATTTGAGAGAGAGAGAGAGCAAGTGAGTGAGCATGAGAGGGAAGAAGGTCAGAGGTAGAAGCAGACTCCCTACAGAGCCAGGAGCTGGATGCAGGACTCGATGCCAGGACTCTAGGATCATGTGCTGAGCAAAAGGCAGCCACCCAACCAAGCAACCCAGGTGCCTGAAATTTTGCTATTTGTGACAACATGGGTGGACCTTGAGGGTATCAAGTGAAATAAATCAGAAAGAGAAAGACAAAAGCTGTGATTTCACTCACATTTGGACTGTAAACCAACCTGCCAACCAACCAAACTCAGGAAGAACAGGTTACCAGAAGGGAAGGGGATGGAAGATGGGCGAAGTGGGGAAAAGGGGTCAAATGTATGGTGATGGATGTTAACCACAAGATCATTTTGTAACAAATACAGATGTCAAATTACAATGCTGTACACCTGAAACTTGAAAATGTTATGTACTAATTTTACCTCACTTTAAAAAAAAAAAAAAAGTAGTACCAATACCAAATTACTGCAAGGCTCTTTTCTTCACTGTACAAAAGAACAAAGAATTGGTGCCAAGTCAGAATAGCTAAAATTGCCTCACTTTTCTGTTTGTATCTGACTGTTTCTAAAACAAGCAAGAGAGAAGATTCTGTTCTCTTCCAAAATACTGAATACTGCCAGAGTTCAGACTATATTGGAAGAGGAAATACTATTTGTGGGATATTTTAGAAACAGAAGATGGGATAGGTGAAATAGAAAGAATCAGAGACAATAGAGCCACTAATCCTACCAGATTAAAAAAAAGACAATACTTTCTTCTGTAAAAAGATTTTTTTAAAAAATTCAGAACAAAGAGAACAAATTTCAAGACCAAGCAAAATGATGTTTTGGGGTCAAATTCCAGGTCTTTAGTTAGAGTAATTCTAATAGTTCCAGTTTCACGCATACTTAAAAATTCTTGCTCATTTCTAGACTTAGCTTTTTTTACCCTGTTAGTAAAATTTCCTACCTGTCCTTTCTACATTATTCTGAACAGAATTCAACTTCATTCTTGTTCAGATATACAGAACTCTTTCTTATAACGGCTAACAATTTCAACAACCCTGAACTGGTCTTTTTTCCTGATGCAAAAAGCTGCTTTTTTTTTTTTTTTTTTTTTAAAAATTTTTTTTTTTTTTTTTTTGAGAGAGAGAGAACACATAGACAGAGAGGTAGGCAGAGAGAGAGAGAGAGAGAGAGAGAGAGAAGCAGGTTCCCTGCTGAGCAGAGAGCCCGATGTGGGACTCGATCCCAGGATCCTGAGATCATGACCCGAGCCGAAGGCAGCGGCTTAACCCACTGAGCCACCCAGGCGCCCCCAAAAAAGCTGCTTTTGATAGTAAGTATAGAATCAATTCCCTGTCATGCCACAAGTAAACACATATTCAGGGCACCTGCTAAATTCCACTCGAGCTTACTTTTCCTGTAGGTAAAGGAACTTGTTCTCAAGCAGTACTCTCACTTTTGGTCTAAGTCTATACACAAAACCAGGGGACTCCGTGACAGATGCCTTCCCATTAAGCTCACTTAAGCAATGGCAACAATTTCACTGAGCCCAGGGGAGGGTGTGGCTGGGGACAAAAGGCCAGGCATCAATCCACCGAAAGCTTGGGCCCATTAAGACTCCATTACTCAGACCCAGGGGTCACCTGCAAGTTTCCACATCTGGCCCACAGGCATGACAAGAAGAGTAAGTGTAAAGTGGGTATAGCACGCAACTCCTGATCTCAGTGTCACGGGGCTTGTGAGTTCAAGCCCAACAATGGGCACAGAGCTTACTTTAAAAAAAAAAAAAAAAGAATGCGTGTAAAGAATAATGAAATGACTGAGGGGTGAAACAGCTTCCATGTGAGGCAACTACTAGAGAACCTCTCCCACTCAGAAATCAAGGAGGGCTGAAGAGAATTTAAAATCTAAGCCAATTAGCATTCATATGTGGAATTTAAGAAACAAAACAAACGATCATAGGGAAAGAAAAAAGAGGGAGACAAACCAAGAAACAGACCCTTAACTAGAGAGAACAAACTGATGGTTACCAGAGGGAGGGGGAGGATGGGTGAAATGGGTGATGGGGATTAAGGAGGGCGCTGTCGTGATGAGCACCAGGTGTTGTACGGACGTGCTGAATCACTATATTGTACACCTGAAACTAATATTCCACTGTATGTTAACTAATTGGAATTCACATAAAAACTTTAAAAAAATCTAAGCCAATTAGATCATGAAACTTTAACAAAATCAAGATACGCTCATCAGATGATAAAACATTAGAACTTGGTTAATGTTAAAGCCTACAAAAGTAAAGGAAGGACTGTGCCAAGTATTGTTTAAATAAGCAGTTAGTAACCAATTGGAATTTAATACATTTGATGTATTACCTAGGTTGATAGTAATACACAGATTTGGTTAGCATATGTTGTGACTTTTTTTTTTTTAAAGATTTTATTTATTTGGCAGATCACAAGTCTGCAGAGAGGCAGGGAAGCAGGCTCCCTGCTGAGCAGAGAGCCCAATGCGGGGCTTGATCCCAGGACCCTGAGATCATGACCTGAGCCGAAGGCAGAGGCTTTAACCAACTGAGCCACCCAGGCGCCCCTGTTGTGACATTTTTGGAGAGTTAAGAGCACAGAGGCTAACATACCTTGGTGCCAGTAGGAGACAGAATAATGAACCAGAAATCCCTTAGTTTTATATTCTCCACCACACTCATGCTAAATACCTTCCCATGGACTGTTTAAGTGGTGCAGAATTTGTATTCATAACACCTTTATAAATACAATAAAGGGCCATTCTGTTTGAACTACATGGTAACTGGTAAAACTGAGAAACCAGCACCATCAGAATCATTAGCTTTGGCATTTGAGGTGAAAAGAAGCTGGCAAAACAAGAGGATCCATGAGAAAGAAGAAATGTAACCTTGGTTTTTTTTTTTTTTTTTTTTTTTTTAAGATTTCATTTATTTATTTGACAGAAAGAGAGCACAAGCAGGGGGAGAAGTAGGCTCCCTGCTCAGCAGGGAGCCTGATGTGAGGCTCCATCCCAGGACCCTGGGATCATGTCTTGAGCTAAAGGCAGACGCCTAATCAACTGAGCCACCCAGGCACCCCATAACCTTGATATTTTAACAAACATTTTAGGAAACACTGCCAACATAAGAAAAATTAATAATTCACCTACATATGTCCATGATCTCAGTTTAAGGTTAAACATGTTTAACAGTTGCCCCTTTTGTTTCAGAGCTCTGGCCTTCTTAAAATAAAACTCCACAGAAACAGACAGCCAAAGTTCCACCTCTCATCTCTTCCCCCACTTCCCAAAAGTAACCGCAAGCCTGATGTGTACTTTGGTGAGGTTAAAAAAAAGGTGTTCCCCAACCCCAAATTTGTGTGACATAATACATTAGCAGAAACAGTGCATAAAATATAAATGTAAAACAGAATAAATAATTAAAAGGCAAATATCCATGTAGTCATGATCCAGGTCAAGGAAAATAATTTCCATTACCCCTGAGCCCCATGCATGATCCCTTTCCCCCCTCTCTCTCCCCACAGATAACCACTATCCTGACTTTTACGTTCCTTTTGTTAAGTTTTTTTTTTTCTTTTTAAAGATTTTATTTATTTATTTATTTGACAGAGATCACAAGTAGGCAGAGAGGCAGGAAGAGAGAGGAGGAAGCAGGCTCCCCGCTGAGCAGAGAGCCCATTGTGGGGCTCGATCCCAGACCCGAGCAGAAGGCAGAGGCTTTAACCCACCAAGCCACCCAGGTGCCCCTTGTTAAGTTTTTAAAAAAAAAAAAAAAAAAACAAGTTTCTGGGGTGCCTGGCTGGCTCAGTCCATAGCACATGCGACTCGTGATCTCAGGATTGTGAGTTCATGTCCCACGCTGGGAGTGGAGCTTACTTTAAAAATAAATAAAATATTTAAAAAAATAAATACATAAGGGGTAACTGGGTGGCTCAGTGGGTTGGGCCTCTGCCTTCAGCTCAGGTCATGATCTCAGGGTCCTGGGATCAAGCCCCGCATCGGGTTCTCTGCTCAGAGGGGAGCCTGGTTCCCCCACCCCCCGGCTCTGCCTGCCTCTCTGCCTACTAGTGATCTGTCTGTCAAATAAATAAAATAAAAATCTTTTAAAAATAAATAAATACATAAATACATAAAAAATAAGCTTGTAACAGAGAACATTTTACTAGCGGTAATGTTAGAAATAGGAGGAAAATAACTCCAGAAAGAAATATGTGTTTCAATCAGCTTCCTTCCTTCTTTGAAGAAATAAAATGAGCTACACAGGAGATCAAGTAAGTGTTTCTGCTCAGAATGAATAGTTCAGAGGAAGAAGGACAGCAGATCAAAATCTATCACTTCATTTTATACAAATTCCTTTGCATCCCAGGGAAGACTTAAGAATGGGTTTTGAAGTAAATGTTTTCAAGAGAAGAAAGGACCTGGTCTTAAATATATCTTTGAAATTGCTCTTGGTCAGAAAAACAAACTGCATAAAAAGAAATCGAAATCTTTGAGATTACTTGATTTTCTTACCTGTAAAACTTTACCATGGACCACAGTTCCAAGGACGCCTGAACACAGTCTTGGAGTTAAGCCTGTGAACAACCCACGCTTCCCATCGACGCTCGCAATGTGCTGAGCTGAGAACACAAGTCAGAGATTTAAATTCCAGCTGGAAGAAAGGGTTACATAGAAATGTCATGTAAACAGGCTTTCTAGATCTTTTCTTTCTATAACTCCTGCCTACCTAGCACCGTTCTCAATGTCCTCCAAATTCCAAATAAATAAAAAACACTTACCATAACAAAAGAGACCAGGAAGCTGACATACTTGCCGCCCAAAAATATTTCGTCCTATTGTTGGAGGAAGAGGCTCATATCCCACCTTCAAAAACAAGAGAATATATCAATACCAAGCAATATTCCCCAAAATGTATTGGCTGCAAGGTTCTAATTTTTAACCCCAGTGAAAATGCAGTGTAGTGTATGTTTTCCGAGGCAATCATGAAGTATCATCCTTGTCAGTTTCTTATTCTGTCAACTGGTAAGACTTGTTTCAATGAACTCCAAGCTTTCTTTTGGTTCAAATTCTACAAAGTAAACCATGTAGCTGAGATGGACAAATATAAAATTGAATATAAAATAAGGGAACTTTTGTGTTAGGAAAGCTACAGTTTACTGAGGAGTATCAAAAATACTTTCTAGGGGTGCCTGGGTGGCTCAGTTGGTTAAGCGACTGCTTTCTGCTCAGGTCATGATCCTGGAGTCCCTGGATTGAGTCTCGCATCGGGCTCCCTGCTGGGGGGGGGGGGGGCGGGTCTGCTTCTCCCGCTGACCTCTCTCCTCTCATGTTGTCTCTCTCTCAAATAAATAAATAAAATCTTAAAAAAAAAACAAAACTTTCTAAAGCAAACCTAACACTTAAAAAAATTTTTTTAAAAAGATTTTTATTTATTATTTATTTGACAGACACAGATGACAAGTAAGCAGAGAGGCAGACAGAGAGAGAGGAGGAAGCAGGCACCCTCCTGAGCAGAGAGCCCCATGTGGTGCTAGATCCCAGGACCCTGAGACCATGACCTGAGCCAAAGGCAGAGGCTTTAACCCATTGAGCACCCCACGCGTCCCCCCAAAAAAAGATCTTTAAAAAATGATTTATTTATTTATTTGATAGAGAGAGGGAGTATGTGAGCACAAGCAGAGAGAACAGCAGGCAGAGGGAAAAGCAGGCTCCCCGCTGAGCAAGGAACCAAATGTGGGACTTGAATGTGAGACTGGATCCCAGAAACCCGGGATCACGATCCGAGCCAAAGGCAGACGCTCAACTGACTAAGCCAGCCAAGAGTCCCTACATAAAAGACTTACTCGTTTATCTTATTGAGAGAATGTATGCGCTAGGGAAGGGGGTGGCAGGCAGGGGCAAAGGGAGAATCTAAAGCAGATTTGGCACTGAGAATGGAGCCTGACACAAGGCTTAATCTCACGACCCTTGAGATCATGACCTGAGTCAAAACCAAGAGTTGGACACTGCACTGACTGACCCACCCAAGTGGGGCTGAACTCACGGCTGAGAGATTAAAAGACACTTATACCCACGGAGCCAGCCAGGCGCCCTGAATGCATTTTTTATATTTGAACAAAACAGAAGACTAAGCCACCATCAACTTTGTATTTGGCTAGCAAGATGAAACACTCAAAAGGCAAATGCAGAGAGCGCTGGATAATTCATGTGGGAAATATTTATAAGCTAAATCCATATTAAATAAGCAGACTGTCATTTCATTAACAATCTAATGAAGGACACTTTACAGTTAATGATTACGATTTTAGTTTTACAATATATTCAGCATTTTTAGTAGTAATGGGAAACTTGAGAGAATGAATGACATAGGACTTGGCTTTGATCCGCTACTGCTGTAATTCTTAACCTGTTCAATTAAATAATTCCTGAGCTCCCTCAAAGTGTTACCATACCACTATTTTTAAAACTGAGTATTTAAAAATTACACCAAAACCCTTAAGACACTTGGTGACATAGAAGTTGTGTAAACAGGGTTAAGGATATTCAAATTTTTGAAGCAAGAGCTCTCAATGTCACTACGAAACCCTGCCTCCTGAAGAAGTTGAGTAATGGGCTCATATCAGATTTACTGTGAAACGTCACCTCAAGACACCATCTAACTACAAATGTGCCAATTCTGTTTTAGACGTCACAGCACATTTCAATCAAAGTCTTTGTTCTTAATTAAAATAATTTAATTTATAGTGGGCTTTTACATACAGAATCTGCATCCAACGGGTCAACCTGGCAACACGTATTTTAGAGAAGTATCAACTCAAGATTAAGAAATGTGGCTCTCCCTAGTGTCGTGCATACTTCTGAAAGAAAGGTAGGACAAGTGAGGACAGGAGTTCTAACAACTGCTCCTTCCTTGGTACTATGCATGACATAATTGTCAACTTTCAACAAAGGTTTTAAAAAAATGAATGGCATGCTCATCACAGGGAATTCTGGAAAGGCAATTGAAAATACTATGGAATAGGGTATCACTAGTTAAAACCTGGCTTACTTGGGGCGCCTGGGTGGCTCAGTGGGTTAAAGCCACTGCCTTCGGCTCAGGTCATGATCCCAGAGTCCTGGGATCGAGCCCCACATCGGGCTCTCTGCTCAGCAGGGAGCCTGCTTCCTCCTCTCTCTACCTGCCTCTCTGCCTACTTGTAATCTCTGTCTGTCAAATAAATAAATAAAATCTTTAAAAAACAAACAAACAAAAAAAAAAACCTGGCTTACTTGCCTGTGAATAAAATACCATCTAAGGATTGTTTCACAGTAGATCAAAAACTAACATAAATGCTTGAACTCTTTCATCTTAACTATTTCCAGCTCAGACAGAGGTGATTTTTGCTGTCATGAGCCACATGGGCTGCTGCTGGAGAGCGCTCTGTGAGCTCAGTGAATCCTTCCGAAATTTGAATCAGCAACCACTTCATTATCACTTCTGAATGCGCTCCTTGTGTTTACCTGGGTATCTGGTGCTAAAATCTCGGAACAGAATAGCAGCAGTAACAGTAGCAAATAAAAATGAAAGAAAAAAAAGCTAATAAAGTATTGGCTCCCCTCGAATTTCAAATTTGTCTTTAACAGATTTCCTGTCTTGCGTTTGGGGTGGAGGAGGTGAATGCTGATTTCAGAGGGGGCTGGAGGGCAGGGCTGGGAAACTCGTGGTGGCAACTGGCCAGGATCAACCTCAGGGAAGAAAAAACAAAGTTCAGAGAGCCACCAGGACAGGCAGGGCAGGACGGCAGTTGGCTGCGGGGAAAGGATCGGGCCTCCCCGCCTGGCAGGAGGCGAGACCTGGGAAAGGCCCATGGACAGTGGAAGAAGAGCCGCGGGCCGTGGAAGCTGTCCCTAAGGGGAAGGAAGAGGCGGCAGGGAAGGAGCAGCATCTCAGGGTACTAGAGGCCCGGAAGGCTGGAGCCGATCGCCAAGCGCCGAAGGCAGCGGCGACTGAACAAGGCGCCGGGCGGGGAAGGGGATGGCGACGACTCATACCTGGATGAGCACCTTCACGTACATGAGCGGCTGGGACAGGATGGTGAGGCCGGAGCCCAGGAGCACCTGACTGGCCGCGTCCGCCATGATGGCACCCGCGGACGGACAGACAGACGGAGCCACCAAGCGACCGAGCCGCTCCCGGATCACGTGCCAGGACCGCCGGCTTCACTGGCCCGCCCGCGGCGCGCGCGCACGCACGCACCGGCGCGCGCCTCCCCACCCAGTCCCCGCCCACCGCCCCGCCCCGAGAAACGGCAGGCGCTCGCGAGCCGGCGCTGGGGTCGGGGCGGGGCTTACAGGCCAGGGGCGCATGCGTTCTATAGTGGGATCAGCGCCTTCCACTAGGAATGGCAGTTTCTCTTGCGCTTGCGCAGGCCTGGAACGTCCGATGGAGAAGAATGGGCGTGGCAATGGGGGGTGTGACCCTGACAGCAAAGGCAAGGTCAGAGTAGTAAAAGAATTGAAGAGGGTTTTCTGTTATGCTTTGCCGTCTACCACTTGCCCTTTGAGCATCTGCAACATAAGGTACAAGGGTATTCGGAACCATAAACAACCTAATGGCCAGCAAAAACTAGTTACGTCTTATACTGAACAATTAATTAATGTGGAAGTTGCTATTCATTCATTCAGTTAATGTCACCTTCTCAGAAATGGCTTCTCTGACCTCTATTTAAATTTACCTGCCCCTTATTTTGTACCACGTCGCTTGGTAGTACTTACTGTCTGAAATTATTCGTTTGTGCCTTCCACCAGAATGCAAGCTCTGTGAGTTCAGGAACTGGGACAGCCTTTGTTCACTGTTGTCTATTCAGCGCCTGGCACATACTAGGTGCTCAATAAATATTGCATGAATGAACAAATACTTCAGTGCCCTGGAGGCTACAGGCTATAAAAGGAAAAGGAAAAAAAGCAACGTCCTTAACCCTTCAGCCTCCAGTTCACATGTTCTGTAGCTTAGGGAGGTGCAGCATGGCTCAGAGAATGAGGTACCTGGAGAAGACATGCTTTTGGTTCCTGGCTTTCCTTTGTATCTCAGTGATTCAGAAAACATTTTATCTTCTGTTACTCAGTTTTTCTATCTAAGGATAACACTACTACCTACCTCTCAGGGTTATTTGTATGTATGTATGTATTTGAGCAGGGAGGGGCAGAGAGCAAGGGAGAGAATCTCAAGCCAACTCCGGTGTGACTGGGGAGCCAGGCGCAGGGCTCAGTCTCACCACTGGAGATCATGAGGTGAGCCAAAATAAAAAGTCAGACACTTAACTGAGTCACCCAGGCACCCTTCAGGGTTATTACTGGCCGGCAAGTGGAATTATATGTAGGATACAATTTTTTTTAACTGTATGTTGAAATAGTTTGGTTTTCTTTTCTTTCTTTCCTTTTTTTTTTTGGAGAGAGAGAGATTGAGAGAGAGAAAGAAAGCATGAGCAAGGCGAGAGGAGCAAAGAGAGGGTGAGAATCTTCAGCAGACCCTGCACTAAGTGCAGCCTGACTCAGAACTCCATCTCAGGACCCTGAGATCATGGCCTGAGCCAAAATCAAGAGTTGTTCACTCAACCAAATAAACCACCCAGGCTCCCCGAAATAGTTTTAATTATTATTATCCTTTACTCAGCATGGTGTTCGGTGGCCCTGGGAGGCAGCTTTATAAGCTAGAAGAAGCATGGCCTTTGAAGGCCAATAGACCTGGTCTAAATTCCATTTCTACCAGTTATTAACTATTTGTTGGTAGGCAGTTACAGGACCTCTTTGAATTTTCTTAGACAAATAAGTATAGTAATCTCTGCTCCACACAGTTGTAAGGGTTGAATGGAATAATATGCCTACCCAGCTTGGCCCACAAAAATATATTAAATTGTAGGGGTGCCTGGGTGGCTCGGTCAGTTAAGCGTTAGCCTTTGGCTCAGGTCATGATCTGAGGGTCCTGGGATCAAGCCCTGTATCAGGCTCCCTGCTCAGTGGGGAATCCGCTTCTCCCTCAGCCTCTCCCCCCTGCTCATGCTCACTTTCTCTCTCAAATTAAATCTTTAAAAATATATATATCTGGGGGCGCCTGGGTGGCTCAGTGGGTTAAAGCCTCTGCCTTCGGCTTGGGTCATGATCCCGGGGTCCTGGGATCGAGCCCCGCATCGGGCTCTCTGCTCAGCAGGGAGCCTGTTTCCTTCTCTCTCTCTGCCTGCCTCTCTGCCTACTTGTGGTCTCTGTCTGTCAAATAAATAAAGAAAATCTTTAAAAAAATATATATATATATATCTGTGTGTGTATATATATATATGTATACATATTAAATGGTAGCTTTTAGAATTATAAGAAACTTACAAGTTGCTTTTAACTAAATTCAGAACTTATTTGACATCAATACAATTGATAATTAACAATAGTGTCTGACCAGACAATAATTACCAATAGAGACCATCTACCAAGGGCACTCTTTATTCTTTATTCTTTTGTGCATTGGTGGTGCCAAGAAAATATCCACTGTCTGTCCCACTGATGCCTGTGGGCACTGAGGTAAAGAGCTTCTTGCCAGGATGGGTGGGGGTAGGAAATGTAGGCTGCTCTACCATATTCTCCAATGGTGCAAAGCAGAAGCTACCCATAAAGTTTTGGGAGAATCTACAAAAAAAGGAACTGAAGGGGCGCCTGGGTGGCTCAGTGGGTTAAAGCCTTCCGCTCAGGTCGTGATCCCAGGGTTCTGGGATCGAGCCCCGCATCGGGCTGTCTGCTCTGCAGGGAGCCTGCTTCCCTTCCTATCTCTCTCTGCCTGCCTCTCTGCCTACTTGTGATCTCTGTCTGTCAAATAAATAAATAAATTAAAAAAAAAAAGGAACTGAAGTCAGTAGCATAGATAAGAAGTGCAAAAGGTATAGGGTTGTTATATACAGCTGCCTGAGCTGTGTACTGTGCAACTCACAAAGACTAAGATCTGAATGAGTGGCGTTCCCTGATAGAGTTCACTATGGGGAGTTGTAGTTGATGATCCATATTCAAGTGGTGAGAGGAACAAGTCAAGGGGAGCCTGGCAGTCTTGATCTCGGAGTTGTTGAGTTCAAGCCCCACGTTGGGAGTAGAGATTACTTAAAAATAAAATCTTTAGGGGTGCCTGGGTGGCTCGGTTGGTTAAGCATCTGCCTTCAGCTCAGGTCCTGATTTCAGAGTCCTGGGATCGAGTTCCGCATCAGGCTCCCTGCTCGGCGGGGAATCAGCTTATCCCTCTCCCTCTACTGCTCCTCCTACTTGTGCTCTCTCTCTGGGTGTCAAATAAATTTTAAAAATCTTTAACTGAAGTCCAGAGAAAAGGAAGGACGCGCGGGAGTGTCAAAAGCTGACAAGAGGTCAAGAATAATAATGAAGCCCAGAGAAAAATGAGTGGATTTGCCAGTGAATACACTGCTGGGCTGGGACGCAGCCTAACTTGCAAGAGAGATCAAGCGTTCTGTAACATTTCCCCCCCGGTTTTTGATTCTGATTCTGCCACTTAGTAGTTGACAACCTTGGGCAAATCACTGAAGCTCTTTGTGCTGAACTTGGGACGAATAAGCCCTCCTTCACTGGCTCGTGGTGAAAATTTCAAAAGCAACCTGGCATTCCTTACTCCCCCTTATTTTTCTCCGTAACCTTTATCACCATTCAAAGTATGATTTTTAAATGTGTTCCCCTGCCCCCAGCATTCTAGACTTGCATCCAAGAGGGCAGGGAATTTGTCCTTTTGTTCACCTCAGTATTCTCAGTGCCTAGACTAGTACCAAGCACATACAAGGCTCTCAGTACGTGTTTGTTGGAATAAATATCCCAGTGGAAACTTCTGGAATTTCTAGAGAGTGGGTGTCAGTTTCCTTTCCAGGCCCAGCCTGCTTGTCATTCCTCTGAGTTCCTTCATGTTCCTCAGTTAGTTATAGATGAGATTATATATCTCACAGTCCTTCCTCATATATGTTTTTAAATTGCCTTAGTTCCAACTAAAATACTTGTCTGTTGTCTCTTTTTTGAGAGAGAGAGAGCGAGCGAGCGAGAGAGAGCATGCATGAGGCAGGGAGGGGCAGCAGGAGAGGGAGAGCGCGAATCTCAAGCAGACTTCACGATGTGTATGGAGCCCATCATGGGGCTCAATCTCACAACCCTGAGACCTTAGCCAAAATCAAGAGTGGGACATTTACCGGTCTGAGCCACCCAGGCACCTGTCATCTGTTGTTTTAATTAGGACTTTCTTTTTTCTTATAATCTTTTTTTAAAAGATTTTATTTATTTATTCAACAGTGAAAGAGAGATCACAAGTAGGGAGAGAATCAGGCAGAGGGAGAGAGGGAAGCAGGCTCCCTGCTGAGCAGAGAGCCCGATGTGGGACTCGATCCCAGGACCCTGGGATCATGCCCTGACCTGAAGGCAGAGGCCTTAACCCACTGAGCCACCCAAGTGCCTCTGAACTACTTATTCTGATCAGAGGGTTGGGATACGCACTTTGGCTGATGCACAGGCCACATGCCTTCCTTTAGAGCTGAAATGCAGGTTATATCTAGTAGGGAGCCCACCCAAAGTACATGATTGAGTGGCACAGTTTCCCTGAAAGGAAAATTGAGGTGCTGAAATCAAAGGAAAGACAAATGGAGTTGTGAGAGGGGCTGAGAAAGTGGTGACGCCTCGCTGGGCCCTGGAGGCAGGTGGAGGAGGAGAAAGTGCCAATAACCCCTCGGCAGGGGTATTGTGTTTCTCACCACAATGCTGCTATGCGAGTTACTGTGTAATGTATTGGTGCCATCTCAGCTTCTTATTGTTGTTATAATATAGTATCATAAACTTAGGGGCTTGAAATGACACAAATTTATTATGTCCCAGTTCTGGAGGTCAGAAGTCTGAAATCAGTCTTACAGGGCTAGAATCAGGCTGTTGCCAGGGCTGTATGGCTTCTGGAGACTCCAGAGGAGAATCTGTTTCTTTGCCTTTTCTAGTTTCTAGAGGCTGCCTGTATTTCTTGGCTCGCGGCCCCTTGCTCCGTTGATCCAACCTCTTCTTCATCAGAGCTCCTTCTTCCGATTCTGATCTTCCTGCCTCCTTTTTATAAGGACCCTGGTGATTTAGGACTCATCCAGGTAACCCCAGGATAATCTTTGTGTCTTGAGATCAGTAATTTAATATGTTTGTAAAGTCCCTTTTACCACAACAAAGAATCATTATTGAAAAAAAAAACTTTTTTAAGTTGACTCCATGCCCAGCATGGAGCCCAACATGGGACTTGAAATTACAACCCTGAGATCAAGACTTGGACACTCAACTGAGCCCCAGGCACCCCAACAAAGAATTGTTGACCCAGAAGTCTATGGTGCTGAGAGTGAAATGCCCTGGTGTCAATGTACCTAATCTTTTTTTTTTTTTTAAGATTTTATTTATTTATTTGACAGACAGAGATCACAAGTAGGCAGAGAGGCAGGCAGAGAGAGAGGAGAGACGAGGAAGCAGGCTCCCTGCTGAGCAGAGAGCCCGATATGGGGCTCAACCCCAGGACCCTGGGATCATGACCTGAGCCGAAGGCAGAGGCTTTAACCCACTGAGCCACCCAGGCGCCCCTCAATGTACCTAATCTTAACAATGACAACAGCACAATCACCATACGCCGCATAAGAATGCACAACTTGAATACTAAGCACATTTTATTTCAAACATCCTTTTTAGAGCCCTCATATATTTATAGAGACTCCTCTATATATTTTAAATTCTTTAATAGTTTATCCAAATATTATATGGGTTTACTTTATATATCTAAACTTTGGATTCACCTGCAATTTACTCTGGTATATATTGATTTTCTCCCCAAATATCTATCTACATGTTCCCAAAACTTGATTTTTAAAAAAATTTTATTTTAAGTAAGCTCCATGCCCAGGGTGGAGCCCAGTGTGGGTCTTGAACTCATGATCCTGAGATCAAGACCCAAGCTAAGATCAAGAGTGGATACTCGGCCAAATGAGCCACCCAGTTGTCCCTACCAAAAACTCTTAATGAAGATTTCTTCCTCACTCATTTGAAATGGCCCTTAATTATATTCAATTTTTAATGCACTGTGTTCTATTGTTGGACTTTCTTTCCCTCCCTCCCCTCCTCTGACTTTCCTTCTTTCTTTCCTTCCTTTCCTTCTTATGGTTGTTACTGTTTTCATTGCTCTTCTTTGTTTCTTATTGCTGGACTTTCTTGTTCATTGGCCTATGTATCTATTTGTAACCTAGTACCAAACTGCTTTAAATATTGGAGGCTATGGTTTAATATCTGGTAGGGTCAATCTCTTATTATTCTTTGCTTCCAGAATTTTCCACCTTTTTAAATTTTTTCACTTGAACTTCAAAATAAGCTTGCCCTAGCAAATTTTTAAATTAGTATTTTTGCTTGAAATTTAAATTCACATGAAATTAGCATTTGAAGTTAAAGAGAATTGACATATTCATGACATTTAGGCTTCCCATACAAGAATATTTCCATATGTCAACACTTTTGTGTTCCTGGCATTTAACTTTTTTCTTCTTTTGGACATTTCACATTTCTGATTTCACATTCTAGTTAAGTGTCACATTTTTTGGGGGGGGGATTTTATTTATTTATTTGAGAGAGAAAGAGTGAGCACACAAAGCAGGGGCAAGGGGTACAGGAGGAGGGAGAGAGAGCATCTCTCAAGCAAGCTCCATGCTAAGTGCAGAGTCAGACCTGGGGCTTGATCCCATGACCCGGAAACCATGACCTGACCCGAAACCAAGAATTGGATGCTCAACGAACTGAACCACCCAGGCCTCCCAAGTGTCACATTGTTTTAGATGGCTATTGTAAATGGGGTCTTTTACTCCACTGTATTTCCTAATTGGCTGCTTATATATATGAAAGATTTTAATTTTTTGGTATGTAAATATACATAGCTGAATCACTGAATTTTGTTTGTAATTGTTTTTCAGTTGATTCTCATGGGTTTTCTAAGTATTGAGTTATATCATCTGTAAATATTATTTTTATTTTTACCCCCTTTACTGGAAATAAATATTTATTTCTTTTTTTAAAAAGATTTTATTTATTTATTTGACAGAGAGAGAGAAAGAGATCACAAGTGGGCAGAGAGGCAGGTGGACAGAAAGGGGGAAGCAGGCTCCCCGCTGAGCAGAAAGCCTGATACAGGGCTCGATCCCAGGACCCTGAGACCATGACCTGAGCCAAAAGCAGAGGCTTAACCCACAGAGCCACCCAGGCGCCCCTATTTCTTTACCTTATTTGTTTGATTGAATTGGATATTAACTCCAGAACAATACTAAGTAATAATGGTAACAGTGGACATCTTGTGTTTGACTTCAATAAGAATACTTCTTGTGCTTCCCAGTGAACATGATTCTAGGTTTTTTTTTTTTTTTTTTTTTTTTTTAAAGATTTTATTTATTTATTTGACAGACAGAGATGACAAGCAGGCAGAGAGGCAGGCAGAGAGAGAGGGGGAAGCAGGCTTCCTGCTGAGCAGAGAGCCCGATGCGGGGCTCGATCCCAGGACCCTGGGACCATGACCTGAGCCGAAGGCAGAGGCTTTAACCCACTGAGCCACCCAGGTGCCCCTGATTCTAGGTTTTGAATTGAAAATATTTACGTTTGGGGTGCCTGTGTAGCTCAGTGGGTTAAGTCTCTGCCTTAGGCTCAGGTCATGATCCCAGGGTCCTGGGATTGAGCCCCACGTCGGGCTGTCTGCTCAGCAAGGAACCTGCTTCCCCCTCCCCCTCCGCCTGCTTCTCTGCCTCCTTGCTATCTCTCTCTCCGTCAAATAAATAAATGAAATCTTTTTTTAAAAAAGAAAGAAAATATTTACGTTTTATCATGTTAAGAAAGTATTCATCTCTTCTATTTTAGTGACTAATTTTACAAATATGAAATAGATGCTGAATATTACCACAAGGCTTTTTAGCATCTTTAGAGACAGTCATATGGTTTTTATGCTTTGACCTAGTAATATGGTGTTGGCTTCCTAGGTGAAATCTGAAACAGGCCCCCAGTATTCCGAGGGTGGGGAGAGACCAAAGAAAGAGGTGGGACAGCCCAGGCTGGTAGATGGCAGTTTTATGAGGGAACTTACATGTGAAGCTTGTCTTGGGTGGCTACAAGACAAGTAGATCTCCACACTGCCCACAAGATTTTAAAAGCCTCTGTAATGTGATGAAGAGGGCCCTTCTCTGTGGTATTCTTTCCAAAACCCCATTACGCCAGTCAAATCACAAGGAACGTATCAGACCCAATTTGAGGACCATTCTACAAACTGTCAAAGTCATGAAAAATAAGGAAAGCCCAGGGGCGCCTGGGTGGCTCAGTCAGTTAGGGCTCCAACTCTTGGTTTTGGCTTGGGTCATGATTTCGGGGTCCTGGGATGGAGCTCCAAGTTGGGCTCTGTGCTCAGTGAGGAGTCTGCTTGAGATTCTCTCTTTCTCCCTCTGCCCTTCCCCCTGCTTGCACTCCTCTCTCTCAAATAAATAGATAAATCTTCAAAGTAGGGGTGCCTGGGTGGGTCAGTGGGTTAAGCCTCTGCCTTCAGCTCAGTTCATGGTCTCAGGGTCCTGGGATCGAGCCCCACATTGGGCTCTCTGCTCAGCAGGGAGCCTGCTTGCCTTCCTCTCTCTCTCTGCCTGCCTCTCTGCTTACTTGTGATCTCTGTCAAATAAATACATAAAATCTTTAAAAAAAAATCTTCAAAGTAAACTTCACGCATTAAAAAGAAAAAATAAAGAAAGTCTGGGAAACAATCACAGGCAAGAGGAAGCTAAGGAGACATGATGACAAAAATGCAGTATGGTGTTCTGGATGGCATCTTGGAAAAGAAAAAGGACTTTAAATGAAAAAGCGCTGAAGTCTGAAGAAAGTCTGGAATTTAGTTAATAGTAATGTACTGATGTTTTTCTGATTTTGACAGATGGTCCACAGTAATGGGAGATGATGACATCAGGGGAAACTGAAGAGTGAGGGATCTGTGGGAACTCTATTATCTTTGTGACTTTTTTTTTTAAGAATTTATTTTTTTAAGGGCACCTGAGTGGCTTATTCAGTTAAGAGTCTGCCCTTGGCTCAGGTCATGATCTCAGGGTCCTGGGATCGAGCCCTGCGTCAGGCTTCCTGCTTAATGGGGAGACTGCTTCTCTCTCTACCCTTCTCCCCTGCTTGTGATCTCTTACTTGTTCTCTCAAATAAGTAAAATCTTCCTTTTTTTTTTTTTAAGGTTTTATTTATTTGACAGAGAGAGACACAGCAAGAGAGGGAACACAAGCAAGGGGACTGAGAGAGGGAGAAGCAGGCTTCTCGCTGAGGAGGGAGCCTGATGCAGGGCCCAATCCCAGTCCCAGGACCCTGGGATCATGACCCAAGCTAAAGGCAGATGCCTAACGACTGAGCCAACCAGGTGCCCCATCAAATAAATAAAACCTTTAAAAAAAAGAATTTATTTTTAAGTAATCTCTATTCCCAACATGGGGCTCAAACTCACAACCCTGAGATCAAAAGTCATATGTTTCACTGACATCAGAAATTGTTCCAAACTGAAGAGGTTATAAAAAGAAGAAAAAGAAGAATATTTTCTTCCATTGGGCATTGTTAAGTGTGGTGGTTTGCCTGGATCTGCTGCTCTACATCCTACAAAGTTGGACAAAGTTGGCACCAAAGTTGGCAGAGCTGGAAGATGGGAAGGCCCAGATCCCTGAGGATGCCAGTGAGCTGCTGAATAAATTACCCAGCCCTGGAGCTGAACTGCATCTGCACTACTTATTTCTGTGAAGCAGTCATCTCATTTTCTTTGAGTTTTGTTGTTGTTTTTCCCCTTCCCTCTTGCAGATTGTAGATGAAATCCTTCTGGTTAAGAAGGGCAGCCAAGTACACCGACTGGTGCACGGGAGTGGCCCAGGGGCTGAGGTGGGAATCTGTGAGATGCAAAGGAAGGACGGTGAGGTCTTCTTGGAAATAGCATCAAGACCAGGTTCACGTAGTGGGCTAGTATTGAGCTGAGTCTTTTTTTTTTTTTTTTAAGTTATTTATTTAGGTAATATCTACACCCAACATGGGGTTCAGACCTACGACCCCAACATTGAGTCGCATGCTCTTCCACCAGCCAGCTAGGCTTCCCAGCTGAGTCTTTTTTATTTTTATTTTTTAAATTAATTTATTTATTTGAGAGAGAGTGAGAGAGCAGAGGGCGGGGGAGGGGCAGAGGGAGAGCGAAAACTTCGAAGACTTCTCACTGAGCATGGAGCCCCATGCAGGGCTCGATCTTACGATCCTGAGATCACAACCCAAGCCAAAACCAGGAGTCAGACACTTAACTGACTGCACCACCCAGGTGTCCCTGAGTCTTTTTCAAAAGTTGAGATATAATTGACATATAACTGAACTGAGTCGTGAAAGGTGACAGGTGTTTGGGAAGTGGGCAAGGAGGGGTGGGCGTGGAGGGAGCAGGGAGAGGCCGTTAATGTTTCAGGTTCATAAAGAACAGGCAGAACCCAGAGCTGGAGGCCGAGGGAGCTGCAGGGCCATGTTGGAGATGGACGGTCCTGCAGAAGAGAGGTGTCCTGCAAGGGGACCAGCATGACCAGATTTGCTTGGTAAGGGGCTCCCCTTGGCCGCTCTTTCAAAGAGGGTCAGGATCTGAAAGGCTGGAGGCTTGGAGACCAGGTTGAATAGTTTAGGACAACAGTGATAACCTGAAGTCCTCAGAAAGTTTATGGGAAGAGTTTTCTGGATTTACTTATGAGGTAGAGTCCATAGGATGTGGTCTCTCATTGGATATGGAGGTGCAGGGGAGGGAGAAGTTATAAGCATGGTAAAAACAAAGGTGTTAGGGAGCAAGATAGGGGGTATAGAGGGAGGCTCTGGTTTAAGAAAAAGAAAACAGAATAATTTCACTTTGGCCATGTTGCCTTTGAGGTACAGAAGGGAACTAGGTGGAGACGGAGGGGAGACAATTGAATCTAGTGGTCTGGGGTGTAGGAGAAGTCTGACCCAGTAGCATCATGGCATACATGTGCCGAGAGCACGTGTAGATCACCCAGGTAGGGCATGTGGAGGGAGAAGCCCTGAACCACGGCATACATTCAGGGAGCTAAGATTAAGTGGTATTGCAGAAGACAAGAGGCCATATTTCATAGCAAGATGAATATTCTAAAAGAGTGTTTGTCCAATAGAAATATAATGCCAGCCACATAAATTTTAATATTTTCATATCTATACTAGAAAAGTAAAAAGAAACAGGTAAAGTTAGTTTAAAAAACATTTTAAAGATTTTATCTACTCATTTGAGAGAGAGGATAAGCAGGGGGGAGAGGCAGAGTGAGAGGGGCAGCAGACTCCCTGCTGAGCAGGGGGCTTGATCCCAGGACCCCAAGATCATGACCTAAGCCAAAGTCAGACACTAACTGACTGAGCCACCCAGGAGCCAAAAAGTTAATTTTAAAATAATACATTTTATTTCACCTGAAATATCCCCCACATTATTGCAACATGTAATCAATAAAAAATGTCAATGAGATCTTTTACAGTGTTTTTTTCTTGTACAAAGTCTTTGAAATCTGGTATTTACACCTACTGCACATCTCAGTTGACCAGCCCCATTCAAAGTGCTCCGTGGCCACCTAACTGGACAGTTCCAGTGTGAGGCAGATCTAGGTTCAAATCCTCTCTCAGCCCAAATTTTCTCACCTGTGAAACAGGGTATTATGGCTGTCTGGCATGTAGGGTAAAGTTCATGACGCATAGCAGTCCTCGAATCAAAGGTGGTTTTTATGAAGGGAGGGGAGAGCTTTGTCGTGGGGGCGGTGGAGATGGTAAGGAATGGTTGGATGTTTTGTGTTTTCTTTAAAGATGGTAGAGGCTTGGTATGTTTTTAGGCTACAGGGAAGTTGCTGGTAAAGAAGGAGACAGAGGAAAGAAGGGATAAAGCAATGTTAGAACATTTGAGAAGGTAACAGAGGGAGATGGAATTGAAAATTAGCCCTAAACCCTAGCTGGGCACTTTTTTTCTCTGAGAACAAAGGGAAGGAAGCCAGGGTGGACAGGAGCAATGCTCACTAACGGGTCCTCATAGCGTTCTGTGTGTAGGGCCCTCTCTGCATTGTGTGCATTTTCCCAACCCGTCCTCCCAGCTCCCCTGAAAGGTGGGGCCTGCCAGTGATCCTGATGATAGATGAGGAGATGGAGTCTGTGAGGGTAACTTTCCTACAGTCATAGAGCTTGTGGAGCTAGCGTTTGAACCCAGGAATTCTGATGCCAGAGTCTAGATCCATCTTTCTGGCAGAATGTTCCTTATTTTGGTTTTGCCTTATGTTTCTTCATGATTAGATTCAGGGTATGGATTTCTGACTGGAATACTACACAAGTGATGCCTCCTTCGCAAACATCACATCAGAAGGCGCATGATGTCTATCTGCCCCTCAGTGGCCGCTCCGTCAAAGTGCGTCCAATTTCTCCAGTTCATAGTTAATCTTTTCCCTTTCAACTAACAATTTGAGTGGACACTTTAGACTGTATGTATGTATGTATTTGAGACTGTATTTGAGAGAGAGAGAGGTTGAGAGAGAATGAGGGTGAGGGAAGGGCAGAGAGAGAGGGAGAAGCAGACTCCCTGCTGAGTGGGGAGCCTGACATGATGCAGGGCTTGATCCCAGGACCCTGAGACCATGACCTGAGCTGAAGTCAGACACTTGACCAGTTGAGTCATCTAGGGGCCCCTCGAGTGGACGCGTTCAAACCTCCTCCTGCTTATCATCATGTTCCCTCCTAAATCTAGCCTCCATGAATGATTCTTGTCCATTTCACTGTGATGGCTACAAAACTCCAGCACTCCCCTACACCACCCATTTGGTGCTCAGTGTCATTCCACTTGAGCAAGAGACCTCCTTTCTTTCCTCTTTCAGGACATGAATTCACTGATTCTGATTTTTTTCGATGTGGTACAATTTATTAGTGCCTTAAGCATTTTAGTGCCTAATATCCCAGATCTGGCTGCTGGCAGCCCCTTCAAAGCCGGTTCCTTTATCTTATGACATGCCTCCTTTTTTTTTTTTTTTTTAATACTTTCTTTTTGGCATAAAACGATGCTCCAGGCTCCTCCTCTCATATCTACAATGCCCCAGCCCTGGAATCAGCCATTTCTCTAAAACACTCTGCTACTGGGTTGCCTGGGTGGTTCACTCCATTAAGTGTCCAACTCTTGGTTTCAGCTCAGGTCATGATCTCAGGCTTGTGGGATCAAGCCCTGCATTGGGCTCTACACTCAGCTTGGAGTCTGCTTAAGACTCTTTCTGCCTCTCTCTGCCCTTCTCCACCTCTCTCTTGCGCTCTCTCTAATAAATAAATAATCTTTTTTAAAAAACCCTGATTCTTTTTAGGGGGGAATGGTATTAGAGAACAAGATCTCATGGCAAAGTGTGCTTATTGCTAATGGAGTGGGATTGATTTTAGGCCCTTTTTGCAGACAGAGCTGAATATACATGCATACATGTATATATACAATAAGAATGTACTCACCCATACATAGTCTAGAAATCATGAGTCCACACTGATGTCTCCAATTCCCATCCAGTGTCACAGTTTTTGTTTCCCTCCATTAAATGTGTGTGTTTCTTCTTCCAGATTGAGAACCCCGACTCTTTTAGCATCAACACCTGTATTCATTTGCCCAGTCATATGATACCCCTAAAAGTTTCAGAATCATTTTGCTAATACCAGCACTAAACCCATGCCTTCTTTCCCACCACCTCCTAGCAAGGTCGTTTGTTGATGGGGTCAAGGTAATAGGGAGGGGCAGAGTGCTTAAGGAAATGGAGGGGGTGTGAACTAGTCCTGCAAGCGGGGTGTGTGTGTGTGTGTGTGTGTGTGTGTGTGTGTAAACTTCAGTTTCAGAAGCAGGAAGTTAGTTTCAGAGGCTGGACGGGATCCATGAGCTGGGGCCCCAGTTCACTTGAGGGCACGTTTTCCTGCAGCCATCTTGGCAGCCTGGGTGTAGGAGTAGAAGACAGATGGTTGGGATGGCTAGACTGATCCAACACTGGGGAACTACCAGGTGGATGTGGCAGAAGGACAGAGATGGAGGACTCCAGGATGCTGGCAAGAGAGTGGCTGACATATGTGCCCGGCAGTCTGGGCTGAGCTGGGGAGGAAGTGAAGCCAATAAGGAGAAAGGAGAGTCACTGGGGCTGGGGCTGGGTTGCGAAATTTCTAGTCACTGAATACCACGGTCTAGGAATAGCCAGTCTGGAAGTACAGATGGCTTGGACCGAATCTGGCAGGGGGCAAGATGGAAGGGGCAGGACTCATCAACTGAAGAGCCTTCATTTCCCCAAGGAGCAGAGGCTGAGAGGGGAGACCACACTGGCCCTGGCTGAACAGGGAGGCTGTCTCGGTCACAATAGTGCCTGATCAACAGCTGTGAGAAATGTTCAAATAAATGTGATTTTGTAAAAATGAACAGACTGTGGAGATTATTTCAGGACAGTCAATTTACTGTAAGGGCAGGAAACAGGTGGGGAGCTGTGAAGCCACTGCACTCCCTCCCCCACCAGCCTGGGTGGGGTTCAGACCCAGGGGCTTTAAACTTAAGTTGGAGGCTCTGTCTAACCCACTACCACATTCTGAAGCTAGCAGAATGTCTCCCGGACTGGTGTGTTTTAGTGCAGAACAAATTCTGTTTTCCTACCTGGGTTTGAAGCAGGAGGGCAGGAATGGCGTCTGCTGGTGCGTTCTTTCTGATGGATGGATCAATGGGAAGAGTTCGTATCTTAGGGAAGAAGGGTCCCAGGGAGTCTGAATTTCCAAGTAGCGTTATTTCTTTTTATATTCTTGGGGATCTTCCTTTCTTTTGACTCTTATTAAAGCAAGCATTACTCTGGACACGTGGTGTAGGCTTTGTCCCCAGAGCTTTGTCTGTAGATATACTAATTAAAACAATGCTGTTCCAGGCACCTCGGTGGCTCAGTGGGTTAAGCGACTGACTTTGACTCAGGTCATGATCTGGGAGTCCCCTATCCAGTCCAGCAGCAGGCTCCCTCTCCCCTCTCATGATCTCTCACAAATAAATAAATAAATAAATAAATAAAATTTTAAAAGCAATCCTTTTCTGAACCCAGTTTCACAAAGAAGATTGTTTCTCACAGACGAGGTGACTCAGCTACACAAAGTTAAGCTGGAACCCACTTAAAGGGGAAAATTAATTCAGAGCTTCCTTTTATTTGATCAGGCAGCATCAAGGTGAAAAAAGGGGGATGAAGATGCTGGGCCTCATCAAGTATTAACAGAGGCGGGCTTATCTTCCCCAGGAATATTCCACTAAGAAATAGGTCCCTCGTGGAATGTAGCTCAGCTAAACCCAGCCATGCCTTATAGTTTGCCTTTGTAGCTTAAAGGACAGAGTAAGCTTTCTGGCATCAAAGGTATCCTGTGCAGAAAGTGCCAAGTCTCTGAGCTCTGGAAACATCTCTGCTATTCTAGGGAATGAAAGCACAACTAGTCTGAGAACAGCCTGGAAAACCAGAAGTAGCAGTTTTATTTCTGTAAAGCAGAGCCTTTTGTGTGGCATTTTTGCTGAAAGCTGGGATCAACATTGGTGACATCATTAAGCCAGAGATCACCGGTAGTATCAGAGTGGCCAGGTACCAGGAGATCTCCAAAATTCTTGCACCTTTTTAAAATTTTAAAAAAATTTTTTAAAGATTTTATTTTTTTATTTATTTGATACAGAGAGAGAGATCACAAGTAGGAAGAGAGGCAGGCAGAGAGAGAGGGGGAAGCAGGCTTCCTGCCGAGCAGAGAGCCCAATGTGGGTCTCAATCCCAGGACCCTGAGACCACGACCTGAGCCAAAGGCAGAGGCTTAACCCTCTGAGCCACCCAGGCACCCTGTTGCACCTTTTTAACGACAAATGGAAAAAACAAACACGCACCTAGACTTTTTTTTTTTTTCAAGGAGCCTGTATGTCCATACAGAGTTCCTGTATCTAATGTTCCACCAGAAACTTAAGCGGAATGCTCAATGTCATCACCTTACTTGTTTGGAATTGTTTCTGCCACTTTTAAGAGGTGTCCCTTCTCCAAAGACAGAAAGGAATACTGACACAGAACCTCAATAGTGACCACATGGTCCCCAAAATAAGACTTCTAAAGAAAACATGTTCACCTGAAATCCATCTTGAGTCTTAAATGCTATCTGTGACTATGCATTCAACTTATAAAGAAAACAGAGTATGAAATACATTATTTTTCCCTTTTTCATTAAAAAAATATGTATATATTTTAACTAATCTTTATGGGATTCAAACTCACAACCCTGAGGTCAAGAGTCACATGTTCTACCACTGAGCCTGCCAGGCACCACCCCCTCACCCTAACCTTTTTCGACAACTGTTGAATGTCAAGTTGATCTTGGTCTCTGACCTGACTAAAATGCTCTTTTTTCTACTTTTCCCTGATTCCATTCTCCTGATTCACTCTTAGTGATCAAGATGCTTTGGGTTGTTTGTCCTGTAGCATTTGTGATGTTCACACAGAATCAATTAGTTTATCATTTTCAACTTTCCAGCTAGAGGCACCCCTCACAGCTTCCTACCAATAGCACAGTGAGGGGCACCTGGCTGGCTCAGTCGGTTAAGCATCTGCTTTCAGGTTCCAGGATCAAGTCCTGCATCTGGCTCTCTGCCCCACGGGGAGCCTGCTTCTCCCTCTCTCTCTGCCTGCTGCTCCCCTTGCTTGTGCCCGCTCTCTCCCATTCTCTCTAATAAGTAAAAAAAAAAAAAAAAAAAAAGGACGATGAGAAATGACTGGCATTCGGCTGCCAGAGGCTGCAGCATGTAAATACCGGATGGGGCACTTCTTCCTAATCACCGGAGCAGGAAAACTTGCCTCTCTTCTAAAGAAAATATGTAGCTGCTCCTTTGCAGGGTGGTGCGTTGAGCAGGGCTCAGCTCAAACCACAACACTTTTTGGCGATTACTACATGTGGAGGCTGTGCCTGGACTGCATGGATTCTCTCCTTTTTGCCCCTTCAATATCTTAGCATCCAAACCACGTCTCAGGAAGCTTTCCCTCTGGCCCCCACCTCAGGAAGTTTTTTCCTTTCAAAAAGTACTTAAAGGGCCGCCTGGGTGGCACAGTCGGTTAAGTGTCTGACTCTCGACTTCAGCTCAGGTCATGATCTCAGGGTCGTGATGCTGAGCCCCGTGTTGGGCTCTGTGCTGACCATACAGTGAGCTCGAGATTCTCTCTCTTTCCCTCTCCCTGCTCCTCTCCCCACTCGTGCTCTCATTCTTTCAAATAAAATCTTTTTTTTTTTTTTTAAGATTTTAAAATTTATTTATGTGACAGACAAAGATCACAAGTAGGCAGAGAGGCAGTCAGAGAGAGAGGAGGAAGCAGGTTCCTTGCAGAGCAGAGAACCTGATGTGGGGCTCAATCCCAGGACCCTGGGATCATGACGTGAGCTGAAGGCAGAGGCTCTAACCCATTGAGCCACCCAGGTGCTCCTAAAATCTCTCTTTTTTTTTAAGGAATTTTAAAAAATCTAATCATAACCCCACAGATCTTGATTGCTTAAGCAGACAAAATTTCATCACTCCATCACTCCAAGTAGTCTAATGGGTGAAGTACAAAAGCTATATTACGATTCTATTCTATACGTTGCCAACTCACTATGACCAATCATCTCAGACCATAAAATCCTCAGTGTTGAATATAAAAGGGCATGGTTTATGAAAAATAAATTCCAGGATCCCTGGGTGGCTCAGTTCGTTAAGCGACTGCCTTCAGCTCAGGTCATGATCCCAGGGTCCTGGGATTGAGTCCCACATCAGGCTCCCTGCTCGGCAGAGAGTCATTTCTCCCTCTGACCCTCCCTCTTCTCATGCTCTCTCTCTCAAATAAATAAAATCTTAAAAAAAAAAAAAACAGAAAAAGAAATTCCATAAGTTCTGAGGAAGAATCTGATCACATATTTTGATTTTTCAAAGATTAACTTATTTTTAAGATTTTATTTTAAAATTTATTTTAGACATAAAGAGAGTGCATGAGAGGGGGGAGAAGCAGAGGTAGAGGGACAAGCAGATTCCGAGCTGAGCGTGGAGCCGGATATGGGGCTCAATCTCAGTCTTAGATCATGACCTGAGCTGAAATCAAGAGTTGGAGGCTTAACCAACTGAGCCACCCCAGTGCCCCTGCATATTTTGGTTTTTGATTCCAAAAATAACATCATACTGGGATACTTTTTACAAACTTTCTCCAAAATTATTTGAAGCAAAAACAAGTATTTCCGAACAACTTTCAAAGGTTGGCCCTCAGCAGTTTGTAACTGTTTAGGGACTTGTCCTTGAAAGATACCCTCTTAGGGACAAAAGTGGGGTTTTGGCTGTTTGCTTTCTAGATACTTAAAATGCTGGGTTTTCGGGTGTGAGTTTAGGTTTTAGCATGTGAGTAACGTATGGAACAGGACAAGGGCAGACACCTGCTTTGGCAGTGCATATAGTCAAGGAGATACAGATACTGGGAAGAGTAGCATGACCCCTGCAGAAGGAAGACACGAACATTCGTGAGGTGTTCCCTATTAGAAACCAAACCAAACAACAACAAAGAGCTTGGGCCGATATCATCACCTTGAAAAACATTCACGCAGTGTGTGAGGCGGGATGTGGGGTGGGCAGTATTCGGGAGCTCTCTGAGCTATGTCCTCAATTTCTCTGTAAATTTAAAACTGTTCTCAAAATAAAGTCTATTAATTAAAAAAAAAAGGCGCAGACACTGGAATTGTGGACACGACAGGCTGCAGTCGACAGGCTGTGCTTGCTGCTCACGAGAGAGATAAAAATATAAAACATCCGTTCATGTAAGGTGATGCAGTTAACAGATCAAAGGAAACAACTGGCTAGAGAGAAAGAATTTTAATCAGTGGGCTAAGAAATGTACGTCACTGTGTTGAACATAATATAAGTCATACTAAACTCAGGCTAATACATGAATTGTTTTCTCTGTGTGGTAACACCTCAGCAGGAGCAAACCTGATAAATCACTAACTGACCATTCGGTGCTAGAAAGCTTTGATGCAACACTTTTTTTTTGAACAAAGCACACTCCCAGAATATGTTTAAAATAGAATCTGAGCTCTTAAAATTGATTTGCGCATAATTTTAGAGAGAATGTCTATTGGTTAAAGTGAGGTATATCTGGGCTGTAGGTTCATGAGCACACACTTCAATTTCTGACAAAGGAAGCTTTTCTCAACATCATAATAAAATTTTACTTTATGAGAAAAGTAATCTAATGCATGAGGTATGTATCAGGAGGGCACGCATGCAACGCAAGCACACAGTGTAAGGTCAGTGCACAATGAACACGCCACACAGTATACTGCAAGTGAACGTAGCTCCCAGTCGTACAACTCCCCTCATTACAGAACGTGTCTCACCCAAAATGTGGCAGCCTATGGGTATGTGTATATGTGCAAGGATGGGTACACTGTCATGGCAGCGCAGCCCCTCTTTGTGGCAGGATATGTGTTCCTGGACCAGCTTGGCTTCATATCTGGAACCGGCTCTTGGCTGGGATTTGTGCTTCTCTTTGGAGAGCACGACACTGTGAATCCTGGCTTCTCTGTCTGTGCAAACAAGATATAAAAGTTGAATCACTTTAGGTTGCGATTTCTAAAGTTATAGTTAGGGCTGGGTTGGTTTTACAAGGAGTTAGTGAGAAGTATTTGCATTTCCCCTCAAATACCGAAGTAGAAAGTAGTTGATGTTCCGGGGCAGAGGGGAGTCAAGCATTTGCCTTCAGAGAGCCAAAGAAAGGTCCTTAATGGCCCATAGTTCCATGACTGCATTTCATAAACTCTAAAGACATTACACAAAGAGAAGAACTTGATCTACAAGAGAGGAGATTGCCCCACTGTTTGTGACTCTGCTTATTTACTATGTGAGTTAAATGCCTATGTCTCCGCTAGAGAAATGTTCTACCAGAGAATGGAGGTAGGGACACCTGGGTAGCTCAGTTGGTTAAGCGTCTGCCTTTGCCTTCTGCTCAGGCCATCATCACAGGATCCTGGGATGGAGCCCTGTGTCAGGCTCCCTGCTCAGTGGGAGTCTGCTTCTCTCCCTGCCCCTCCCCCTGCTCATGCTCTCTCTCTCTTAAACAAATAGAGAAAATATCAAAAAAAAAAAAAAAAAAAGAAGAAGAAGAAGAAGAAGAAGAAAATGGAGGCAAAGGTAAAAGCCTGGATGGCATTCCCCTGCTACATTGGGTTTAACTGAATCCCTGGTTGCATGTTATAGCCTAACTAGCAGGTTCTGAGAATGGGTGGGATGTGGCTTGAGCAACGTGGAGACCTCCTGCAGTGAATGCCTTCAGGGTGTGGAGGGGGGACCCACCGGTGGGCAGCTCTAGGCTCACCGGCTTGTCAGGACAGAAATCCTCCTTGATTTGAATTTACCTACACCTGTCTTCCCAGTGCTCTCCAGGCTCTGTGATGCCATGGTTATCGCACTATATCTTCCACCCCTCCTAGAGGATTGCTGCCTTAAGGGAGGGATCCTGTCTCACAGTCCTTAGGGGTCCCGCATCTTGGAGGGTCTCCAGAAGATACTGACAGGTATATGGGAGCACGGATCTGAGAAGTCCCAAACAGCAGCCTTGGAAAGACAGCAGTCACCTCCTGGTGGGAGAACTGTCCATTCTATCTCTGGTAGACCCATGTGAGTCCGGGTTCTCAGTCTTTTTTCGCCCAGAGTGCACGTGAGCCACCCATAGCCTCCTCAGGGCTCTTTGACACGACAGATTCTTAGCTGTTTCTCCACCTCTTTTCCCTCCTTCTCAGGAAAGAAAATGCAAATGCAAATGAGCAAGAGGGATGTTATTAGAGGGAAGAATACAAGCTCATTCTAACTTACTCCTTTAAAAAAGCAAATCATTCACAAACCTCGGTACAGAATGCTCTCTGGTAACTGTGGGCGTGAGGCACACCTCATGATGGACGGCGGCACTCTGGGTTCTTGTTAACATCTCCCAGGGTCGAGAACCGCTGCGTTATTCACTATCTGCTGCCAAGGACTTACAGAACGACAGCCACCTAACAATCGTTCGCTAAAATGAAACTAAATTCTCCAGGGCTAGAGGTGGGATTCCTCCCGTCCTGCAGCACCTTGTGGGCTGTGTTCCTTGGCGGTCGGATAGCTTAGATGTTCACCTGAGCAGAGCAAATCCTAGGAGGTGAAACTGTGGGCTGTGGCTCACTCCCCCTCCAGATCATGTCACACACTTGAAAGCCAAGTCGGATTAGCTGCTGGCATCCACGTAAACACAGTAGGGGAAATACCTGCATTCTCTCTTTATTCTTCATCAGAATCAAGGAGGTCATTTTCAATGGGTCCAGGGAGCTGCCTTTGTCTCTCCCATGTAGCTGTGGCGGAGATAAACGAACACATTTTCAGTAACGTTTCCACTTGCACAAGTGTCATTACACAGAATAGACACTGAGAGTTTTTTATTCCTGCGTGATAAGTCATCACAGTACTGTAACAGGAAAAGAGAGGCAAGCCACAGAGGAATAATAATTCAAGGAAAAGGAGGAAACTAATATTCATGGAGTTGCCTACCATATGGCAGGCACTTGACACACAGTTTCTCATCTAACTTTCTCAACAATGTTTATGATGCATGTATTATTACCCCAATATTTTAGATACAGAAACCAAGTCCTGGAGTGGTTAAGTAGCTCATGAAAAGCGATAGTGAGGCTGGAATTTGAACTCAAGACAGACTTGAAAGCTGTGCTCTTGCCGCCATCACACTAGACACTGAACGGCGCTCAATGCGGGCCATGCTCTGTGGGGGTTCTTCAGTGTAACACCGTGGGACCACTTTAGATCCCTGCTAACCAAGGGTAGCATTCGGCATGAGAAGGGCCTGTTTCCCACCCTATCCACTAAGAGTTATCTACTAGTATACCAAAACTTAACATTTTTTTAAAATTTATTTTTTATTTTTAGTGATCCCTATGCCTAACATGGGGCTTGGACTCATGACCCCAAGATCAAGAGTGGCATGCTCTTCTGATTGAGCCAGCCAAGTGCCCCACCAAAGCTTATTTTTATACATAAAAAACCCAAAGGAACACCTGGGTGGCTCAGTCGGTTGAGCATCCAACTCTTTTTTTTTTTTTTTAAGGTTTTTATTTATTTGACAGAGAGAGACACAGTGAGAGAGGGAACACAAGTAGGGGGAGTGTGAGAGGGGGAAGCAGGCTTCCCATTGAGCAGGGAGCCTGATGCGGGGCTCTATCCCAGGACCCTGGGATCACGACCTGAGCTGAAGGCAGAGGCTTAACCCACTGAGCCACCCAGGTGCCTCGAGCATCCAACTCTTGATTTTGGCTTAGGTCATGATCTCAGGGTCGTGCGATCAAGCCCCACATCAGGCTTTGCGCTCAGCAGGGAGTCTGCTTGAGATTCTCTCTCTCCCTCTCCCTCTGTACCTCTTGCTCTCTCTCTTTCTCTCTCAATCTAAAATAAATAAATCTTAAAAAACTAAATCCAGCAAGGATTTTAGAGCCACACAATTCCAAAGTACTAAAAAATGACTGCACACCTTTCCTCTGTGCCCCTACTTTATCCTACTCTGTGATATAATTTCCTGCTTCCTTGTTAAAATCCCCAGTAGACTCCAAGGTCCCTAAGGCAGAGATAGTGTTTTGTTCAATGCTGCATTCCCAGCACTCAGTAGCAGGTGAAGCATGTAGTGGTAACACAGTTCAATTTGTTGACCAGAGGGATAGACAGAGGATGCAGCAGCCTGTTTTTATGTTCTAGGTGTAAAATCACAAATCACCAGTGGTTGTTAGACTTCAGTAGTGTCTAATCCAAAGCAGTTTCAATGTCCCCAGTAATTTTAAGATTCCCCTGCTCCTGGTGGCATTGACAGGAGGGTGACATAGATAGAGGCCTATTGTATTCTTCAGCCGGTGGAAGGGACCTGCTAATTGGAAAAATCAGAGAATCTGCAACAAAGAGTCCAAGATGGAACAGGATAGAGAACTCAGAAATAAACTCACGCATATACAATCCATTAATTTTTTATAAAAGAGTCAATATATACAATGGGGAAAAGAGGTCTCTTCAATAAATGGTATTAGGAAAAATAGATATCCACATGCAAAAGAATGAAACTATACCCCGTCTTGTACCATACACTAAAGTCAACTCAAAATGGATTAAAAACTTAAACTGAAGCCCCGAAACCATAAAACTCCTAGAAGAACACTGAGGGGATAAGCTCCTTGATATTGGCCTTGGCAATGATTTTTTTGGATTTGACACCAAAAGCAAAAATAAACAAGTGAGACTACATCAAACTAAAAACTTCTGCACGGCAAAGGAAATCATTAACAAAATCAGAAGGCAGGGGTGCCTGGCTGGCTCAGTTGGGAGGGCATGTGACTCTGTGAGTTCAAGTCCCATGGTTGGGGTAGAGATTACTTTAAAAATAATTTAACCCCCCCAATAAAACCAAAACCAAAGAAAACCTATGGAATGAGAGAAAATATCTGCAAATAGTGTTATTCAGTTTTAAAAAAGGAGAAAATCCTGTCATTTGTGACAACATGGATGAACCTGGAGGGCATTACACTTAATGAAAGTGGCCATAGAGAGACAAACACCACATGGTATCACTTATGTGTGGAACCTAAAAAAAAAAAAGATCAAACTCACAGATACAGAGAGTAGAATGGTGGTTGCTGGAGAGTGGGGGAAATAGGGAGAAGATGGTAAAAGGGTATAAACTTTCAGTTATTAAAGGAAAAAAAAGTAATTACTTGAGGTGGTAGATGTGTTAATTAACTCAGGTGGGAACCCTCTCATGATGTGTAAATAAATCAAATACCACATTGTACACTTTAAATATATTACCCAAAAAATGTTCTGATAAATTTTCCATGAAAGAGTTAAAAAAAAAAAAAGCAAGCAAAACTACTACCTCATTCAACCTTGGTTTTTCATTTCGCATCGTGGAAGAATTGGCATTCTCTGAGTTTCTGAAAAAGGTAGGCTGCTTTTGCAGAGTAGAAGCAAACCCTGCCCTTTCCTGGAGGGATTGAGTGCAAAGAGAATATTTTCAACTGATCCATTGCAATTAATCTACCCAATTCACTCAACAGTAAAACTTCCATGTCTGAAAGCATTTTCATCGTTAGGAAGCAGGGGGCATGGAGTGGGGATGGTAGGTGGGAGGAGACTGGGAAGGAGCCCATCCTCCTTATACTGGATGAGGCCGGACACCCCCGCTACCCAGCAAACCTGGACTGGCTCCAGCCACCACTACTCCGGTAACCACCGTGGTCAAAACCCATGCCAGAGTGTAGTGCAGAATCAGTGGGCCAAGGCTGAGATCTGCTCAGAGATGTCCAGAGGACTCATGGAAGAGCTCTGAACTCAAATTAACTTCCTTCTACCCCATTACCCATTCCCTTCTGGTTTAGAGTAAACTTTATCTCCTTGTCCTGCTCCCTCCATGGAATGCTCTTTGACCAGAGGGCAGAGGTAGGCAACAGAGCCTTCTTACCGGGATATCTTCTGTTAACTTTAACTCCCTCATCAAATTATTTTTCTGATACTGTTCATTTCGCTGTTTCCTTGTCTGAAGTGGCTTCTTTTTTTTCTTCTTATACATCTTCTTTTTTTGATTCACCTATTCCAGAAAGCACAGAGGAAGTCGTCACTGGGGATTCCAGAAATAAGGGCACCCACAGGGAGCCCGCTTCCGCCCGACACTCAAGCCACAACGGCTGACCCAGTACGTGGGCCCTATGGTGCTGAACTCCTGCTCGTTTGGGGAACAAACAGTTCAGTTACCTCCGTAGCAGAATCCACTCCCCATTTAACGTCCCCAAATCCTACTACTATAGGCATACTGCCAAAGGGGCACCTACGTGTGTGTGTGTGTGTGTGTATACATATATATATATATATACCTACATATACATATATACCTACACGTGTGTATGTGTGTATATATATATATATATATATATATATATATATATATATATAAAATAACCACGTATCTGTGTTTCACAACATAAAACCAGATTACTTATGGCAATAATGTCAGCTACAGATAATATTATTAAGTGTGTGGTTAAAAGATTCAGTTTGGCTGGGGCCCCCGGGTGGTTTGGTCAGTTAAGTGCCCGACTCCTTTAGCGCTAGTCGTAATCTCAGGGTTGTGGGATTGAGCCCCTTGTTAGGTTCCGTGCTGGGTGTGGAGCAGCCTGCTTAAGATTCTCTCCCTCCTGCTCCCTCTGGCTCTTCCCCCATGTCCCACCCCTGCTTACCCTCTCTCTCCCTTAAAAAAAAATTATTTTTTAATTTAAAAGGTTCAGTTTGGCTATTACCATGAGGTGGCTTTACTAATTAAGCAAGTAAAGCTCAGGACCAATTATCTGGGGACCTATGGTGTGGTGAAGCTTATACTGATGTTGTAAATCCAGCTGAAAAACTTACAGGGTCCGGTCCGATTTGGCTGTCTCCACCTGACTCAGCCTCCAGCTCAACTTATAATGGAACTATTTCTTTCTTTCTTTCTTTTTTTTTAATGATGGAGATATTTCTTTTTTTTTTTTTTTTAAGATTTTATTTATTTATTTGACAGACAGAGATCACAAGTAGGCAGAGAGGCAGGCAGAGAGAGAGGAAGGGAAGCAGGCTCCCTGCTGAGCAAAGAGCTCGATGTGGTGCTTGATCCCAGGACCCTGGGATCATGACCTGAGCCAAAGGCAGAGGCTTTAACCCACTGAGCCACCCAGGCGCCCTCCGAAGGAGACATTTCTTAATGTAACTAGGAAATCATGTGCATAACGAACTATAACAAATATTTTGTTGTTTGTAAAGCTTTTATATCATCTACGTAAGAAAAAGTCTGTGAATAAGACGGGACAAAAAACAATATATGGAAGTATAAAAAACTATCTACAACTACATGAACAGAGAAACACTTTTTTAAAAATGTATGGGTCAAGCTGCCTAGATGGCTCAGTCAGTGGAGCATGCAATTCTTGATCTTGGGGTCATGATTTCGAGCTCCTTGTTGGGTATAGAGAAAGAAGTATAAAAATAAAATCTTAAATAAATAAATAAGTATGGGTCATTTTTAACAACCCTTATTTCTTAAGATGGTTTTCACTTTTAGTTAAACTTTTTTTCATTTTAGTGAACTTTGTAATAAACATGGAATCCTCACATTTTTTCCCTTAGATTTTCCCCCAGATTTTTTAAAAAAGGATTTTATTTATTTATTTGACAGAGAGAGGAGACACAGCGAGAGAGGGAACACAAGCAGGGGGAATGGGAGAGGGAGCAGCAGCCTCCCCACCAAGCAAGGAGCCCAATGCGAGACTTGATCCCAGGACCCTGGGATCAGGGCCTGAGCCAAAGGCAGATGCCTAACAACTGAGCCACCTACGTGTCCCTTTCCCCTAGATTTTTAAAAGGAAAGTTATAAAGGCAAAATGAAAGATTCGAGGGCAGGGTAACCAGTTAGGATACCACTGCTATATTTCCTACATATTTTATTTTATTTTTTAAAAATATTTTATTTATTTATTTTGGCAGAGAAAGAGAGAGGGAGAGAGCACAAGCAGGGGGAGTGGCAGGCAGATGGAGAAGCAGGCTCCCTGCAGAGCAGGAAGCCCCACGTGGGGCTCGATCCCAAGATCCTGAGATCATGACCTGAGCTGATGGCAGAAGCTTAACAGACTGAGCCACCCAGGCGCCCCTTTTCTATAGATTTTATCTGGCTGCTCCTTCCTGGGGTGATGGTCTATCCCATCTTACCTCATGGGCTATGTTCAGTAGGTGAAGAGGGAGACCGTCCGAGAGGGAACTGTCAGAACCACTGGTGCTGTTTCCAAAAGGAAAGAGGAAAGGGAAATACCTGTTATTAATGTCTAGGAAGGGGAACATTTAGCAGACTGGCAGCATGGGATTAGGACATCAAGTCTGCTACTTGCCCCCAATGCCTGCATTTCGATGCCTAAGAATTCTTGACAGGCATGTTTATTCATTCATCCTGAATGTGTACTGCATTCCAGGCAGTGCATCGAGAGCAGAGCCCCTGACCCCAAGGACTTTGCAATCCGTGTGGCAAAATAAATACTGGCCAGGTGGGCCAAGGTGCCCTGGGCAGCAACAGTGAGAGGCTGGAAGATTCTCAGTGTGCAGCCCCGGGCAAGACCAAGGGACGATGATTTGTTTGAAAGCAGGGTTTCATTCATTCCTGTCTGGCCAGGACCAGTTCAAAGAGCAAGAATCCTACCAGGTACTCTTAAAAACTGTGTTGAGGGGCGCCTGGGTGGCTCAGTGGTTTAAGCCTCTGCCTTCGGCTCAGGTCGTGATCCCAGGGTCCTGGGACCGAGCCCCGCATCAACCCCACATTGGGCCCTCTGCTCAGCAGGGAGCCTGCTTCCCTCTCTCTCTCTCTGCCTGTCTCTTTGCCTACTTGTGATCTCTCTGTCAAATAAATGGATAAACTCTTTAAGAAAAAAAAAACTGTGTTGAATACACACATAAACATATTTGATATCAAGGAATCTATAGGTTGGGGACCAGAGGCATTACTTTCATCACCCCAATTCCTGCTTCAAAAGTTGCGGATGCATGTCCAGACTGACCTAAAGTCTTCCCTCACAAATGGTCAGCCCCTTCCTGCAAAGGCTATGAGGAACGAGGGCTCAGACAATCCACCTTGCTGCCTTCATCACATCCACTGTTCAAGTGTCACATTGTATTTTCCCTTTCCTGGGGTGTGGCTGGCTAGAACTGGGAGCTGTGCTCTACCACACAGTCTCCATACATTAAAAAAAATCACAAAACTCAGATCTCCTGGGAAAAGATGGCATTTCAAGCCATTCTTTTTCTCACACCTTTCATCCTGTTCACGCTCCCCCTCCCTCTCTTTGGTGCACAATGAGGAACCCCACAGTAAAGCAGCAGGAAGAAAGCCCTCTCTTCTCTGATCTAATTCCCCATTCCGTGTTCTCGAAAGGCTTTTCTAGTCTGAATAGTAAGCCTTTGAGGCCATTGGATAATAGTCTCTGAAGTCCCTTTCAGAGATAAGAGAAGACTTTAATAAACAAGACAAAAGCATTAGATGCAGTATGCCGCAGAAAATGTTGAAGACTGTGTGGGTGCACACACAGGGTTGGACACTCACAGTCTGCTTTTCTGCATCACAGTGAGAATGGGCGAGTGGAGCCCCATGGAGGGTTCTGATAGCTGGCTTCCTGATGCAGACGCTGAAAAACTGCTTTCAATCATTTTTAACTCGCTGTATCAGAGTACCCCTGCTAGGCCAGCTAGAATGCAGTCTCCCTGTTTCTGAGTTGACTTCCCCTGGGCTCTATCCTAATGGGTTGACATGAAGGGGCATTTTGTTTTTGAAGCTGAAAGTGCAGCGTGGTTCGTGCAGTGGTCCCTGAGAGCAAGGCAGAGAATTCTGGGAAAGTGGAGGCAGCAACATAGCGAATGGGCACACTGGCTAGCCTGACGCTCTGATTTAAGGTTCCTAAGAAGACATTTGGGAGATCCAGCCAGCAGAACTACTCCAGGGCCCAGATGTCCATCCATGTGTGCCACATAGAGTAGGACAGACAGCCAGCCCCTTTGCCCTGCCCGCTGCGGTCTACAGTGCCTCCTCTGGAGGAGGACTGCCATGTCCAGCCCAGGAACCTGAACGAGGGCAGCCAGGGCAGGCTTGGGGCACATTGGCCAGTAAGCTGGAGTAGAAGGGGTACTTGCATACCTGTGAGACACCCAGCCACCTGAGGGCTTCCTAAAATACTTGTGGAGATGACTAGGGTGGGGGTGATATCCTACACACTAAATTAATTCAACAAATATGTATTGAGCTCTCCCTATGGGCTGGGTACAGTTCTAGGTGCATGAGATAGAGGTGAACAAAATAAAGCTCTCTGACCTTGCAGACCCACATCTTCATAGGGGGACACAGACAATACATAATAAACACAATAAAGATGTAAATGACATAGAAGGACAGAGGTGATGAAATGTTTTGGGAAAAAGTAGAGCACCTCTGGGGGACAGGGAATGAATGGCAGGAAGGCAAAGGCAGGGGAGCAAGTGGCAGTATTAGAGTAACAAGAGTAGGCCACATTGAAAAAGTTGACATTTAAACAAAGACTTGAAGGAGGTGAGGAATGAGCACACAGATATCTGGGAGAAGAGCATTCTAGGCAGCTGGGACTGCTAGCACAAAGGCCCTGAGGCAGAACAGGGCCCAGAAAGTCTGAAGAAGAGTGAGGAGGCCAGGGTAGCTATAGCGGTGTGTGAGAGGGTGAGGATGGAGGTTGTAAGGAGATGGCTAGCTCCCATAGCCTGGAGGCCATTGTGGGATCCTGGATTTTTCACCTCATTTCCTGGCTCCTCCTCATCTCTGTGACCTTTTAGAGCTTAGACTTGGACCTCCTCGTTGCTCTGTCTGCACTTGCTCTCTTGGGATCTCATCTAGTCTTAGGGCTTATTTATCTTTTTATTTATTTTTTTCAAAAGATTTTATTTAATTATTTGAGAATGTGCACGCATGTGAGCAGGGAAAGGGGCAGAGGGAGAGGGAGAGAATCTCAAGCCGACTCCACACCCCGCTCAGAGCTCGATGTGGGGCTTGATCTCACAACCCTGAGATCATGACCTGAGCCAAAACCAAGAATCAGATGCTTAACCGATTGAGACACCCAGGTATCCCTAGTCTCAAGGTTTAAATATCACCTATCTAGTGATGACCCTATTTGACCTCGCCACTGAACTCCAGACTCATATATTCAACTGCCCATCCAATATCTCCATTTCGATATCTAATTGACAGCTCAGACTGAATGTGCCTAACACTTGCTTCTGGGTCTTCATCTCTCCCCTAATCTTCTCCACCCCCTTGATCTTCCCCATCTCGGTAAAAGGCAACTCCATTCAACCAATTATGGACACATTCTCCTTCTCTCATGCTCCATATAAAAGCCATAAGAAAATCCTGTTTGAGACTTCAAAATGTATCTAGAATCCAACCAATTCGTACATCCCCAACCACTACTACAACTACTCAGGTCGAGCCCACCATCTGTATTTACCTGTATTATTGCCAGAGCCTCCTAATGAATGTTCCTGCTTACACCTTTCCTCTTCACAATCTATTTTCCACATAGCAGCCAGGGTATTCCTACTGAAACTAAAACTCAAGTCGGAACATGACACTTCTCTACTTAAAACCTTCCAAAGGCTTTCCACCTCCTTGGAGTAAAAGACAAAGGCTTTACAATTGCCTAAAGGCCCTACATGTATTGCCTGCTCATCTCCCTAACTCAAGAAATGAGGCTGTCAGAGAACATGCACTCAATACATGGTTGCTGAAGAAATGATATATTTAAGCGTGCCATGATTTATTCAATATTTTGCACCTGAGGTTCAAAACCAATGAAACAGCAGAGCAAACAAACAACAATAACAAAAAAAAAAAATAGGGGCGCCTGGGTGGCTCAGTCATTAAATATCTGCCTGCGGCTTGGGTCAGGATCCTAGGATCGAACCCCGCGACCCAGAGGGAAGCCTGCTTCTCGCTCTCCCACTCCCCCTGCTTGTGTTCCCTCTCTCACTGTGTCTCTCTCTGTCAAATAAATAAATAAAACCTTAAAAAAAAAAAAAAAGAACTTCTCTGGTTTTTCTCTGAAATGAAATTTGTTACCTGGATTCAATATCAGACAGAGAGATGTCACTCCAACTTCCTTCTAAATCCATATCTTGTCCAAGTTCATTGAATTTCTTATGGATCTCCTGTTGTAAGAGCTCTTTAAGCTCTGCCAAACACTGCATGAACTGTGGAAGTGGAAAAAAGAACATTTTTGATTATCCATTGATTTATTTATCAAATATTTACTAAGTATATGCTGAAAGGCACTTTATTTATTGCTGGGAACATAAAGATGAGTGGGCTGTCACCTCTGTTAATAAGGACATGTTAACATATAAATTACATGAGCGGTAGCAAGTGTTTCTAAGGCAGAACATCAGTGAACACTGCTTTAGGTACTTTTCCCTGGCTATAGACAATAATAAGCTTCTTAAATAATGCAAAGTTCTAACTTATTTTATTTTTTTTGAATAGCAAAAAAGGAAACATTAGAATGGGGTCATTCAGACTTTGGCCCATGCCAGATGTGATTTCACAGGCCATGCTGTGGTCGCATTCTCCTTTAGATATGTTTTCGTAAACAGTTGCACCCAGAGCAGTCTGTGTAAGTGTCCCCGGGGCCATCTGAGAGGGGGCATGAGAGAGGAGTTAGATAGAGCCCATGAGCACAAACTCCCTTTTAAGTAGCTGAGCAATAAAGGGAACTAAGAGTACCCTCCTGCCTCCGCTGGAGAAACATGGCCGGATGAAACCCACGCAGGAGTCAGGACTGGGGCGGCTGAGAACACGTGTGGTTGACGGGAAGAAGTAAGAAGACGAAAAAACCGAGGACACAGAAAATGGAGGAGGGAAGGAATGAGGCATGACATTAGGGAGGCCGCGGAGTGGGGGCTGGCAAGTGCGTAAAGGGCAGGGTTGGTTTTGGAGAAGAGAAAGGACCCTCGCTTTTCCGAGAAGCAAAGTGAGAGAGAGGTGTGCTGATGGATAGTCGGCAAGAAGGCTCCTACCTTCTGGGCGAGTTATGAGGTCTTACCATTGGTGGAGGGTGTGCGGGCTGGGGGCTTTCTTACTTTCATTGATAATAAAAACTTAAAAATGATAGTAAGAGGAAAATAAAGACCACCTATAATCTCACTGGGCTGACCTCGGACCCATGTAAAACTGATCACAGTAGCATCACCACAGTTTTTGAAAGCCCATTTTTACCTTGGTTCGGTCAGGATCACAGAAATCCAGAAGGGTGTCACAAACATGGTAACCTAGAGACTTTAGATCCTCAGTGGTAAAGTGAGTATCTCTTTTATTGCCTGAAAAAAAAATCATAAACATTTCTTATCAAATCTGAATGAGCAAATGCGGTCTAATTTATGAACACCTCCTTAACAACACCATCTTTGATTCTAGAATATTGTGCTTCTGGACAGGGTCTTTCTCCCTGTAGTTCTGGCTTGGTTCAGAAGAATCTTGACAATGAGGAAAAGTCTGCAGTCACATGGCTATAGTTACTGAAGTTTTACTCCGTGGTAGGCGCTGTGCCAACGGCTTAATGCACATTAGCTCATTGGGTAGGACCTACAAGGCGGGTGCTACTGTTATTGCTAAGTTAAAAAAAAAGAGGTTCACAGAGTTAAGTGACTTAGCCAGATCCCAAGTGGAGCTGAAAGTCAAACCCGGAGCTGCCTGACTCCAGGTCCTGAGCAGGCACTATGCTATGCTGCCCCATCAAGGGTAACATTTCGCCCTCATATTTAGGTTGGTCAAATTCGGCAGAAGGTGCAGTTAGGAAAATCAAGGTCAGTCATTTTTCCAGTGTTCGAAAGGATTTCATGCCCTCCGTGCTTTGCTTGGCTTCCCCTTACCAGGCTGACCTATGACGTACAAGAGAGCTTACCCAGGGTGGACCCCCCAAAGGTGGACTCCATGGTGTAGCTGTTGAGGATCCCCATGCGCCACATCACGACTCGGCCTGTGCCTTCCTTGCACTTCTGCACCTTAAAGTTACAACTCTGAAAAGAGAACTAAAGAGAAACCCAAATCCACCGCTAAACATAAACTAGCAAACACAAGATGCCTTAGAGTCATTGACAGGATACGAGAATGGTTTCCCAGGGATCTGTATATTATTTCTTTTTTTTTTTTTTTTTTTTTTTTAAAGATTTTATTTATTTGACAGACAGAGATCACAAGTAGGCAGAGAGGCAGGCAGAGAGAGAGGAAGGGAAGCAGGCTCCCTGCTGAGCAGAGAGCCCGATGCGGGGCTCGATCCCAGGACCCTGAGATCATGACCTGAGCCGAAGGCAGAGGCTTTAACCCACTGAGCCACCCAGGCGCCCCTGTATATTATTTCTTAAAGTATGTTCCATAAAATAGCAATTCTATGGGATGTTAACAGGTATTACAGAGGAGAAATGAGTTCTACAGTCATGTTGCTCAGGAGGAGGAAGGACTAATAAAATTACACAGACTTCCTGTGCAAGACTTCTCAGAGCATTTAGTATGTTATTGTAGACTGTGAATCTCCAAAGCAGAGAAGGTAGATTCTGTTTCTTACTGCCTGTGACCTTTTCTTCCCCTCCCCACCTTTCCTGGGGACATTTTGCAGGACTAGGGTGCCTTGAACTCCTGTTTGGGAATGCTGGCTTACTTTGACATTCAAGACACTAGCTGAGTTCTTGTCTTCCTTAGTCAATGGATGGGAAATTACCTTATGTGCTTACCTTATCTGGTGCATTTTTGCTTAGCATTAAAGGAAAGACGCGCTCGTGAAGCCAGTACTTGCGATCGTTGCTATTACAGCCGTACAAAAAGATATTATTCTTGCGGCTGTGGCCATGGAAATCACAATACAAGAGAACCTCCCTTTCTTCCAGAAGTCTATTGAGGGGGGCAAACAAAGGACTTAGTAGACATCCAAATACATGACAATCATCAAGGATCTACGTTTGTCTTGCTACTGTCCCTCTAAAGAAAATGTCAACCCCTTCAAAGAACCCTATCTCCATTCTTGGCCACTGCTGTAAACATGCTACCAGCAGTCCTTGCGCTGACGGTCAGAGGGACTTGGGATGGAAACACCCTGCTGTTGAAGGGAGTGGCGGATAGGCCTTGTGTAAGCTAACAATGAAGTGGAGGAAATCTAGGGGCAGACCTGGTGAAAGAGGGGCAGAAGTAGGGGCGCCTGGATGGCTCAGTCGTTAAGCGTCTGTCTTTGGCTCAGGTCATGATCCCAGGGTCCTGGGATCAAGCCCCACATCGGGCTCCCTGCTTGGCAGGAAGCCTGCTTCTCCCTCTCCCACCGCCCCTGCTTGTATTCCCTCTCTTGCTGTCTCTCTCTGTCAAATAAATAAATAAAATCTTTTAAAAAAAAAAAAAAAAAAAAAAAGAGGGACAGAAGGAGAGAGGTGTAAGTGCCCAGATGAAGAAAAGAAACAAAGAAAGCCTGGGTCCCTGACTTTCCAGCACCAGTTCCTGTAAGGCTCAGCTCCTCTGTCTCCTCCTCACCCAGACACCTGGCTCAATCTTCCAAACATGGTCAACTTCTCCATTAGGAGAAGGAGGACAGTAACGCCACGCACTCACAGCGTGAGGGCACTGTGCTAGACAGATGACACGGACCCTCCCATTTCCTCCTCACAGCTAACCACCCAAGGCAGGCGAGCTGAGCCCCACTCTACAGAGGGGAAAACTGAAGCACAGAGAGGTACGATCACTTCCAAGTCACAGAACAAGCCCGAAGCAACACCAGGTCTCGAAGCCAGGCCTGTCTGACTTCCAAGCACATGCTCTTAGCCATTTTGCCTACCAGCCCCACACGACTCCCCCCCACCCCACCCCCGCCACAGATACGGTTATGAGGTGTGTGCGCTCACATATTCTTCTGTGCTGTGGTTCCATTTCCGGTAAGGTGGGTGCCATTCCATCATAGCCTTCAACTGCTTTCACAGAAGCTTGGAAAATATTAACTGATTTACTTACTATTCTTTCCTTATGAGAGGCAATATAAGAGGTAATAAAGAACTCAGACTCTGGAACCTGAGAGTCTGTGTTCAAATATCTACTCTGTCACTTTTTAGCTCTGTGACCTTAGGCAAGTTGCTTAACCTTTTGTGGACTTAATTTCCTCACCGTTTACATACGGGGGATACTGAATGTGCCTGCGTCAGAGAGTTAATGTGAAGACTCCATGGGTCCTGTGTGTAAAGCACTGAGAGTATCACCTGTCCCCTCTACACAAATACTGCCTGATTGTTAGGTGCTGGTATTATTACTACACAGGCCTCATGACGAAGGCCTATGAATTTCTCTGACTTCTGAACTCTCTATTCCATTGTTTCACTAATAAGAGAAATGCCTCTTGCTGAAATGTTGCATGTTCAGTTTCAGCCCAAAGGTAAAACAGGACTGGGGGTGCCTGGGTGGCTCAGTCAGTTAAGCGTCTGCCTTCAGCTCAGGTCATGATCCCAGGGTCCTGGGACAGAGCCCCGTGTCGGGCTCCCTGCTCTGCGGGGAGTCAGCTTCTCCCTCTGCCCCTCTCACTGCTCATATTCTCTCTCTCTCAAATAAATAAATGTAATCTTTGAAAAGAAAGATAAAACAGGACTTAAAAGTTTGGAACTGAGCACACCTATATGACTGCAAACAGAACAGTAAAGACAGTCTCCGAAGCCACGCCTGAGTCCTACGTAAGAAGAGCCCCCGCACCCATCAGACGGTGCTCACAGCATTCGGAGGAAGATCAACAGATCAAGGGGCTCACCTTTTGATCATGTTCCTGGTGTACCAGATGCAAGGGAAGGACTCCTTCAGAATGGTTTTATAATGCCTGTTTAAGTCCCTTCCTGCCAGCGAACACCGGTAATTCCCCACAATCACTCCATCTGGATTTAGCATAGGAACCACTTTGAAGATAAAGATATCTCTGAGGAGCTGGGCATCTGGGGAGTTGCTAAGGATGAAGTCCAAAAAGCCCTTCATGATCCACGAGCCATTACTTTCTCCAGGGTGGACTCGGGCGCTCAAGACCACAGCTTTCTTTGCAGCCGCCTCTTGCGGGGTCCGGGATGGGTTGGTGATGGTGAGCAGGTAGACGGTATTTCCTGCTAGGCTCCTGCATAACGTTCGGAGTTTGCAGAACTGAGACTGGACCGGGTTATTCGCCACAGACAGCAGGTAGCACTGCAAGTCAGTGTACGTATATGGGTAGAAGTGAGCAAAGAAGCAAGTGTCCTGGTCATGCGGAAACTGGATGGTCCACGTAAGACAGTAAAAGGGCTGCTGCCCATCCTCCGTGTTGTTCTTGAAGTACCTGATTTCCTTTCCTTCTCTCCTCCAGCCAATGTTGTGGGTGTCGGCATCCAGTTGGGAGTACATGAGTGGCTTCATCCCTATAGTATAAAGGCTCTTGGGTTTTAGCAAGTTGACAATGGTGAAGCGGTAGGTCACATCTTTTCTAGTGTTTTGAACCCGAAAATAAAACCACTGAGTGTGTTTGTTTGTGTAGAGGTCAGTTCGCAAGGTGAGTTCATACTCATAGGTATCTCTGTAATGGAGAAAATTGAAGACTGTCTCTGTCACCTCACATCCCTCCCCCCTCAAAAAGCAAATCCAAAAAAGTGTTGTTTCCCCCTGGCAAAAACAGATCTTATTACAACAGGAAAGACTGCTACATTAAGCCTTAATTTTCTAATTTACATGGTCCCCCTACTCATACTATAAGGCTGGCAGAAATTTAGGTAAAGAAAGTTTGCTTGGGGGTGTTGCTTGGGTGGCTCAGTTGGCTAAGCATCTGTATGGGTTCAGGTCATGATCTCGGGGTCCTGGGATTGAGCCCCGTGTTGGGCTCCTTGCTTGGTGGGAGCCTGCTTCTCCCTCTCTCTCTGCCTGCCTCTCCCTCTGCTTGTGCTCTCTCGCTGTCTCTCTCTCTCTGACAAATAAATAAAACAACTAAGCCACCCAGGCATCCCTAAATAAAATCTTTTAAAAAAAGAAAAAAAGAGGGGCGCCTGGGTGGCTCAGTGGTTTAAAGCCTCTGCCTTCAGCTCAGGTCATGATCCCGGAGTCCTGGGATCGAGCCCCACATCGGGCTATCTGCTCAGCAGGGAGCCTGCTTCCCTTCCTCTCTCTCTGCCTGCCTCTCTGCCTACTTGTGATCTCTCTCTCTGTCAAATAAAAAAAAAAAAAAAGAAAGAAAATGAATAATATGAATTATTAAAAATAAGGAGATAAATCTGTGGTACTGTCATAGGAAAATAAACAAAATTTATTAAGTGGCAAAAAGCAACTTGTAAAACAGTACATATACCATCATGCTATTTTAAAAAATAAATAATTTCTGGGGTGCCTTGGTGGCTCAGTCAGTTAAGCGTCTGTCTTTGGCTCAGGTCATGATCCCAGTGTCCTGGGATGGAGCCTTGCATTGCGGGGGGTCCCTACTCAGCAGGGAGTCTGCTTCTTCCTCTCCCTCTGCTACTCTACCTGCTTGTTCTCTCTCTGTCTCTCTCTCTCTGTCAAATAAATAAATAAAATCTTATTTTTAAAATTTTTTAAATTTTTATTTATTTTTTTAAGATTTTATTTATTTATTTGATTTTATTTACTTATTTGATAGACAGTAGACAGAGAGGCAGGCAGAGGGGGTGGCGGGGGAGCAGGTTGAGCAGAGAGCCCAATGTGGGGCTCGATCCCAGGACCCTGGGATCATGACCTGAGCCGAAGGCAGAGGCTTTAACCCACTGAGCTACCCAGGTGCCCCAATAAATAAAATCTTTAAAAAAAAAAATCATTTCTGTATATTATACATAACAGAAAGAGGGGGGAAATTATTGCATATATACTCAACTGTTAACAGCTGGTGTATCTGGGGAGGTATGATTATAGGACTTCATTTTTTTAATGTTATGCATGTTTATTAACACAAAACATTTTTAAAGGGTTTGATTTATTTAAGTAATTGCTACCCACAAGGTGGGGCTCGAACTCATGACCCCGAGATCAAGAGTCACATGCTCTACTGAGCCATCCAGGTGCCCCTATTAATACAAATTTTAAATGAGCACTAATTTCTTACACAAGCAGAAAAAACAATGTAGGTAAATTTTTGCTCTGGGGGAAAATGAGTCACAATTATTCCATTCTTCTTCATCCTCATGACCATTTCTTACCACCTCTCTCTTTTTCAAAAACACTACTGACTCCTTATATGACTCCTGAAGACAAGGCTCAGCCCCTCCAGTTATCGCCCCCTTGGGAAATTCCCATTACTCACACTCTGACGGCTTTTTGCAGATTCCCGCTCTCAAACCTTGACTCAAACAGGAGAGTATTATCCTCGGGTCCCTGCAGTGTGACGGCAAGCTCCCTGATAATCCCTCGCTTGCCTCCCACTCTGGCACTGGTGAAATAGGAACCTTCAGTGGGCACTGCGGATGAGACAGACATATTCAGGGCAGGTTCCACTTAGAACCCATTCATCCAGCCAATATTTACTGAGTTCTTCTGTGTGTTCGATGCCATTCTAGGTTAACAATAATGAATATTCAGATTTCCGTGCTTGCTGAGATTTTTAATTTTAAACTTTGTGGATTTCTTTGAAGACCTTTAAGGTGTTGTATGGCTGCATGGCCTGTGCCCTTGGCATCTCAGATACTGTTTGTACGAATTTCAGCCCTAATTTAAAAGCGTGTTTTCAAACAAATGATATTACACATAGAGCGTCTAAAAATATTTACATTCTTAATCCTAAAAAAAGGTACCTATTTATTAATTTAAAAAAGGTAAAGGATGGGGTGCCTGGGTGGCTCAGTTGTTAAGCATCTGTCTTCAGCTCAGGTCATGATCCCAGGGTCTTGGGATCAAGTCCCACATTAGGCTCCTTGCTCAGTGGAAAGGATGCTTCTCCCTCTCCCACTCCCCTTGTTGTGTTCCCTCTCTTGCTGTCTCTCTCTGTCAAATAAACAAATAAAATCTTTTAAAAAAATAAATAAAAAATTTAAAAAGGTAAAGGAAAAAACAAAAAAGAGAAAATAAAGTATACTCCATATAATTTTTGGTATATCCTTCCAGATTTAAATATAAAAAAAATTAGAAGTTTGAGAATTGGCATGTGTGAATTAACTTAAGAAGGGAACAAAAATATCATATTAATTAGAGAAAAGAAAAGGTTATGATTGAAATTTTATCTTTAAAGTGATGTTAAAACAAAATATAAAATTTATTTTATTTACAAAATTTAGTTTATAAAATCTCTTTCTATCCTTTTGGTGGGGGTTGCAACTTTAAAAAAATATTTTATTTCTTTATTTGGGAGGGTGGAAGAGAGAATGTGTTTTGGGAGGGGCAGAGAGAGAGAGAGAATCTTTAAGCAGACTCCCTGCTGAGTGCAGAACCCCAGGTGGGGCTCAATCCCATGACCCCGAGATCACAACCTGAGCGGAAACCAAGAGTCAGATGCTCGACTGACTGAGCCACCCAGATGCCCTTGTAATTTGTTTTTAAAGATATTATTTTAAGTAATCTCTACACCCAACATGGGGCTTGAACTTACAACCCCACGATCAAGAATCATATGCTCCACTGATGAGCCAGCCCAGTGGCCCTGGATTGCAATTTTTTAGACAAATTCAGTGAGACTGCCATATGACATCTTTGAATTTTACAGTTACTTTTGCAGAACTATTTTATTTATTTATTTATTTATTTATTTATTTGACAGATCACAAGTAGGCAGAGAGGCAGGCAGAGAGAGAGAGAGAGGAGGAAGCAGGCTCCCTGCTGAGCAGAGAGTCCGATGCGGGACTCGATCCCAGGACCCTGAGATCATGACCTGAGCTGAAGGCAGAGGCTTTAATCCACTGAGCCACCCAGGCGCCCTGCAGAACTATTTTAAGGCTTCATAGTTTTCCCAAGGACTGTGTACCACAGTAGTCTTATCATTGTGTCTAGAAGAACCTGTTTTGTCATCTTTTGTTGATTTTCTCCTTGTTAACAGACAAGAAATTTCTAGATTCTCATTTGTCAGTGGCTTTGCAAGTGATTCAAGTAATTCTTCAACATTAATCAATTTCATAAAATCTTGCATGTCCTGTAAGGATAATTTCACTTTGCAAATGATTTTTACTGTACTTGCATTATATTGTCAGATATTAATATTATCCACCAATCAGCTAGTGACTGATAACAACAAAGATGCTGACCATGGGGCAGGATAGGTGCAAGCATTAAGTAGTAATATGCATGGGGCCTTATTTTATTAGTCATTTCATTAGCAAATATATTCATATTATGATGACTTTTGGTTGACAGGCAACTCTATCACTGTAGAGACTCAGGTAATAAACATTTAGATAATAAATGAGAGCAAAAGAGAAAGCAAACATACAAAGAAGTGCATAATAGAAGAAAGCAAACACAGAGGAGGCAGGAGCAGAAGAGACCCCAAGAGTACACATAACTGGGGCACCTGGGTGGCTCAGTGGGTTAAGCGTCTGGCTTTGGCTCAGGTCACAATCCTGGAGTCCTGGGATTGAGTGCCATGTTAGCCTTCATGCTCAGCGGCGAGTTTGCTTGTCCCTCTGTCCCTCCCCCTGCTCATGCTCTCTCTCTCTCTCTCTCTCAAATAAATAAATAAAATCTTTTAAAAAATTTAGAGCACACATAATCCGATTAAAAGCTGGGGACCCACATGGTCCACTCTCTTCCTAGAACCACAGAGTATAGACTAGCAACCAGGTACAATTAATATGGGAGTTTTAACATTCTTTTGAGTTTCTCAGGCAACAATAAAGATGATCTAATTCATAGCCCACAGTAATATTTCTCAAAAAAACAAAACTTGTTTCTTTTCTCTAACATTTTATAGCATGTAAACTGACAAACTCCCAAATTCTCCCTGGAGTCCCATCTTCTTGGTTTTCTGTTTCTTCATTCCTCCAACAGGGTGGGCTCAACTCTTCCTGAAGAATACAACACACAAGACCAAGACCACTGCCACAACTGTGTGTTAACAGGACAGTAAGAGGGGTGCCTGGGTGGCTCAGTGGGTTAAAGCCTCTGCCCTCGGCTCAGGTCGTGATCCCAGGGTCCTGGGATCAAGCCCCGCATCAGGCTCTCTGCTCAGCAAGGAGACTGCTTCCTCCTCTCTCTCTCTGCCTGCCTGTTTACTTGCGATCTCTGCCTATCAAATAAATAAATAAAATCTTAAAAAAAAAAAAAAAGGCAGGACAATAAGAATAACTCACAAAAGCTGCCCTTTCAGGAGAATGAGCTTTCAGCCCTAGGGTTTCCTCCTATGCGGAAATGTCTCTGAATAGAACAGATGAAGCAATGTGGATTCACGGTCTTCTGGTTTACTGACAATGACCACAAGCAGGTCAGCAAGAGGTAAAACAGACTTTTAATACCCAAGACTTTCTTGAGGTGGCAGGAGAAATACATTCTCCATTATTTATAACTTAAATCTACCCACTTAAGATCTTACACTTAAAGTCTCTCCAAAACCTCCTTAGACACACCAGAAGGTGGAGTTAGATAAACTGTGAGTTTCTTCACCTTATTCCCTTCACTGCATATAGCTTTTTCCAACACAGTATTACTAACATGAGAGCTCATCATCAGGGGAACTGGGAGCAGAGAATATGCAATTATATCAAAGTTAGTTGTAGAAATGTAAACATTACAGTCCCTCCCTCCTACCTCTGGTTGTTTCTCTAAAAGCCTCCCCTGATTTCATTGACTTGATACACTTTATTTCTAACTCAACTTGGTACATATTCTTCCTCCAATAAAATCGATTTCCTTTCTGGGGCGCCTGGGTGGCTCAGTGGGTTAAGCCGCTGCCTTCAGCTCAGGTCATGATCTCAGGGTCCTGGGATCGAGTCCCGCATCAGGCTCTCTGCTCAGCAGGGAGCCTGCTTCCCTCTCTCTCTCTCACTCTGCCTGCCTCTCCGTCTACTTGTGATCTCTCTCTCTGTCGAATAAATAAATAAAATCTTTTTAAAAAAATCGATTTCCTTTCTGATCATTACCTATGTAGCAGAGGTTGATTTTCAAATTGTGAGAGTACTTTTCTTGTTTTATATTTTTTTGAACACATCATTTCCCAACCTCAGAGAACCCTTAAGAAGTTCTGATTAGGGGAGCCTGGGTGGCACAGTCAGTTAGGTGTCTGACTCTTGTTTCAGCTCAGGTCATGATCTCAGCATCATGAGATCAAGCCCCATGTTCAGCTCCATGCACAGCACAGAGTCTGCTTGAGATTTTCTCTCCCTCTCCTTCTGCCCCTCCTGCTCATGCTTTGAGCTCTTGGTTTCTGTCTCTCAAATAAATAAATCTCAAAAAAAGAAGTTCTGATTAGCTCTTGTGCTTTTGTGTGCAGTAAGTATCAGATGATTTTTAGTGATGACAAAGGATGCCCTTTTTTTTTTTTTTTAAGATTTTATTTATTTGTCAGAGAGAGAACACAAAGCTGGGGGAGGGAGAGGCAGAGGGAGAAGCAGGCTCCCTGCTGAGCAAGGAGCCTGTTGCTCTATCCCAGGACTCAATCCCATGACCCTGGGGTCATGACCTGAGCCGAAGGCAGAGGTTTAACTGACTGAGCCACCCAGGCACCCCAAAGGATGCCCTTATTGGCAGCTTCTTTACCTTGCCATGTCCCCTCCCTATTACTAACTTGGCATCTTGACCTTATTAATTCAAAGCTACTTCCTCTTCCTTGGGAAGGTTCCTATTACATTTCCAGGTTCATTACTCTTGAATATTATATCTCCTTTTTTTTTTAAAGCAAATTTTTATACCATATCCTCATAGGGAGCTTGAACTCATGACCCCGAGAGCAAAAGTCCCATCCTCTAGCATGCTCTAATGACTGAACCAACCTGGCACCTTATCTCCTTTCTGTCTTAGATGTTATGACCACCAGCTCCATATCCTACCCATCACTTGTTAGTCTTTATTTTTATTATAGCTATTTTAGTTAGTGTGAAATTGATCCATCCTTTCCATAAATACCCTTTTCAAGCAGAGGAATTCTCTTCTATTCCTAGTTTTCTGAATGTTCTTATGCTTTTTCTGCATTAGTTGACATGACTGTGTGTTTCTTCCCTTTGTTCTATTAACGTGGTGTGTCGCATTGATTTTCTTAGCTTGAACCACCCTTGCATTCCTGGTACAAATCCCCTTGGTCATGTTATATAACCCTTTTAATAAGCTGTTGGATTTCGTTTGCTAGTATTTGTGTTTCTTTAAGATTTTATTTATTCATTTGAGACAGAGAGATACAGAGAGAAAAAAAGCAAGCACGAGCAGGGGGAGAGGCTCAGGGAGAGGGAGAAGCAGACTCCCCACTGAGCAGGGAGCCTAACAAAGGTCTCGATCCCAGGACCTACATACCATGACCTTAGCCAAAGGCAGACGCCTTACCATCTGAACCACCCAGGTGCCCCTGTTTGTTGGTTTTGGTTGAGGATTTTTTTTTTTTAAGATTTTTTATTTATTCATTTGACAGACAGAGATCACAAGTAGGCAGAGAGGCAGGCAGAGAGAGAGAGAGAGAGGAGGAAGCAGGCTCCCTGCTGAGCAGAGAGCCCAATGCGGGGCTCGATCCCAGGATGCTGAGATCATGACCTGAGCTGAAGGCAGAGGCTTTAAACCACTGAGCCACCCAGGTGCCCCTTGGTTGAGGATTTTTTGTATTTATATGTGTAAGGAATATAGTTTTCCTGGGATGTCTAACTTTGAATACTAGCTTCATAAACAGTTGGAAATATTTCCTCCAGCTACTATTTTCAGAGTCTATGAAGGATTAGTACTATTTCATCTTTAAATGTTTGATATAATTCAAACAAGCCCTGTCCCCAACTGGCCAAGGAATTTCTTTGCAGGAAGATTAAAAAAAAAAAAAAAAAAAAAAAAAGGATTTATTTATTTATTTATTTATTTTAGAGAAAGAGAAAACCCATGAACAAGTGAGGGGAGGGGCAGAGGGAGAGAACATCAAGCAAAGTCCCCACTGAGTGTGGAGCCTGAGACAGGGCTTGATCACATGACCTACGAGACCATGTCCTGAGCAGAATCCAAAGAGCCAGACACTAGCTGGCTGAGCCACCCAGGCACCCTTTTGCAGGAAGACTTTTTTTTCAAGTTTTGTTTTGTTTTGTTTTGTTTTTTTGGACACAGAGATAGAGAGTATGAGTAGGCAGAGCAGCAGGCAGAGGGAGAGGGAGAAGCAGGCTCTCCACTGAGCAGTGAGCCCGATGTGGGGCTTGATCCCAGGACCCCGGGATCATGACCTGAGCCAAAGGCAGCCACCCAACCAACTGAACCACCCAGGTGCCCCTGCAGGAAGATTTTTAATTACTAATTCAACTTCTTTGTTTTAGTCTATTCAGACTTTTAAAGTTTCTTCCTGAGGGGCGCCTGGGTGGCTCAGTGGGTTAAGCCTCTGCTTTCAGTTTGGGCCCTGATCTCAGGGTCCTGGGATGGAGCCCTGCATCAGGCTCTCTGCTTGGCAGGGAGCCTCTTCCCCCACCCCCCGCCCCGCCTGCCTCTCTGCTTACTTGTGATCTTTGTCAAGTAAATAAATAAAATCTTAAGAAAAAAAAAAGTTTCTCCCTGAGTCAGTTGTGGTAATTTGTATTTTTCTAACAGCTTTTCCCCTTCTTCTATGTTGTTTAATTTGTTGGCATTAAGTTGTACCTTGTAATTCTTTTGATTTTTGTAGATTTGATGTTTCTGTCCCCTCTCAATCCTGATCTTGGTAATTTGTATCTCCTCTTCTTTTTTCATGGTTGGTCTAGCTACAGTTTTGTCAATTTTGTTGATGTTTCCAAAGAACCAATTTTTGGTTTGATTTTCCAGATTATTTTCCTGTTTTCCATTTTCACTGATTCCCATCCTTATCTTTTTTATATCCTTCCCTCTGGTTGCTTTGGACTTAGTTTGTGCTTATTTTTCTAATTTATTAATGTGAAAGCTTAGGTAATTGATTTGAGATCTCTCTTCCTTTCAAATATAGGCATTTAAAGCCATATGTTTACCTTGCAGTGCTTAGCTGCATCCTTTAAAATTTTGATATGTCATTTTATTTTCACTCAGTTTAAAACATTTTTAAATTCTCCTTATGATTTCTTTATCCCATGGGTTACTTAGAAACGTGCTGTTCAATTTCCAAATATTTGTCCATTTCCCAGATTTCATTCTGTTGTTGATTTTTTTTAAGATTTTATTTATTTATTTGACAGACAGAGATCACAAGGAGGCAGAGAGGTAGGCAGAGAGAGAGGAGGAAGCAGGCTCCCTGCCAAGCAGAGAGCCTGATGCGGGGCTCGATCCCAGCACCCTGGGATCATGACCTGAGCCGAAGACAGAGGCTTTAACCCACTGAGCCACCCAGGCGCCCCCTGTTGTTGATTAAATTTTAAGTAAGTTCCAAGCCCAGCATGGAACACAACATGGGGCTCAAACCCATGATCCTGAGATCAAAACCCGAGCTGAGACCAAGAGTAGGACGCTCAACCAACTGAGCCACCAAGGCGCCCACTGTTGTTGATTTCTAATTCAATTTTATTGTGGTCAGAGAATATATTTTATATGATTTCAATTTTTTAAAGTGTATTAAGACTTGCTTTACCACCTAGCATATAATGTATCCTGGGGAATGTACCATGTGTCTTTGAAAAGAATGTATATTTTGCTATTGCTGTTCTACACATTTTTTTAAAAGATGTGGATTCTAAAAAAAAAAAAAAAAAAAAAAGATGTGGATTCTACTTGTAAGAAGCCTACAAATTAATGGAAATTAATTAACCACATAGGAAATGATAGTCATATGCACATACTACAAAGTAATCACTAAAGTACACACAGAGATGGAGAAAAGAAGAGCAAGTTCCCCGAATATCCAATATCTGATTTTTAGGAAGGGGAATGACACAGAAGAAGCTCTAAAATGGGCTTAGAACTCTTTTTTTTTTTTTTTAAGATTTTATTTATTTATTTATTTGACAGAGGGAGAGAGAGAGAGAGATCACAAGTAGGCAGAGAGAGAGGGGGAAGCAGGCTCCCTGCTGAGCAGAGAGCCCGATGCAGGGCTTGATCCCAAGACCCTGAGATCATGACCAGAGCCGAAGGCAGAGGTTTAACCCACTGAGCCACCCAGGTGCCCCTCTTTTTTTTTTTTTTTTAAGATTTTATTTATTTATTTGACAAAGAAACACACAGTGAGAGAGGGAACGCAAGCAGAGGGAGTGAGAGAGGGAGAAGCAGGCTTCCAGCTGAGCAGGGAGCCCGATTCAGGGCTGGATCCCAGGACTCTGGGATTATGAACTGAGCCAAAGGCAGATGCTTAACAACTGAGCGACCCAGGTTCCCTGGGCTTAAAACTCTTAAGACGTAATACCATCATTTTAAAAAAACAACTGAAATTTTAAAGCTGACTGGCCATGAATATCAGGGTTCCTATTTAGGTTGGTTTGGAAAGACTGTTTATTTATCACTAAACTACAGATTTTTAAAAACCACTGTTATTACAGAAAACATGTTTATTATAATTTTGTCATGATTAATCACTGACTGTTCAGTGTAAATAACAATACCTGAATCTAATTGATAGACAACTGTGCCTTTTTCTTCTCCTACAATTTCTGGTAATTTTTCATTTCCTGTAGGTTGATAGAAATATTCTGGTTGAGGTGGAACCCACTCTGAAAGAAAACATTAAAAAGCACAAAATAAGAAATAATATAAAAGGTACTTTATCCAAAAGTAATATACAATTATAATAATTATTATTCAAGTGACTAGTTTGGTTGAATCAAACCAAATCCCACCCCAAGTTTCCGATTTGTTTGTAAATTTATGTCTTGCTTCTTTCCATACACACTATGAGATGATTTTTAACAAAAAGCATATACAACAAAAGTATAAACTTTAAATAGAAGAGTTAAAAATAAGCCAGAAAGGTCAATATAGTTGACCTATAACAACTCTCTAAAATTTGGCCCTGAGCTACTTTTAATTTATTTTTATTTTTTATTTTTTTAAGATTGTATTTTTAAGTAATCCCTACACCCATCATGGGCCTTGAACTCACAATCCCAAGATCAAGAGATCAAGAGTTGTATGCTCCACTGATGGAGCCAGCCAGGTGTGCCGAGCTTCTTTTTAAAGTCAGGAAAATAAGTTTAGCTACGTACTTCTTTATTACTATAGAGGAACAAGTATATCAATTATTTCAGGGGAAACAAAATTTTTTCATTAACACTCAATTCTAAAAATTTCTTATATGAGACTTGGGCAACTTCTCAGTATTATTTTAAGTACAGTAGTCATTGATGAACACCAAGGGCATACAAAAACACAACTGAAATTTAATAATACATTAGAGGGATTATATACCTGATCAAATGGTATTTATTCCAGGGATCCAAAGATGGTTCAACTTCTGCAAATTAGTTAATGTGATATACCACAGTCAAAAAATGAAGGGTAAAAATCATATAATCATTTTGATAGATGCAAAAAAAAAAAAACATTTGGCAAAATTCAACATCCATTTATGATAAAAACTCAACAGAGTGAGTATAGAGGGAACCTCAACATAGTAAAGGCCATATATGAAAAGTCCATAGCTAAAAGCATACTCAGATGTAAAAAGCTGTGGGATGCCTGGGTGGCTCAGTCAGTGAAGACCTGCCTTCAGCTCAGGTCATGTTCCCAAGGTCCTGGGGTCGAGTCCTGCCTCTCTCTCTCTCTCTCTCTCTCTCTCTCTCTCTGACAAATAAATAAATAAAACCTTAAAAACAAAATGTAAAAGCTGAAAGCCTATCTTCTAAGATCGGGAACAAGGCAAAGATGCCGACTCTAGCCACTTCTATTCAACATAGAATTTTAAGTCCTTGCTAGAGCAATTAGGCAAGAAAAAGAAATAAAAGTCATCCAAATTGGAAAGGAATGAGTAAAACTGTCAAACTGTTACTATTTGCAGATTACATGACATGCAAAAAACACTACAGACTTTTTTTTTAAGATTTTATTTATTTGATATAGAGAGAGATCAGAAGTAGATAGATAGGCAGGTAGAGAGAGAGGAGGAAGCAGGCTCCCTGCTGAGCAGAGAGCCCGATGCAGGGCTCGATCCCAGGACCCTGAGATCATGACATGAGCTGAAGGCAGAGGCTTAACCCACTGAGCCACCCAGGCGCCCCATTAAACTTGATCGAAAAATCGTTAAAATAAATAAATTCAGTAAAGTTGCAAGATACAAAATCAATACACAAACATATGTTGCATGTTTATACACTAGTAATGAACTATCAGAAAGATAGTTAACATAAGATAAGGAAACAATCTCATTTACAATTTTATCAAAAGAATAAAATTCCCAGGAATAAATTTAAATAAGGAGGTGAAAAAGTTGTATATTGAAAACTGTAAGACGTTAATGAAAGAAATTAAAGAAGATACAAATAAGTGAAAAGATATTCATGGATTGGAAGACTTAATATTTTTTAAATGTCCAATGGCATTTTCATAGAAATAGAACAAATAATCCTAAAATTTCTATGGAACCATAAAGACTCTGAATAGCCAAAGGAATCTTGAGAGAAGAACAAAGCTGGAGACTTCATTTTTTTTTTTTTTTCATTTTTTAAAAAAAGATTTTATTTATTCATTTGTCAGAGAAGAGAGCACAAGCAGGGGGAGTGGCAGGCAGAGAGAGAAGCAGGCTCCCTTCCTAGGACTCTGGGATCGTGACCTGAGCTGAAGGCAGACACTTAACCAATGGAGCCATCCAGGCACCTCTGATTTTTTTTTTTAAAGATTTTATTTATTTATTTGATAGAGAGAGACAGAGATCACAAGTAGCAGAGAGGCAGAGAGAGGGAGGGGTAAGCAGGCTCCCCGCCGAGCAGAGAGCCCGATGTGGGGCTCGATCCCAGGACTCCGGGACCACGACCAGAGCAGAAGGCAGACGCTTAACCAACTGAGCCACCCAGGCGCCCCACCCCTGATTTTTTTTTCACCATGGGGCTTGAACTCACGACCCTGAGATTAAAAAAAAAACTAAATGAAAAAAAAAATCTATAAAAAAATTACACACACAAAATAACAAGTGTTATTTACACTTACAAATAACAAGTTTTAGCAAGGATATGGAGAAAAGGGAACCCTTGTGTTGGAAATTAGGTTAGTACAGCCACTATGGAAAAATAGTATGGAGGTTCCTCAAAAAATCAAAAATTGAACTACCATATGACCCAGCAATTCTATTTGTGGGTATTGATCTGAAGAAAATGGAAATACTAACTCAAAAAGGTACGTGTACCCCCACTGCAGCATCCTTTACAATAGCAAAGATATGGAAATAACATAAGTGTTCATCAATGAATGAATGGATAAGGAAATTGTGGTATAAATATACAATGAAATATTATTCATCTATAAAAAAGAATGAAATCTTGTCATTTCTAACAATAAGGACAGACCTTGAGGACATTATGGTAAGTGAAATAAGACAGAGAAAAGCAAATATTGTATGATTTCTCTTACACACTGGATTCAAAAAACAAACAACAAAACAAAACAACAACAACAACAAAAAAAAAAAACAAGCTCATTGGTGGTTGCCAGAGGTGGATAGGAGAAATGGGTGAATTGTTTTTGTTTCTTCAGTTCAAGATTTATTTATTTATTATTTCAGGGGGAGGAGCAGAGGGAGAGAGAGAATCTCAGATTCCCGCTGAGCAGAGAGCCTGATGTGGGCATCAACCTCACGACCCTGAGATAATAACCTGAGCTAAAATCAAGAGTTAGATGCTCAGCTACCTGAGCCACTTAGGCACCCCTGTTTTTTCAGTTTAAATAAACCTGAATTTAAAAAAAATAACTAGCTCAAGGTCATTCAGTTAGTAGGTAGATCTGGGCCCAGAACCTCACTGGAATTACTCCAAAATCTGTCCTTAAATTTTTTTTTTTTACTGCTTCTAATGTTATCTTCTGATTGGCTGAGCTTAGAAAAAAAAAAAAGAACAAATAATAAAGGCACAGCTCAGTAATAAAACAATGCTAAATTCTTATCTTTAAGGTGATAGGGAGTGATGAGGCTGTCAATTTGGCTGAAACCTTAAGGTGCTTGTTATTAAATTTCCTTGAAATTAAAAAAATAAGTGTATTTTTAAATGATCTTTTTAAAAGATCTAGTGCTAGGGTGTCTGGCTGGCTCCGTCAGTAGAGAATGCAACTCTTGATCTTGGGTGGTGAGTTCAAGTCCCATGTTGAACATAGAGTTTACTTTAAAAAAAAAAAATCTCATGCTTTAGTGGATTACCCCTGCAATAATGTGATTATTAAATTCCAGTTTCCCACTTTTTCCCCTCTCTTGGAACTGAGTCTAAAATCCTCACAGGAATTTTCTTTGCCTATTTTATATAGGAATAGCAAAATCCCACTGTTCGTCCAGATCAACTTGGACTTTAATTCAAAAATTGTCCAGGGTAGGGACAAATGCTCTTAGGACTTCTCAGCTATTGTACCAACTCAAAATGCCATCCCTCCGCCAGATTTTCAAACACCTAAAGAGCAGTTCTGTGCCCAGTTAAGATGTTGAGCACATCCCTATATTTTCAGCTTTAGCTCTTGTCTTTCATGCTCAGTGCTCCCTGGTTGCTCAGACAGGCCAGGCTCTTCTTGCATGTCCTCTAACTGGAATATTTTCTCTCAGTTGGATCACTTGTAACTTACCAGATCTCAACTTACATGTCAACTCCTCAGAAACCCTCCCTAATCTTCCAGGCTCAGGTTAAGTGTTCCTAGAGGGACCAAACTCTAGGCAATGCCCTCCGTATATCTTCAGCATCCCTACCAGTACGCGAACTCTGGGTGTCTCCATCTTGTTCATCATCATTCTATAACATGAGTGCTGTACATACCATACAGCAGAGGCTTAATGAATACATACTGAATGAATAGCATAAGAGGGAAGTGTGAAAGTAAGAAACATCCAGTTGTTTATCTAGCAGTCTAAAACAGAGACACAGTGCTTGATAGGCACAAGTGTTCCAGCCTTTAGAAAAGTCTCCACTTTTCAATGGAACCACCTTAGAACTGCCTCATATAATGAATGCTAAAGGTTGTACCTGCACCACCAATAGCTCAGAGATATAACCAGCAATCTCACAAAAATAGTCTCCACCATTCCCATTAAAAAAAACTCCAACAAACTTGAAATACAATTAAAAACAATAACCACTATGTTCTGGTACATATAGTATTCATCAGTTATACCAAGGCTGGTAAAAATACAACTCATAAAACTCAACCAACCATATTAATACTGAGACAGGAATACTAGAAAACAGATTTAAGTATTGATGTATTTTGGCCTCTAGAAAGATATCCTCCCATTCCAATAACCTCAGAAGCATCTGAGTTTACACAGTAGTGTAACTTCTTATTTTGATCAGTATGTATCAGTTTCCCAGGGCTTAATCATTTCAGGACTGTGCCACCGACTGGGTGGCACAGTTGGATAAGCGTCTGCCTTCAGCTTGGGTCATGATCGTGGGGTTCTGAGATGGAGGCCCACAGCAGGCTCTCTGCTCAGCGGGGAGCCTGCTTCTCCCTCTCCCTTTGCCTAATTCTCCCCTGCTTGTGTTCTCTCTGTCAACTAAATAAATAAAATCTTTGTTTTAAAAAAAACAATGTCTGTCAGAACAGCAGTACCACGACACATAAGTCACATTACCGATATGACAAAGGCTTTCCTTGATGACCTCACATTCTATTGGCCATCTTGGAGCCTGCAGTGGCCCGCTGCTGGAGAAGAAGGCAAAGAGGTCTCGTGGTTCTCGAAGACATGGCTTTACTTCTCCAAATTCATCATGAAGAAGTTGTCTGCTCTTAAGTGGTGAACCAAGCATGAGGGAATCTGCAAGGGGAAAGGGAATGAGTGAATGGCTCTCTTTTCCTCTCTGGGGACTTGGCTGTTCAACCATGATGACTAACTTGAAGCACTGTATTAGAATATGAGCACAGGGGCACAATCCTAGACTTGTGTCTCCTTTAAACAGAAGATTCAGTCTAGGATTACAGCATCGAAATTACAAAAAGTTACATTAACATTTTGTGTAGTCTATTAAATATTTAAATGTAAAGCTCAAAGAAAATTTTTTGTATTTTTTTTTCCTTAAGATTTTATTTAGGGGCGCCTGGGTGGCTCAGTGGGTTAAAGCCTCTGCCTTCAGATCAGGTCATGATCCCAGGGTCCTGGGATCAAGCCCCACATTGGGCTCTCAGCTTAGCGGGGAGCCTGCTTCTCTTCCTCTCTCTCTGCCTGCCTCTTGGCCTACTTGTGATCTCTGTCTGTCAAATAAATAAATAAAATCTTCTAAAAAATAGATTTTATTTATTTATTTGACAGAGAGAGAGAGAGAGAGAGAGAGAGAGAGAGAGCACAAGCAGGGAGAGGGACAGAAGGAGAGGGAGAAACAGGCTCCCCAATGAGCAGGGAGCTCCACGTGGGGCTTGATCCCAGGACCCTGGGATCATGACCTGAGCTAATGGCAGATGCCCAACGACTTAGACCCCCAGGTGCCCCGAAAATTTTTGTCTTTTTTTTTTTAAGATTTTATTTATTATAAATAGAGATCACAAGTAGGCAGAGAGGCAGGCAGAGAGGGGAAACTGGCTCCCTGCTGAGCAGAGAGCCCAAGGAGGGGCTTGATCCCAGGACTCTGAGACCATAACCTGAGCCAAAGGCAGAGGCTTAACCCACTGAGCCATCCAGGAGCCCCAATTTTTGTCTTTTAAATCAAACAATGTCATATTATTTTTGCTTAGAGAGAGGCAAAAGAGGAAACTTATTTCACCCATTAGCATTTTAGAGAAAAATACCTAAGGCTTATTAACTACAGTGAAACAATCTACAAATTAATTTTCAAGATCAAAAAACAGTGGTTGGGAGGACAGAGAGACTAATGAAGAGGGGGCCAACGGGAAGGGAGGGAGGTGAGCAGGGCAGGAGAGAAAGATGAGCTCTTGGGAAACAGAATGAGAAAAAAGGGAGGAAAAGAGGCTTCCAGGGCAGAGAACAAGAAGGCAAATGAGAGGAAGAAGGAAAAGAAAGGAAAGGTGAGAGGGAGGAAAGGAAGAAGGTCCCTGGGTGTGGGAGTGCAAGATCTGGCGGGGAGAACAGTGAGTGAAGACAACTCCCAGAAAGCAGTTTGAGTTTTCAGGTCTGGAAGGACAAGGAATACCTCTGCTCACAGCCTCTATCTGTCTGTGCACAGTGGAAGGTAGACAGGTGGGCCCTAGAAAAAGGAAGGAAGAGGCACGGTTTGTCCTAAGGATCTGTGACTTTTTTTCTCTGCTCTCTTTCCCTATCCCTTTCACTGACCACCCCCCCAACCCTGAGTTAGGGCCCCATTTATCCTTTTCTTTCTTTCCTTTTTTTTTTTTTTTTGAAGATTTTATTTATTTGAGAGAGAGAGAGCGAGCACACAAGGGCGTGATGGAGCGGGGGTTGCGTGGGAAAGGGAGAAGCAGACTCCCTGCTAAGCAGGGACCTGGGACCCTGGGATCATGACCTGAGCCAAATGCAGACGTTTAACCGAATGAGCCACCCAGGTGCCCTCATTCCTTCTTTAAAATTAAAAAAAAAAAAAAAAAAAAGAAAAAGATTTATTTATTAATTTATTTTAGAGAGCCTGTGGTGGTGGGGAGGAGCAGAGGGAGAGGGACAATAAGACTCCATGCTGCGGGCAGAGCCCAAGGCAGGGCTTGATCTCATGACCCTGAGATTAAGACCTGAGCCGAAATCAAGAGTTGGAGGCTTAACCCACTGAGCCACCCAGATACCTGTCTTTTCTTAAAAAATTTTTTTTTTAAATTTCAGGGCTCTATTTTTTCTATCTCTTAATCTTTTCCCTAGTTTAATGGGGGGAGGGAACAATAATCATTTGAAAAGATGGTAAAATTGCTCCAATCCCCTCATAAAGAACTGTAAACCAGTATGATAAGGAGATACTAGTTTACTACCTAACAGACAGGAAAATCATTTGTGTGTTTTCACATTCATCCCTACACAGGTGTAAGTAAACAGGTACTCTAAGAACCTGCTGGCAAGAAGGCAAACTGGTGGGGTGCTGGGGTGTCTCAGACTCTTGATTTTGGCTCAGGTCGATCTGAGGGATCAGGCTCCATGACCAGCAGGGAGTCTGCATGAGATTCTCTCTCCCTGACTACCCCTCGTGCTCCTGTTCTCTCTCTCTCTCTCCCCACTCTCTAAATTAAATAAATAAATCTTAAAAAAAAAAAATGCTTTGCTGGGGCACCTGGGTGGCTCAGTCAGTTGAGCATTGGACTCCTGATTTCGGCTCAGATCATGATCTCAGGGTCCTGGGATTGAGCCCCACCTCAAGCCCTGTCCTGGGCATGCAGTCTGCTTAAGATTTTCTGTCTCCCTCTGCCCTTCTCCCTGCTCACGTTCTCTAAAATAAATAAAATCTTTAAAAAAAAAAAAAACACTTTGGGGACACCTGGGTGGCTCAGTTTGTTGGACGACTGCTTTCAGCTCAGGTCATGATCCCGGAGTTCCGGGATCGAGTCCCGCATCGGGCTCCCAGCTCCACGGGGAGTCTGCTTTTCCCTCTGACCTTCTTCTCGCTCATGCTCTCTCTCACTGCCTCTCTTTCAAATAAATAAATAAAATCTTAAAAACAAAACAAAACAAAAACACTTTGCGTGGCACCTGGATGGCTTAGTTGGTTGAGCATCTGCCTTCGGTTCAGGTCACAATCCCACGGTCCTGGGATCAAGCCCCATGTCTGGCTCCCTGCTCAGCCAAGAGTCTGCTTCTCCCTCTCCCACTGACCCTCCTCCCCCAGCTCGTGCCCTCTCTCTCTCTCAAATAAATAAATAGATAAAATCTTTAAAAAAAAATGCTTTGCTTCAAATATGATAAAAAAAAAAATCTTCTGGGGCGCCTGGGTGGCTCAGTCATTAAGCATCTGCCTTCGCTCAGGTTATGGCCCCAGGGTCCTGAGATCGAGCCCCACATCGGGCTCCTGCTTGGCGAGAGCCTGCTTCTCCCTCTCCTACTCCCCCTGCTTGTGTTCCCTCTCTCACTGTGTCTCTATCAAATAAATAAAATCTTTAAAAAAAAATCTTCTTCATGCCAATGAGCAAAACATGAATAAAAGAAGCCCTATCATTTACTACACACTAAAACTCATTCACATTTTGTTACCTCTACCAGCGGATTTTGAATTTCATGGTGTTTATGATATTGAGGCTTGCAAATATTTCTTATTATTATCTTGAGTGTCAGTAAATGTGGCAGGAGGAAACGGAAGAGGGGCAATCAGCTGGCTCATAAGCCATCCTACCCAGATGAGTTTCCTTTGCTCAACCCCTGCCTTTCTACTCCCTGCCAGGAGCTGTGGGACACAGAATGGAAGAGCCTTCAGGGCACTGGGCTGTGGGCAAACATCTGAAAATGGAATTACTGCATCAAGGGTTACGCAGAAATTTCTAATAAGAAAATTTCCCGGGCGCCTGGGTGGCTCAGTGGGTTAAGCCTCTGCCTTCGGCTCAGGTCATGATCTCAGGGTCCTGGGATCGAGGCCCACATCGGGCTCTCTGCTTAGTGGGGAGCCTGCTTTCTCCTCTCTCTCTATGCCTGCCTCTCTGCCTACTTGTGATCTCTCTCTCTCTGTTTCAAATAAATAAATAAAATCTTTAGAAAAAAAAAAAAAAAAAGAAAATTTCCCAAATATTGCCAAATTGTCTTCCTAAAGTAGTCGACCCATCCACAGCCCTAAGCAGTGTAGGAGAGTGCTCCCCCATACCCTGACCTATATGTATAGGTGTAATTGGAAAATTATTTTTGCTCAAATCCCATTAGTTAAAAAAATGGCACCTTGACAATTTGGTTTGTATCTTTAATTAGAGGTGAAATTGAGCATCTTTTCATAAGCTTATTGACTGTGTGTGTGTGTGTGTGTGTGTGTGTGTGTGGTTTTTAACATACTTTTCTTTAAAGATTTTTATTTACTTAACAGAGACATACCAAGAGAGCACAAGTTCGCAGAGCAGCAGGCAGAGAGGGAGAGGGAGGAGACTCCCTGCTGAGCGGGAAGCCTGATGTGGGGCTCCATCCCAGGACCCTAGGATCATGACCTGAGCCGAAGGCAGACGCTTAATGACTGAGCCACCCAGGCACCCCAATTGTGTGTGTTTTTTAAAATATTTATTTATTCATTTTAGAAAGAGAGAGCTCCCACTCATGCACGCATGCATGCAGAAGGGGCAGAGGGAGAGAATCCCAAGCAGAGCCCCAAAAAGCACAGAGTCTGTCGCAGGGCTCAATCCCATGACCCATGAAATCATGACCTAAGCAGGAACCAAGAGTCAGACACACAACCAAATGAGCCACCCATGTACCCCGACTGTGTTTATTTTTACGAAAAGCTTGCTCATGTCTTTTGCCCACCTTTGTATTTGGCCACCTTTTATATATTGACTTATTAGAGCTACTATATTAAAGAAAATAATCCTTTGACATATCTGTCACAACCTTTTTTTAAAGTTTGTTATTTTGCTTTATTAACGGTACTTTATGGCTTTTGGGTTTTGTGTCATTCAAAGGTTTTTTTTTGTTTTTTTTAAGATTTTATTTATTTATTTCGCAGACAGAGATCACAAGTAGGCAGTGAGGCAGGCAGAGAGGGAGAGGAGGAAGCAGGCTCCCTGCTGAGCAGATAGTCCGATGCGGGGCTCGATCCCAGGATGCTGGGATCATGACCTGAGCTGAAGGCAGAGGTTTAACCCACTGAGCCACCCAGGCGCCACCATTCAAAGGTTTTAACTGGAAAAAGGACACAATCAGATTTGCACATAAAAAAGAATAATGCTGTGTGGAAAATGGCTTGAAAGGGGTTAGCATGAAACAAGAGAAGAATTCAGGAGACCAATTATTGAGGCTGTTTCAACAGTGAGAAATGATGGCAGCCTGAACTGGGATTAGGGAGGATATGGGGAAAAGTGAATTGTGATGTTTGGACGGTTATATATTGAGGGAGAAATTCATCTGTACTCCTGCCTTTAGATTCCAGGGGAACTTCTGAAATCCTTGTGAAAAATTATTTTTCGGGGTTGCCTGGGTGGCTCAGTCGGTTGACTGTCCAACTCTCAGTTTCAGCTCAAATCATGATCTCAGGGTTGAGGGATCAAGCCCTGCTTTGAACTCCAATCCAAGTGGGAAGTCTGCTTGTTCCTCTCCCTCTGCCCCCACTTCTTGGTCTTTAAATACATATATACATACATATATAAATATATTATATAAATATATATATATATTTTTTTTTTAATTATTTTTAAGCTAGCTGAAATTGGTTTCCACCACTCTTACACAAAGTGCCTTAACAAATATACCCGCCACAATTGTGTAAAAATCAGTGTGCTATTCTTGACCACGATGTCTTAACAAAGTTTCCCATAATTTGAAGAAAAGTAATCTGGAATGTATAGTATTTTAATTTAAACCTATAATCCAGGAATGCCCCAGTGGCTCAGTCGGTTAAGTGGCTGCCTTTGGCTCAGGTCATGTTCCTAGATCCTGGGATCTAGTCCCGCATGGGGCTCCTTGCTCAGTGGGGAGCCTGCTTCTTCCTCTGCCTCTGCCTGCCACTCTGCCTGCCTGTGCTCTCTCTCACTCTAACAAATAAATAAAATCTTTAAAAAATAAAATAAAATGAAATAAACCTGTAATCCAAAGTGGATCTAGGTATAACATTTTTGAGTGATGTCAGAAACTGGCCAAGGCTACTCCTCTGGCTTTCCCCGTGTTAGGCCATGTTCTCCCGAATACCCCAAGAAGTGGCTCAAGGCAGTGAGGTTTCTGGGGCTCATACACACTGACCATTACTCACATAGTAGCTTCTCCTTTTGCAGCGGGTCTGGTATCACATCCTCTCTTTCCCCAAAAGAGCCACTCACCAGGTAGCGAGGATTATTCTTCCAAACATGCTGGTGCGTGGCTGAGTTTGGTAAACTGCCTCTCTGAGCTACAAATACACAATGTAATTAAAAGTGCTGGAAGGCCGCTTCATCGCCTGTAACATCTAGGTCAATACCCAAACCGCTACTACTACCAAAACTGCCACTACTTCTGTTACTACCCATCACCACCACAGGTCTTTACAAAGAATACATCCCATTTTCTAAAGAGCTTTCATATTCTGATTTCCGTGAGTTAAGCACATATTCTCCATTTTACAGTGAGGAGAGACTTGAGAAGCAGCATGGTGGGGTGGAAAGAGCAAGGTGCCCAAAGCTGCTTTGTCTTGAGGGCTCTGCTGAATCTGGCAAACTGGAAATTCAGTTTTCAACAAATTAGCAATCACTTTCAAAATGAAATAGTAAGAAAATTTAATAAGGTTGATAGAAAGAAAATCAATACCGAGACTTAATTTTATTTCTAAATACCAGGAACAAAGTTAGAAAATAAAAATATAAAGAGATACCATTTACAGTGACATAATAATATGAAGTTCCATGAAAAAATTATAAATCTTTATTGGGAGATATTAAGCAAGATCTTTGTAAATGTAGAACTAGAGTATATTCATAGGTTGCAGAATACCCCCCACAATGAAAATAAAAAAGAGATTGCAGAACCCAGTATTGGAAAACTCTCATTTCTTGTGAAATTTGATCTGTAGATTCAATGCAATTCCAATTTCTTAAACATCACAAGCTAATTCTGAAATTACATGTTAAAGGCAAGAATGGCGAAGATACTTCCGAAGAACAGATGGAGGACATGTCTTTCCAGATTATCAAGACTATTTAATGCCATATAGTGTAATTAAGAAAGGGTGGTGGTATTGGTACAAGGATAGACAGACCCTTGTATACACAGGCACTCAAGAGAAGTGACAAAGCAGATCAATAATGAAGTACTTTTCACTTCCCTTCATCTTTCCCTGGTGCTAGAAGAACCATCATTAATTTATCCGAGAGTAACTCTCCAGTTAATCTAACCATTTACTCCATGAAGGCAGGAAAGGTGATGCTAGGTAAGAATGTGATATTTATTACCTTTAAAATAGCCATAGTATTGAAGATGATGGTACATAAAGTCTTCATAGGGATCAGGAAGAGTCTGTGAAAGCAAAAGCCGAATCAATCAGGAAAGTCCTTTCAAAGAATTCTGAAATCTTTTAACAAAAGGCACACAAAAATCTTTGCAAAGGACAACAGTTCTTGAGTTTGTGAGGACTTCTGTAAACAAACCAACTGAAAGACATTCATGCAAACTATTCTATCTTGGGGATCAAGATCTCCTGCTAGAAAAAGGTGCCACCAGAATATACCTTCTGATCTAGTAGTATTGGATTTCTGTGGACTTCCTGGAGAGGGGGGTGTACCGACCTCCTGCGTTAGCTCTGTTTCCAATGCTGAGAACATGTTACTTCTGCACGGTATGCTGAAGACAAGTCAGGGACACCGGCATCCAGCCACAAGCCCTGCCCAGTTTCCAGAAGGGCAGCTGATTACACAGAAGCTAAAAAACCAGAACAGGACAACTGAAAAAAACACTGCCGATTTCACCCCATCCTCCTCCACCTGCGCGGCTCTTACGCGACTTTAAGAAACCCTGTCTCAGCCAATCCAGCCTCTTAAACGTACAAGCACTGGGCTACTGGTTCCTACTCTTGAGGGCCCGAGGCATACCTGAGGAATGAGGGAGGGGGGCTTGTCTTCCAGTCTGCGCCTCCCGAGGCGCCGGGACGCTTGCTGCTCCCATGCTCCCCTCTCGGAGGAGGGAGATACCCCGACCAGGACGCGAAAGGAACGTGAAAGAAATGGAGATGGAGGGATCCGACCGAGTTACCTCGGAGTAGATAAAAAAAGAAAGGTCACGGGCCCGGATAGCGGGCCCTGAAAATGGAATTCAGGGTTTCAGGGCTTCCTGGTGCCGGGGAAGGTGGTGAGGGAGTTTCCCTGAAGAGTCGGAGAGGAGGTGTAGAGATTTCCTAGGAGGGCAGAAGGAAGGGTGCGACCGCCTCCGCTCCCCGGCCCGTCTGGGGCAACAGGGGTGTGCGCGACGCCTGCGGCAGCAGAGAAGCCTAAGCGAGGCGGGAGGCCACCGCACAGCAGGGACGGCTGCCGAGCCTCGCAGCGCTCAGAGAACACGCTCCTGGCGCTCGCCCGCCACAGCTTTCTGCTAGGGTCCCGGTAGCCTAGCAACCTCGAGGCGGAAGCGGAGGGTAGGACGGCGGGACTCTTCCGGGGAGCGAGGCCCCGCCCCCGGCGCCTGGGTGTGATCTTGGGAAATGTTCAGCAGTGCGGCCAGACCCGTTTTTCAGACGCATTGTTCCTTTCAGGTCGTATTGCAGCCCCGCTTATGGGGCATCGAAATTGGATTGGTGAATACAATGACAGTTAGTGGTCCATGAAAATATTCCGAATTCCTTAAGCATCTGTTTCTTGGCTTGGGCTCAGGTCGCAAGATCAACCCCTGCCTTGGCTCAGGCTCCCCGAGTGTGCATAGGGTTCTCTCTCCCTCTGCCCTTCCCTTTCGTGCTCTCTCAATGTTGGGACTCTTGGGTGGTTCAGTTGTTAGGCGTCTGCCTTTGGCTCAGGTCCTGGGATTGAGTCCCAAACAGGGTTTCTTGCTAGGCGGGACACTGCTTCTCCCTCTGCCTGCCACTCCCCCTGCTTGTGCTCTGATAAAAATCTTTAAAAAAGTAAAAAATAAATCTTAAAAAAAAAAATCCCAAACTTCTTTGCTATTCCTTAGCCTTAGGTTAACTGTCAGGTGTTGCTCAAAGGGAGCTTTTTCTCCTCCGCTTTAAAGTTTTATCTCACCACCCCATAGATAGATTTGAAAAATACACATTTTGACCATCAAATTGTCAGACATCAAAGTGCTCCATTATGTTAAGATAGTAACAAATGGGGGCACCTGGGCGCTCAGTCATGATCCCAGGGTCCTGGGATGGAGCCCCACATTGGGCTCCCTGCTCAGCCAGGAGCCAGGTTCTTCCTCTCCCACTGCCTCTCCCCTACTCAAATTCTTTCCCTCACTCTGTTCTTTAACAAAAAAAAAAAAAAAAAAAAAAAGAAGAAGAAGAAGATAATGCCAAAGGTACTGGTGCTCTGCAGCAGTTCCTAAAAGTCTAGAAAACTGCTAGATAGTTAAAGCAAAAGCTTTAATTGCTAGTCGGTAGCCTTTATTTCTACAAATTTGCTCTACGCAAATTACAAGTTTGTATACAAAATGTCACCCCAACACCTGCATAATGGTAAAAGAAATACATGACTTCTTACTTACATGCATATAAATAGATTGGAATAAAATTCAAACTATTAATTGTTGTCTTTGGTTAGCTTTATATGAACATAACCAAAGTAGAGATTACCTTTATAAATAGGGGAAAAGTCCATCTTCAAAAACACATAACATCGTTTCCAGGATTTTAGGTCAAACATTAGCTAATATTATAGAGTGCAAGCTCCAAAATACAAGTCTTAGCACCTTCTGGTGCCAAAACCCTGTCCCCACCGCCACTCTCACCCCCACTGACTCAAGACCCTGCGGCTCTTCTTTTTCCCGAGGGCTGTTCTTCAGTGTTCACACATGCCTTCTGCTGTATTTGGAAGAAAAAACAATTAAGACTGGACTTAAAACAAGTCTTGATTACACAATCATGAAATAATAGCCTTAGAACAGCAAAAGGATAACCAATCAGAAGTATAAAAAAAGCTTTATTAGAGCATATATACAAATTTACAAGGCCAGAAACTGGAGAAATACAAACAGCTTTAAAACACAATTTGCTGTTTCTTCAGTTTAAAGTGACTTTTACCTGATTGTGATACAATAGAAAGTACAGAACAGTAAACTGCTTTTTAAATACTGGAATTTTATGGAGAGTACATTCACATAAAAGGGAGGTGAATTTTGGAATAAGGTGAGACAATGGAGACACATTAATACATACAGTGGCTCTTGTTACATTTACTGCCACACATATGAGGGGGAAATCCTCAAAATTAAAGATACGAACACCTGCTGCTGCCTGTATTGAAATATGAGTAACGCCACTGGTACGTGAAATGACTGAGCTACCAGTTCTAGAATTTTTGAAAAAGAGATCTCTAGAGAGTGTGGCGGTCTGTCAGCACAAGAGAAACACCTCGATATACCTCAGCACTTCAGGAGTGGCAGGCTAGAAGAGGTCAGAGATTCGGATAATCCCAGTTAAGCAAAACAGAATACAGAGCTGCCTTCTTAATTGCACTTGTTCTGGATAGAAGTTAATGAGAGAGAGCCGCACTAGGAACTAAATGAGACTCTATGAGACAGAAAATCCTTCACTTTTTGTCAGCGAGTGCTCTACTGAGGTATCATACTCCTGAATCACATGTTCCAGATTGATGAGATTAATGTACCTGATACAATGAGCTTGCCAGTGTGAGAATAAAGGCAGCCATGTCAAAGCATTCGGTCAATGTCACCCTTCAGCAAAACAGAAACATTACATTTCATAAATGTGAAAACTGTACATGTATGCTTTTGCCCAGGAAATTCATATGCTCTCCCTCTTAACATTTATAGTTTATTGACAACAGTAAAACTGATGAAGACTCTGAACTGAACATGAAGAAGAAAAAGATCAGTAAAAAAAAAAAAAAAAACCAAACAAAAAAAAACAAAAAAAACCCACTCCCCCTGCCCACAAAACTATGTGTTTGGAGCCATTTTCCTCCTCTTCAGTCTTGCTCGCCAATCCTCAGGCAGTGCTTCAAAATTAGCATTCCTCTCTGCCATGCCACTGTGAAAACAACATACAGATTACTTCACTGGCAAGAAAAAGGAGGAAACTGTTCACAAAAACCATTACGTGACACTGAAACTGTGATCTTTATGAATGTGCTTCAAGTTTCTCAACTAGGTACCAATATACTCTTCATCAAATTTCTTAATTCTGATGCATCAAAGACACACACACTCTCTCTACAGTTTCATGAACATGTAAGTGCGTATTTAATTTTATCTATCTCTTGTAATCATTAAAGCAACACTGAAGAAAGACAACAATTCTTGTGAAAGTTTATCTTGGCCCCGAAGAGGTTCCACTCTTTAGGAAAGACGTATCTTAACCCTCAACTCATCGTCAAAAACCTTTGGTTTTTGAAGTTCTCTCTCTTTTTAAAAAATTTTATTTATTTGACAGAAAGAGAGATCACAGGCAGGCAGAGAGGCAGGCAGGGGCTGGGGGGTGAGCAGGCTTGCTGCTGAGCAGAGAGCCTGATGTAGGGCTTGATCCCAGGACCCTGAGATCATGACCTGAGCCGAAGGCAAAGGCTTAACCCACTGAGCCACCCAGGTGCCCCTGAAGTTCTCTTTTGAAGAGTTTTATTTTTAAGCAATGATACCTCATGGCTTATTCAAATATTTTCAAAACAGCCTGAGCTCAGATTCTATTCTTACAATAACCAGAATGGATGCATTGGGACCCTTTCATAAATCTAAAATAATCTAAATACAGAATCTCTGTGATTCCCCACCTATCATCTCGAAAGTTTGCTATTTCATCATAGGAATTAATCATTACTCAGTTTCCAGCAATACTAAAAAAGACAAAAAAATAATAAGAAAACCAAATAATGGAATCATCTACAAGAATGAGGCAAAAGTGCAATAAACTGTCACTAAGTGCACCCTTAGTTTTCTTATTGTGTTGCCCCAAAGAGTACACAACCTTTCAAGGGAGTAAAGTCTGGAGGCAACATCTTCATGGTCTCCTTCCACTCCAATATTATTATTACTATTTTTTTATAAAAAGATTTTATTTATTTATTTATTTGAGAAAGAAATCACAAGTAGGCAGAGAGGCAGGCAGAGAGAAAGAGGGAAGCAGACTCCCCACCAAGTAGAGAGCCTGACGTGGGGCTCAATCCCAGGACCCTGAGATCATGACCTGAGCTGAAGGTAGAGAGAGGCGCAACCCACTGAGCCACCCAGGCACCCATATTATTACTATTTTTTATGTAAGCTCTATGCCCAACATGGGGCTTGAACTCACAATCCCAAGATCTAGCAACTGAGCCAGCCAGGTGCCCCCATCCCACAATTATTAGACAAACCAGAAGATAAATGCAAACAAACAGACAGTGGCATTAGACATTCTAATTATGATGGTAAAACTTATCGGGTAAGTAAAATTTCAGACTATGGATATTAAGAGGACCATATCCTAGAAGAATTTTCTCAAATTTGAGATTGATGAGTGAACAGTGTATTTCTAAGAACAAAAAGGAAATATATTCTCACTAAAAAGGAACAACAATAACAAATAAAATAAATAAAATAAAATAAATGAATGAATGAATGAATGAATGAAAAGGAACACTATCGGGGGCCTGGATGGCTCAATCATTCAAGTAGCTGCCTTTAGCCCATGTAATGATCCCAGGGTCCAGGGACTGAGCCCCACATCGGGCTCCTTGCTCAGCAGGAGACTGCTTCTCCCTCTCCCTGCCACTCTCCTTGCTTGCTAATAAATAAATAAAATCTAAAAAAAAAAAAAAAAAAAAAAAGAGAGAGAGAGAAAAAGAACAGAACTAGGACTACGTCATTTCCCTAAAATTACATATAACAAGAATCTTCCAGGTTTTATTATGCTGTATGCTATGATTTATTTCATAGGGTTCCTAAGGAGCCAAGTGCTAAAAGGAGGTATATAATAATTGGATAAATGGACATTTTAAGAAACAAAAAAAATTCCTTACAATGACCATTTCAATTGGTAGTTATGTATCTAAAAGTAAAAATGTTTTGAATTATGAAACAAAAGATGGTGATCCTCTCCCAAATGTGTTCACTGATGTTGCAAGTGGGAGAACCAGAAGTAATAAGTGAGAACCTAACTGAGAAGGATGTGAAATACCGTAGGACTACTTATGAGTACATTCCAGGTTATGTATGACAACTGAACTATTAGTTGCATTCAAAGAATGTTGCTCAGTTTATTTACTCTATCTACCCTCAGAACCAGAAAAATAAAGAAAAATACCTGGGTTAGCTATGTTTCACTTCTTATCAAATCTCTAATGAAGTTTTCTCCCCTTCCCTTTTTAAGTCTTTTTTTAAAGTAAGGTCTGTGACCCAACATGGGGCTTGAACTCAAAATCCTAACCCCCAGATCAAGAGTCCCATTCTCCACCGACTGACCCAGCCCCCGTCCTTTTAACTTCCGTTAATTATTGTAAAATAATTTTTTAAAAAGTTATAAAAGGGTCTATTGGGTCTACCTGGTAAAGGGGATATCTATTTTTCCTGGTATGCTCAGAGTTAAAGATACTCCTTTGCTTAAGAGGAACAATCAGTAGGATAAAGTATTAAAACTTTGGTATTTCTAACTTTGAAAAAGGGTAAATCATAATTTTTATGGGGAAATAAACATTACTGTGAATTATGAACCTTTAGGTAAGTTTGAAAAAAAAAAAAAAAATTAAGGACTGTGATTCAAAGAATATGACGACTGCTCTAAAATCACCACCAACCCACTCGCATTTGTGGTTTCTTTTTACCTGACCAGCTGTTGCTGTTTCCACTCTTCAATTCGCTTCTGTGCAGTTGATTCCCGGTCCTCTTCACTAGAACTAGAGTTCTCCTCTTCATCTAACTCACGTTGGATACTCTGCCACTTCTTTACCAGAGAGGGCATTTTGGTTTTACTCTTCTTTGCCTAGAGCAAAGGTTAAAGGTCAAAAAGAAAATAATACATAAAATATGGAAATGAGACCCATGTAAGATCAAGATCTCTTCTTAGATCTAAGGAATAAAGGGACTTTAAAATCAAAAGGACAGAAACAAAATAAATCCATTATAAGTTCTTGTCAAAAATCTCTACTAACTATAAACCTAATTAATGCTTGGCTGAAAATCTAAAAACTATAAAAAAATCTAAAAACTTTAAGTGTGTTTTTATTAAATCAGGTCAGAAAATTTTCCTTTAGCTTCATTATTTTATGGAATTCAAAACTGTTGCCTTTTATCTCAACTCAGAATTACAGTGTTTCCTTTGGCAAATTTTAAACAGATGCCCTGTTTACATCAAGTGAAAAACAGCTGAGAAAAAAATGGCCAGCTTTCCTGGAAAGAGCAACATAGTCAATGGCAACAAATACTAAAAAAAGCAAGGAGATATATCAAAATATTAATAAGATCAGTTCTAAGAGGAGTTCTTACTTTTCTTCTTTTGGCTCATCTTCATTTTCTAAATCATCTAAAATAAATATGTACTTTCATAGTAAAAAAAAAAATCCTGGTGATACTTACAAAATTGTAACTGCAGATGTCCAACATGGTTTGCTCTATTATCACCTACAGGCCTCTGATAATGGCACTCTAGCAAAGAGGCCTTCCCTGACCACCCTATCAGAGCCAACACCACCTCCCAAAGACCACTTTTTGTCCTCTAACACTGCTTATTTTTTCTCACTGCATTTTAAGCACCAAATATGCACATACTTGCCTACTTGTCTCCATGTTCCCTCTCTTCTCCAGCCCTCCAGGAGGGAATCTCCACAAAAACAGGATTTGTTTGTTTGACTCTCTACTGAATCCCAAGCTTCTAAGGAGAATGTCTGACAAATCATATGCATTAAAAGTATTTTATCCCTGTACTTTGAAGAGCAGCAGAGCTAAGTCTGAAGACCCACACCATAAGCATGACCAGCAGGCACACAGGTGGTAGGTGTGAGTACCTGCTGCTGTGCTCATTCTGGACTGGATGTGGGGGCCCAACCTGTTTTTCTAGTCTGCACTTGTGAGACATTTCTTAAGTCTTCAAAAATCTGAGAAAATAAGTTTCATATTTTTAGTCTTTCTTCTGTTACGTAGCTCCCTGGTAACTCGATACCCTATTTTGATTGTAACTCAGAGTTCTTAACTTTCTGGGGGAAACGAATGCCCCTCTGTTGTGCTGACACCTTTAGTTCCCACACATGTCCCCATGTTCCAGTCTGTCCTTTCACCTGTGATACAGGCTCTCATACTGTATATACCCCCTTCCTGCAAGCTCCAGAACAGCCCACTCTGGCTTAGCAGGGAACCAACTGAGTCAAAAATAACATGAACAAATAATGGTCACATGAGCACAGAGGGCTCATTGAGGTATAATCTTTCACTGAACATTGGCAACCATGATTAAAGAACAAAGCTCTTGGGGCGCCTGGATGGCTCAGTGGGCTAAAGCCTCTGCCTTCAGCTCAGGCCATGATCCAGGGGTCCTGGAATCGAGCCCCGCATCAGTCTCTGCTCAGCGGGGAGCTTGCTCCCCCCCCCACCCCGCTCTGCCGGCTTCTCTGCCTACTTGTGATCTCTGTCAAATAAATAAATAAATAAAATCTTAAAAACAAAACAAAACAAAGAACAAAGCTCTGGGTAGAGTTACTCTTGTTTCATTTTGACTTCTACTGGGCTTTGTGAAAAAAAATTTTTTTTATCACGTGATTCCTATCAGTCATGGGAAAATTAGTTATGTTTTAGAAGTTTATTGCCAATCACAATCAAAACCATGGATATAGAGTTGCATTGACTGTTTAAGCACATTTTCATAGGGGAACACTGAAGTCAGATGAATAAAGACTGAATGGTTAGGACTTATTTTCTAGTAAGCTGCACACAAAACTCTAGCAAAAAGACTGAAAACTGGGGCGCCTGGGTGGCTCAGTTGGTTAAAGCTCTGTCTTCGGCTCAGGTTGTGATCTCAGGGTCCTGGGATGGACTCCCTGCTCAGTTAGAAGTCTGCTTCTCCCTCTGCCTCTGCCCCTCCCCCCCACTTGCGCTCTCTCTCTCTCAAATAAAATCTTAAAGGAAAAAAAAAGATTGAAAATATGTATTTCAAATATTCCCGAACATGAGGCACTAAGTATATCTTTTACATATATATATATATATATATATATATAAATAATTTTTTTTTAAAGTAGACTCCACGCCCAGCAGGGAGCCCAATCTGGGGCTTGAACTCATAACCCTGAGATCAAGACCAGAGTTGAGATCAAAAGCTGGATTCTTAACCAACTGAGCCACCCAGACGCCCCCCCCCTTTTTAAAAGATTTTATTCTTATTTTAGAGAGAGAGAGCACACGCGTGCAACACATAAAGGAGAGGGGCAGAGGAAGAGGAGAGAGAATTCCAGGCAGATGCTGCGCTAAGCACGAAGCCCCACGTGGAGCTCAATTGCATGACACTGAGATCATTACTTGCACTGAAACAGAGTCAGACACAAGTGACTGGGCAACTCAGGTTCCTCCATTTTATATTCTTTTAAAATGGTCTATACACAACAAAGAGGCCATCATTTGTTTCAATATTAAGTATGTAAAAATAATACATTACCAAGTTAGAATTCTCAATTTTTCAAGACCATAGAAGCATGACTGGCTAAAAAATTACTTACTGCAGTAAAAGAGGCAGAAGCAATTATGTCTGGTGGGTCAGCAAAAGGATGTCAAGGAAGGCTTCACAAGATAAATGATTCCCAAGAACTGGCTGTTCTAACATTTAATTGTGTAAAAAGCACACAGTATTGGGACCGGTGGACAAAGTAAAGGCAGGGAGGTGGTAAACAGTATTTTGACTCAGGAGAGCTGTGTATACTTTGGTGTAGAGCTTGACACTGGTCTACTTTACACACTGTCTTGTTATTATTGACTGCTCTAATATTCATTTCATTTCCAGATAATTTCTATCTGAAAACATGGTACCAAGTTGGACAAATGGTTTAATCTGGAAACATTGTCTATTTTGTGTGAATGCAGAACCCATTCAAGAAGATTCTCTGAACCATTGTAAGGCAAATGAATTTGCCCTGTTAATCCTCAGGGCAAAAGATTAAAGTTGAGGTAGAAGAGAAGTGCTAGCACAGAGGACAAAAGCTGATGAGAAAGTTGTTTTTTGTTTTTGCAGGGCGCCTGGGTGGCTTAGTTGTTAAGCGTCTGCCTTTGGCTCAGGTCATGATCCCAGCGTCCTGGGATCAGGCCTGTGTCAAGCTCCCCACTCAGCAGGAGGCCAGCTTCTCCCTCTTCCACTCCCCCTGCTTGTATTCCCTCTCTCTCACGGTCTGTCATATGAATAAAATCTTTGAAAAAAAAAAAGAAAGAAAGTTTTTTTGGTAATCAGGACATTCAAAAGTGGCTGTGAGTGTGACATGACATCAGAATGATGTCTCCAAACCCTGTTTCCTCACAGAAACATTACTGTAAACAAAAACTGACTAAAATGGCTTTATAGGAACTCTGGAAATGAACCAAAGATCTACAGCAACCAAGAGAACACTCAATCAGAAGCCATACTTCGGGTGCCTGGCTGGCTCAGTAGGTAGAGCCTATGACTTCTAATCTCAGAGCTTTAAGTCTGAGCTCCATACTGGGTGTAGAGATTATGTACACACAAAATCTTGGTGAAAAAAAGAAGTAGTAGTAGTAGCCCCACTCAAAACAATAGGAAATTCTGTGGCTTGTCTGCTTGCCTATGTGCACCACCCTCTCCCACATGGTTGGGGTGGAACAGCCAATTCTCCGTTCCCTCCTTCAGGAGGGAAGGAAAAGAGTGAAATGTTCTATCCTGGCTGTGGCTGCCTAAAGGACTGGTTTCTGTAACTGCCTAACTGAGAGCTCAAGTAGGAATGGCAGTATGTTTTGCTGGATTTCAGGTTGGAAGCCATGAAAGGCAGTGGCAGGTATTATGGCATGCAAAAACCATGTGGAAACTGCAGTCATGTGGACACCTGGAAGCAAGAGATTAGGGGCAGAAGAATACTATACAGCATGTAAAGCTCCTAAAAGCAGGTGTGAGACTCTTCGGAAAATTAAAATTAAATGTATACAGGGGAATGAGAAAAAAAGGAAAGCATAAATCCAGGGAATACAAATGCCCAGAAAAGGCCCCCAAAGATCTTGAGCCTTCATACAGGACTCATTAATGAAGTTCTTTCCACAAATATAGCAAGGCTACAAAGACTGGGAGAGAGAGTTGTTTTCTCAAATGCCTAATTTTCAATACAGGAAAAAAAAAAATCACAAAACTGGGAAACTGGGAAACACACCCATTCAAAGGAAAAGAAAATTTCTAGAAACCAACCATAAACACATGCTGAAGACATACTAGACAAAGACGTCAAAACAGTTGTCTTAAAAGTGCTCAGGGGCGCTTAGGTGACTCAGTTGTTAAGTGTCTGCCTTCAGCTCAGGTCATGATCCCAGGGTTCTGGGACCGAGCCCCACATTGGGATCCCCGCTCAGGAGGAAGCCTGCTTCTCCCTCTCCCACTCCACCTGCTTGTGTTTCCTTTCTGGTTGTGTCTCTCTCTGTCAAATAAATAAATAAAAATCTTAAAAAAAAAAAAAAAAAAAAGTATAAAGTTGAGAAAAAGAAAAGTTTTAAATATGCCCCAAAAGCTAAAGGAAAACACCAGCAAAGAACTAAAGGAAATCAGGAAAGTTATACATGAACAAGATGAGATTATCAACAAAGAGATAGATATAAAAAAAAAAAAATCCAAAGCAGATAAAAATTCTGAAGTTGAAAAATGTGAACTGAAAAATTCATTAGCTCAACAGGAGACTCTGATAGGCAGAAAAAAGGATCAGTAAAATTCATGGTAAGTCATTTTAAATTACTGAGTCTGCGGAGCAAAAAGGAAAAAGAATGAAGCAAAGTGAATAGGGCCTAAGTGACTTATAATATACTCTTAAGTGGACCAACATATGCATTATGGAAGTCCCAGGAGGATGGAAAGAAAAGGGCAAAACTCATTTTAAAAATAGCCACAGGGGGGCACCTGGGTGGCTCAGTGGATTGGGCCTCTACCTTCCGCTCAGGTCATGATCTCAGGGTCCTGGAATCTAGCCACATATGGGGCTCTCTGCTCAGCAGGGAGCGGGCTTCTCCCTCCCTCTTTCTGCCTGCCTCTCTGCCTACTTGTGATCCCTTGTATGTCAAATAAATAAATAAAATCTTAAAAAAAAAAAAAAAAATGGCCTCAGGGTGGGACACCCGGGTGGCTCAGTTGGTTAAGCCTCTGCCTTCAGCTCAGGTCATGATCCCAGCGTCCTGGGATCAAGTCCCACATCAGGCTCCTTGTTCTGCTGGGAGCCTGCTTCTCCTTCTGCCTGCCACTCTGCCTGCCTGTATTCTGTCTCTCTGACAAATAAACAAACAAAATCTTAAAAAAAAAAAAAAAAAGGCACAGGGTGCCTGGATGACTTAATCACTTAAGCATCTGACTCTTGATATCAACTCAGGTCTTGTTCTCAGGGTCATGAGTTCAAGCCCCATACTAGGCTCCATGCTGGGTGTGGAGATACTTCTAAAAAAAGTAGGAAGGAGGCACACCTGGCCTGCTCAGTCAGGCTCAGTTGTTAAGCTTCTCTTTTTGGCTCAGGTCTGAGAACTGAGCCCTACATCAGGCTCCCTGCTCTGGTTAGCCTGCTTTTCCCTTTCCCTCCCTGCTGTTCCCCCGGTTGTGTGCGCACACTCTCTCTGTCAAATAAATAAATAAAATCTTTAAAAAAAATTTTTAATTACAAAAACAAAAGTGAAAGAAAAAAATAGGCAAAAACTTCCCAAATTTAAGGAAGACATGGATATACATATCCAAGAGGTCTAACAAACTTCATGTAGTATAAACCCCAAACGACTACACTGTGACATAACTTGTCAAAAGCCAAAGAAAATCTAAAAGCAAGGCAAAAAAAAAAAAAAAAAAAAAAAAAAAAGGTGACTTGTCATATACAAGGGATCCTTGATAAGATTATCAGAGGATTTCTGGCAGAAATGACATAGGCCAAAAGACAGTAGAAGGATATATTTAAAGGGGTGAAATTAAAAAAAAAAAAAAAAAAAAGAAGCAGCCAATTCAGAATTCTATACCAGGCGACACTTTCCTTCAAAAATAAGGAAAAAATTAAGATGTTCCCCAAATTAACAAATGCTGAGGGAGTTCCTTACTGCTTGACTTGCCTTGTAAAAAATGCTTAAGGGAGTGGAGTCCTTCAAGTTGAAATGAAAAGATGCCAGAAGGTAACTTGTCATACAAAAATATAAAATTCTCTGGTAAAGGTAAATACATGAATGAATATAAAAACCAGTATGATTATGATTTTGGTTTGTAACTCTACTTCTTATTACTCTTCTAAAAATTTAAAAGGCAAAGCATAAAAATACTTTTAAAACTACATTAATGGGTACAACATATAAAGACGTAATTTATAACACCAGTAATGGAGTGCGGTGCAGCTATATAGCTTTTTGTCTGCAGTGCAGTGTATTAGTTTAAAATAGATTATTGTAACTTCAGCACATTATATATAATACCCACAATAACCACAAAGAAATAAACATAGAATATATGCAAAAAGAAATGACAAGGGAATCAAAATGTGTCACTGTAAAAAAAAGTCAACTAAACACAAAAGGCAGCAGTAAGAGAAGAAATGAAGATAAAAAGCTTTATAGGATATCTATAGAAAACAAGTAACAAAATGGTAGTGGTAGGTCCTCCCCTTTTAGTAACTACTGATAATAAATTTGTAATTTACTGATATAAACGAAACTCTCCAATTAAATTCTATACTGCCAGAATGGATGTAAAAAAAAAATAGAATCGTGGGGCACCTCGGTGGCTCAGTCAGTTGAGTGTCATGACCTGAAGGCAGATGTTTAACTGACTGAGCCACCTAGGTGCTCTAAAGTTTTTTTTTTTTAATTTTGTTTGAGAGAGAGAGAGAGACAGCATGAGAGGGGAAAGGGCTGGAGGGAGAAGCAGACTCCCTGCTGAGCAGGGAGCCTGAGGCGGGACTTGATCCTAGAACTCCAGGATCATGACTCAAGCAAAAGGCAGTCACCCAACCGAGCCACCCAAGTACCCCAAAATTTTTTTAAAATAGGAACTTAGATTTACTCTACCTTATCTTTCTTTCCTTTTTTGGTCTTCTCAGGTGGTGGCACTTTGGGAGCTGGTGGTGGTGGAGGAGGAGGAGGTGGAGGAGGAGGTGGTGGTGGTTCAATAATGGCAGTGGTAGGCACAGCACCTCGGGCTGGGACTGGCTGCAGTGTGGGAGCAGTCACTGCCATTGGGACAGAACATTCAGTGTAGCTCATAATTGCAGGAGCTGATGCCAGTCCTAGGTAATTTGACTGCAGGCTCATTCCTCTGGCTTGATGACCCATTCCTGTTGCTGGATGGCTAACTGATATTGCCTGGTGTCCAATCCCTGCTGCCTGGTGACCTAACACGGAAAACATAAAACAAGACTGTAAGGATATTGTGACAAGCAAAAATGAGGAAAAGACAGAAAAGAGAACTGGGGGTTAGATCACCTATGAAATATCAGTACACCCATTCCTCAAAAAATATAGCCATAGGGCACCTGGGTGACTCAGTTGGTTAAATGTCTTGAGTCAGGTCATAATCTCTGGAAGGTGAGATCAAGGCCTACATTGGGCTCCACGCTCAGCAGGGAGTCTGCCTGAGGATTTCTTTCACTCTCCTCCTCCCCAACTCTCAACTAAATAAATCTTAAAAATATATATATATATATAGCCACAGGAGCGCCTGGGTGGCTCAGGCAATTAAGCGTTGGCCTTTGGGTGAGGTCATGATCCCAGGGTCCTGGGACTGAGTCCCAAACTGGGCTCCTTGCTCAGCTGGGAGCCTGCTTCTCTGCCTGCTGCTCCCCGTGCTTGTGCTCTGACAAATAAATAAAATCTTAAAAATAAATAAATAGATAAACAGATAGACTGACTCATGATCCTGAGTTCAAGAGTTGCATGCCCTACCAAATAAGCCAGCCAGGCACCCCCACAGTAAGGTACTTAAACATCAAAATTACTGAAATCATAGAAGTGCACAGAAAACAATCTGGAAGGATACACAATAGTTTTCAGTAACTAGAAGAAACATATAGAAAGAGATTTTTGTTTTGTTTTTTTGTTTTAAAGATTTTATTTATTTGACAGAGACTCAGTGAGAGAGGGAACACAAACAGGGGGAGTGAGAGAGGGAGAAACAGGCCTCCCACTGAGCAAGGAGCCCGATGCAGGGGTTGATCCCAGGACACCGGGATCATGACCTGAGCTGAAGGCAGCCGCTTAACGACCAAGCCACCCAGGTACCCCTAGAAAGAGTTTTTAAAATGAAGACTTCGGGGTGCCTGGGTAGCTCAGTGGTTAAGTGTTGAACTCTTGATCTCAAGGTTGTTGAGTTGAAGCCCCACACTGGGCTCCACACTGGGTGTGGCATCTATATAAACAAAATAATGAAGTGAAAAGCCTTTACCTGACATCTAATCCTGAAAACAAAGATATAACACACTGAGGAAAACATTTTAATCACAAGGTTTACCTGCAGCTATAGCTGACTGGCTGTAGAGTACCGGAGAACTACCGATGGTAGCTGATCTTTGAACTACTGCAGTACTAATTTCTGTAGCTTTTCTTTTTACTGCTTTAGTGGAAGGCGAACTAGAGACAGTAGAGTCAACTGAACTCTGAAACAAAGAGAATCTAGTTAGTGGCTGAAAGTCCTGATTAAACATCCTCTTCTAAAACAAAACATGGTGTCAAATCATGCCCCAGTCCCCAGAAACTCTTCAGAATGCCAAACAGTATTTCTCACCTGGCTAGTTACAACTGTGGTTTGTGTTGAAGGTTTCAATGGAGTATCCTCCTCTGTTCCTGGGGCAGGAGGCTCCTCACTTCCCTCATCCTCCATCTCTACCTCCTGGATCTCACCATCTTCTACAGGAGGAGGGGGCGGGGGTGGGGGAGGAGGGGATTCTGGGGGCGGAGGTGGAGGTGGTGGCATTTCCAAAGGTAATGGAGGTTGAAGCACAGGCACATTTGACTGAAGGAGGGTCCAGAATGGGGTAAGTGGCATGAGTGATGAAGAAGAAACTTGGCCAGAAAAGGACTCTTTACAAAGAGAACCTACAAAAACAAACAGGAGTCAGGGCAAAGGCAAGACAAAAACTCTATGGCTTACATTCGCACCAATGTTCAAGTGACTAGTGAGACAAAATCAGACCCCCAGGCATCTACTCTACACTGAGGTCACTGAAATATTAAACAATTCAGTTCAAAAATGACTACCATGGAAAAATGAATTTATGCACCTCATAGTTAGTATTTGCCCCAGCTATATTATATACTAGTTTTGTTCTTTGGGTCCAGATTTATGGATGAATAAATGAAGCACACCACATCAACTCAGTGAGAAATCTGGTCATCTGAACCTGATGTTTCTTATTTCAAACATTCACAGTTTCAACATACACAACTAGAAGGCAAAACTCTGGGTCTTTTTAACTTCAAAAACGAAGAGGGGAATGAATAATGTGCATTTGCAATACTGATTCCATGTTATTTTATTTTTAAGTGAGCTAGATGACTGACTGGGGATGACCCAGAGAAGCACTCATTCAAAGCACCTGTTCTGAATTCTACTTATTTTAATTAATTTGAGTTACTAGGTTTTAAAAATCCATTTGCAAGGTGCTCTTTCTTGTCAACTTTATCATTCCTTTGCACCTTTTAATGAGTTACACTTGCTGAATCACAGCAACACAAATCAAGAAGGGCAATTTTTTTGTAATGAGAAAAGGGAAATTTAGAACAACAAATCTTCAAGGTACATGATAATGAAGGCACACATGAAAAAGGTGTTTGAAGACCCAGAGGATGTGAAATTGATGCTGGAGTCTAGTTAAAAAGAAATTATAAGTAAAAAGCTGCAGAATCAGTTCTCAAATTCTGCAAAAGCCAGTTAATTCTTTTCCTTTCTCTCCTGGGAAAAGCTTTAAGGGTTAAAGAAAATAGGAGGATATACTTACTTGTAGCCTTCCCCATCCCTCTTTATCGTCAATAGGGAAGTTTCACAATATATGGGACTATTAGATATATATCCCAGGAATGCTGAAGGGAATTTTCTCCCTAAAAATCATAGAATTTAGGAGTAGAAGAGACATGAGAAATCATCTAGTTCAACTCTCTCATTTCAAAGGTAATGAAACCCAGGAGGAAAATGACTTGCCTAAGATCATACAGCTCTCAGTGGCCAGGTCTGACTCCTAGGCTAGTGCTATTTTACCAAGAAGTCCTGGTGAAATGACAGAGGTCTAAGAGCTTTAGAAATAACAGCTAGATAAATCTCACTTCTCACGGAGAAGAGATCCAAATGTAATCACCTGTTAAATTTCATGGTCAAAAGTGGTGGATTAAATAAGGGTGCTATTACCAAAGTCTTTCAACAAGGATACAACCCTTTACCTTGGTTGCCCCAAAAGACACCACACTGGTTCTCAACAAGGTAAAACCAAAGCCACCATAAACCATTTGGCTTTTAGGACAGCTTTAGTTTTTATGGAGCAGATATGTAATATATTTTTGTAAAAGACTTTAAGAGGATGATTCACAAAATTCACTGTAATTATTTTGAGAAGTTGATTAAAGGAAAAGAGTGCTGAAAAAACAGTCACCAGAAAACAAGAATGCAGTTTTCCAGCTAAAAGACTTCAACTGCCTCACCTGACTTTTATATTTGGTCATATCTAATATGAATTTACACACTAACTTTTAGATGAATAAAGTCCAGGTATGACCAAGTAGTCTACTATATTACATAATAACAGAATATCAAGATCACATCAGAACCCAAGAAAATAAATACTGAGAATTAATAACTTAGTAAACTTCTAAACTTTCAACATCTGGTAGGTAAATCAGCAAGTCAAATTTTACACTCTCATCTAAAAGCGTAATACAATATAGATATGCTTATGATGATAATGTGCTGCTATACAAAGCAACTCAAGGAAATACAGGTTCAAATTTAATAATGTGGTTTACAACCTCCAGCAAAGCCAACCAGAATTAAACTTTGTGTAAATATGCGATAAACTAGACTTGATAAATTTAGCAGCAAACAAGAAGCATTTCTGATTAATATCTGAATCCCATATTAAGTTGCTCAAAACACAAAAGCTGTATGTTAATACTGATAATTATCTCCTTTAGCTTAGACACAAAAAACTTAAGAAATATCCATTTGAATATCCAGGGATGTTCTATTGCATATTGCTTCTCTTCGTTTCTAAATATAACCCAGTTGGTATATTTTGCCATTTAAGGTAACATTTAAGTCTAAAGTTCAAGGAGAGATTAAAGGTACACAGCTTTTACTATACACTAATAAATTTGAAAACTACAGGCTTAAAATAGCGTGGAGACACAAATTTTGAGCTCTTCAACAACTTTTTTCTATGCATCTTTGTTTTTATTTGAAGGCAGGCTTCCTTTACTGTTTTCCTGTATTGCTCCAAAGAGAAAACTTTTGCTTAGTATTTTGAACCAAGAGGACAGTTTAACAATTTAAAGCAAGAAGTTATAAAAAAAAAAAAGAGATCCACGGACTTCTGAAAAGCAGCTAAATTTAACATAAATGACAAACATTTTAGACATCACTTGTCTTTAGAGACAAGATGTTAAATTTGAACAATGAACAAGGATTAAAAAATGAACAGAACTTGGAAACTTCCTTGCTCTGCACAATGTAGCAGTTTTTCTTCTCTTAAAAGACGGTTTTAACCACTGCTGAGATGACGATGACAAACAGAATATATGAAACAAACCTTCTTTATATGCTTAAACTAGTGATCAGAAATACTCTCAAATCCCAAAGACCTTAGTGTGAGATTTGGGTTTTACTTAAATCAAGTTTATCAAAGTTTTAGTGGCTCTCATTAAAGAGGCTTAAGAATATAAGCAGGATTATCAGTGGCTTTTTCCTACAGCATAATTAGTTTTGTTTTCATCAGACAGGAATGCCTCCAAGTCTTCCCTTTACCACATGGTACCCAACTGTGTTTGTCCTCAACAAAAGGAAAAAATAACTTTTAAGTCTAAGGTGTTCAGAGAACACTTAAAGAATTAGTAATCCTGGAATATTCAGCTCTGCAACATACAAGGGACATCAGACAGTGCTCAGGAGTAGTCTTCTTCCCAGAACTACATCAAGCCTCTTCAGTTCACTAACTACTAAAAAGCAAACAAGTGATAAAACCAACTTATGAGACATAGCTATCTTTGCTACTGAAAGAAGGGGAAAAAAAAAAATCAAAAGAAAATCTCTTTGTGAGAATGTTAGTAAAATACTCTAACTTGAGAAAATATATTTCTGAAATACGAAGTAAAATCAAAATACCCTTTGCTATGTGCAAAATTAGCACTGTAGCCAAATGTGGCTTTTTATTCAGTGATCTGATAATTATCCCTAGGCTATTTAAGAAATGAACAAAATCATTTGGTAACACAACCACTTTCATTTGGTACATTATCAGAACTTTCTGTTTGGGATCAGGGAGCCAAATAAATACAAAAGTATCGGGGGCCTGGGTGGCTCAGTCACTAAGCATCTGCCTTTGGCTTGGGTTATGATCTCAGTGTCCTGGGATCGAGCCCCACATGGGGCTCCCAGCTCCATAGGAAGTCAGCTTCTCCCTCTCCCACTCCCCCTGCTTGTATTCCCTCTCTCGCTATCTCTCTAAGAAATAAAATATTTTTAAAAAATAAATAAGTAAAGGGGTGCCTGGGTGGCTCAGTCATTAAGCGTCTACCTTCAGCTCTAGTCATGATCCCAGGGTCCTGAGATCGAGCCCCCATCACGTTCCTTGCTTGGCAAGAAGCCTGCTTCTCCCTCTCCCACTTCTCCTGCTTGTGTTCCCTCTCTTGCTCTATCAAATAAACAAATAAATAAAATCTTAAATAAATAAAGTATCATTTTTGATAAGCAGAGGACAAAAAAATTCAGCTCTTCACTCCCTAAGTTACCAACAAATTCCATGTCTTTACCTGCAAAAGGTTTATTCTTTTAAAAGCCAAACCATAGACTCCTGCTTTATTTGCTATTATTTTAATAAACAGCTACCAGTTTTTCAGATCAAAATGGTTGCTAATCATAGTACTATGTTTCACTATTCACTTATTTTTGTTATTTTAAGAACAGTGGATTCAGAGGGAAAGTTAAAAAAAAAAGAAAACACATCTTCTTCCATAATGCAGAAATCAAGCCACTTCTCTTTAGTGCTCTCAAGATTCTCAGAGAACTAAGGAGCTATGAAAGCCATTTTTTAAATGTATACAACAAACGTTAAGACCTCTATGAAAACTTTAAATGGGTTCAGAGCCATCCTGATTGTTTTATACTATAATACTGTTGGCAATTTGCACCCCATCAATTATTTCGCTTATCTGAAACAATGGTCATAGTTTCATACCATTTCGTCAAAACATTTTAGCAACCATACGTCTTTAAGACGACTGGAGTGGAAAAATGAGGCTACAGTACCAACAGACTAAGCTTTCTGTAGAACTGCAGAACAAAAACCCCATTATCACCTCCACGTAGATATTGACATTTCAACTACTAGTTCCTTAACATTAATTTGCATTCCTGTTACTGGATACACAGCTTTGTCTGCGGACATGGGACAATTTTTTGTTGTTGTTGTTAAGATCTAATTCACTTTATTAAATGATGCAAGAATCAGGAAGCATCCCATCTAAAAAGTAGAAGGGAGCACCTATGGGACACTTTTTAAAAAAAATATTTTATTTATTTGATACTGAGAGAGGGAACACAAGCAGGGGAAGTGGGAGAGGGAGAAGCAGGCTTCCTGCTGAGCAGGAAGCCTGATGAGGGGCTTGATCCCAGGACCCGGGGATCATGACCTGAGCCGAAGACAGATGTTTAATGACTGAGCCACCCAGGCGCCCCTAAGACATTCTTAAAATCAAAATATTTTGGCTCATCATTTCACATTTTAATAAAGTCTGAAATTAATAGTATGCTGATTTCCAAGTAGTCACTGCCTTAGTTTTCTTCAGAATTAACTTGTAGTTTTAAGTCAAGTCACTATTTTTTAATAGAAACTCTTGATTTATTTCCTTCTTTTATGGTATCAACTAACACAAGTCATTTTTTCCCCCAAAAGTTATTTCTCTCCAAATTAGTATAGGGTAAATTGTCCCACCTGTGGAATTCTCAGATGATTCTGCAGAATTTGTTTCAGTGCCAGTTTTGTCTTTCGAAGTCTGTTTAGGAAGAGTCTCGTCTCTACTTTCTTGTGCTTGGCTCTCTTCCTCCTCCTCCTCACCATCTGGAAACTCCCACTGAGACTCGCCCGACTGTTCGTTTACATAGAAATATCGTCTATGATCCCTAAATTACAAGAAAGAAAACACATGTTTTAAGACCCATTCTCCTACAAAGACACTTCCATTTGGTCCTGTCCCAGGACAGCAGTCTGCTCTCACAGGGACGAACCTCTTCTTAATGGACTGCTATTCACAAAGGCAACAAAGAGCTTTGACAACTGAGAATGAAGAACCAACGATAATTCAAAGCTATTTGCACTGCCAGCAGCTCTGTGAATACAGCCCTGAGCCCTCTCATTCCAACAGATGACTTAGAAAACACCTCTCACACTTTTTTTTTTTTTTTTTTTTTGCCAATGCTTAACAGGCTTTCAAGTTGCATTAACGAAGGGACTCAATATCCTAGAACACTAATTTCCCTTCCAAAGAAGAGAACAACGAAGTTTGCGAAAGGTGACTCTTCCCCTCTTGGACCGTGGAATTCACATTTCATACTCTTGATATCAAACACAGTGAAAGCTAAAGAGAGGGAGAGGATCTGGGAGCTGAAAAATAAAAGAGCAAAGATTTCAAATAACGAAAAAAAAATCAAGAAAAGCCAAATATAAAAAGAAATATTTTCATCTGACCTGCTGGCAGAAGATAGTAATCTTGTTCTTCATTCACATCTTCAGGCACGAAGCTTTCCTTAACTTCACCGAGGTTAATCAGGAGTAGTTGCTTCCAGAGGTCCTGTAAAGCGCACAGAGCTCTCGCATGCGCTTAACCCCCAAGCCCGCCCTACTCCGTGCAACAACACTCTGGAGAGTAAAAACCAGCTTTGTCCATCTTGGGAAAAAATCCGTTACATGGAACACTTTAAACATTGCTTTTTGTTTCTCCGTGTGGCTGGCCCAGACTCTGTAAGTGCTTGCGGTGCTTTGCCTGCCCAGCACCGCTAACCGCAGCTGCTCTCAGTCTCCAGACAGGCTGTCATGTCGTCAGGTGGTGGTGATCACAAATCATGTCTGAGATGTCAAAGGTGAAAGGTGAAAAGGGGAGAAGAGTGCGTACCTGTCCCAGTGGCAGGACCAGCCTTTAGGAGTGGCGTTTATTTCATACTGTTTTAGTTGTTCTGCTGCATCCTGAAGTTTTCGTTTAAGGTAATTTCCATTAAGAGCCCCTTCCCTCCAGTCTGCAATCCGAGTCTAGAATCAACAAATAGAGAAATAAGTTAAAGACTTCTTGTTACGTCAAGAAGCAGCAGTAAAAGGAACATGTTTTCTGGTCCATGACTGTATTGCTATACTCTCACAAAGAAGAGAGTACACCAAGAAACAGAGACAAAAACAAAAAACAAACCATCTTAGTTTCATAAAAAATCTTATTTGCTCTGCAGAGTTCTGAAAAATGAGACTGGACTCCAGTACTCCAGTACTTTTTACACTGCCAGCTCTCCAGTACCTGAAAACAAGTAGCAGTTTTATTTCCCCCTTTGGACAGTAAAATTCCCTAGCAATTTTACCTTTGTTTGGTAGACAGTTCAGTAATGTTCTTCATCAAAAACAAAAGTTCAGTCCTTAGGGAAGTCAGATTCCTACAGGAGAACTTCCCTACTAAATCATAACCTGCCATACTGTAAACTATGCAGGTGACAAACAGGACGCAGAACTTCTTTTTTTTTAAGATTTTATTCATTTACTTGGGGAAGAGAGAGCGGGCAACCACGAGCAAGGGGAGCCGCAAAGAGAACAGAATTCCCACTGAACAGGGAGCCCAATACGGAACTTGATCCCAGAACCAAAGGCAGACACCCAACCAACTAAGCCACCCAGCCACCCCCAGAACTTTTCTTCTTAACAGATTTATAATCTCGTAGCACGTACAAAGTCTTTCAACATGACATGGCCTCATCTGATCACTATCAATAGAATTTTGTCAGAAAACGGGTCTATATTAAAATATATGCCCATTCACAGCCAGTGAAGCATGGGACTCTTGATCTCAAGGCCTTGAGTTCCAGCCCCACAATGGGCAGAGAGCTTACATCTTAAAAAAAAAATTTTTTTAAGCTTATTTATTTATTTATTAGAGAGAGAGAGAGAGAACAAGTGGGGGAAGAGAGAGACAGGCAGAGTCGATGCTGAACACTGAGCCCAATGTGGGGCTCAATCTCACCACTGTGAGATCATGACCTGAGCCAAACTCAGGAGTTGGATGCTTAACTGACTGAGCCACTCAGATAGTCCCCCGCCCAAACATTTTTTAAATAAAATATATGCCTATTGAAGGTGGTATCAACACACATAAAATCTCAGTATTTACCTCCATAATTATGTTTTGCTTTAGCTAATAAACAGTTTTATTTCCTGGGTTGGTGGTTCAAATATGCACCAATGTTAAAAATTTTAATTTATGGGGCGCCTGGGTGGCTCAGTGGGTTAAGCCACTGCCTTCGGCTCAGGTCATGATCTCAGGGTCCTGGGATCGAGTCCCACATTGGGCTCTCTGCTCAGCGGGGAGCCTGCTTCACCTTCTCTCTCTGCCTGCCTCTCTGCCTACTTGTGATCTGTCAAATAAATAAATAAAATCTAAAAAAAAAAAAAAAAAAAAAAAAAGACTGCAAGCTTCAAGAGAGACAGTTTAAGACAAAATTTTTTTTAAGTTTAGGATTAAAACAAGACAGACAGGGGACCTGAGTGGCTCAGTTGGTTAAGCATCTGCCTTCGGCTTAGGCCATGATCCCAGGGTCCTGGGATTGAGTCCAGAGTTGGGCTCCCTGCTCAGCGGGGAGTCTGCTTCTCCCTCTGCACCCCCCCATTTGTGGTCTCTAATAAATAAAATCTTTAAAAATATAAAATAAGACAAGTAAAACAAATGCTTCACACATACAGCATTTTAATCAATGACCAACCATGACCACCTGGAACCAAAAATGGCTAAATTACCTCAGTCTGTAGAAGCAGCACATGAAAGTTGGAGATGGACTGTCTATTAATGCCTAGGAATTCAAATTTACTTGTCAGGGTATTTGCCAGTTCTCCAATCTGAAACTGCAATGCAAGAAATGAAAAAAAGGAAGAAATAAATTTGAATCAGCAGTATTTTCAGTATTATGTAAAATCTTTCATTTTTCTTAAATATGAATTAAAAAAAAGGGTCTGCCTAGAAACAGCCCTTCTTAAACAGCTGCATCTAAATAAGTTATGCAGAGAAAACAAGATTCTAATTTAAGTAAACTAATTCACATAACAAGCGATAATGACAAGTCTAGAGAAATTAAATGTATACATACTCTGAGACAACTCAGGATTCCGCAGGTATAAATAGATGTTAAATGATACAACTCCCAACAGTGTCCAAACTATCATTTATGCATTACTACCTCTTTTACTACCTACACACTGAACAAAATTAATTCTCCCAGTCCCTTTCACATGGTCGTACACTAGTCAGTGACTGGATAAACTCTTTCAGGTCAAAAAAATGTGCTAAATAGCTTTTCCAACATATCAACCTTTAAGAGCCTCATACTTACGTGGTCCAATTCTCATGACATGAGGCTTCAAATAAAACTGGAACCAAATTTGCCTTTGTGTAAGGCCAAGTAGTTCACACAGGAATTAAATTTGTGACTTTTAGGCTCTTCAGTTCTTCCCAACTAGAAAAGCCTATATTTGATAAGCTGTTATTGCTTTCAAATGAAGGCTTAACTTTTAAGAAAGCAATTAAAGCATTTAGAATTATAGATAATTTCTCTGCAACAAGTCTGTCTTATAATTCAGTATTTCACCCTGAAATATGACATTTCCGCCACCATAAATGATTTATATGTGGAGGTAAAGATCACTGTACTTGCTAATAAAGGATGTACTTTAATGGTTGCCCAATTTAAAAATATTTGTTAAGGGGCAATGGGGTGGCTCAGTTGGTTGAGCGACTGCCTTCGGCTCAGGTCATGATCCTGGAGTTCCAGGATCGAGTCCTGCATCTGGCTCCCTGCTAGGCAGGGAGTCTGCCTCTCCCTTTGACCCTCCCCCTTCTCATGTTCTTTCTCTCTCTCTCAAATAAATAAATAAAATCTTTAAAAAAAATTGTATGTCAGACCATATTAAGTAATATACATACTTTCAAATCCTGTTCTTCTTCTTTAGGCGCTGTTTGTGCTTTTATCTTTTCTGGAGATTCTTCTACTTCCATCTCTTTGTCTGAATTCTCATCTGTTTTTTCTGAAGTGTCAGCACCAGTTACTACAAAAGAAACCATGTGAAATTAAAGGACCAATACTAACATAGTATCCCATATATATTTTCTTATCCCTGTAGCAGAGGTATCTGTAAAAAGTTACTTTTTCCTTTGCCTGTTTTCCTTATTAAAGAAACCCTAATGATTTATCTACCTACTGTCTTTATAAAACCAAAAAACTTTATCCTTTATAATCACCTCTCTCTCTTTTTTAAGATTTTTATTAATTTATTTGATGGAGAAAGATCACAAGTAGGCAGTGAGGCAAGGCAGGCGGTGCGGGGCGGGGAGGGCAGGCTCCCCGCTGAGCAGAGAGCCCAATGCGGGGCTCGATCCCAGGACCCTGAGATCATGACCTGAGCCGAAGGCAGAGGCTTAACCCACTGAGCCACCCAGGCACCCCTATAATCACCTTTCTTAAAGTCTATAAATAACACTTAATTCGTTTACATTAGCCTGTTTACATTAGCCTTACATTAGTCTCTGCTTCTTCTTTCTCCTTTATCTGTTTACTTTTTCTAATCTTCTATTCCAGAATACCACTGCTTTAATTACTTTTAAAGGCTACATATCAAACCTAGGATATATAAAGATTCTTTATGAATTGGGTTTTGAAAAAAAGGCTTTCAAAATCAGAGGAATACTAATTTTAAACTACCTAATAATCTTATTTCTGAACTGGTTAAGACCTGCGGACAACCTTTATTGGACCCACCTACTCTTCTGGTTGGTGATGTCTTAGTGGGAATCTTCAATAGAGAAGAGACTTACCATCAACTTAAATGGAGTAACAGATAAGAACTCTGGATGTTTGCTTACCACTTACCAAACTAATCCACATATACAATGTAAATCAGTCTGTCATGAGTCTATCAGTCATTTTTTAAGGAAAATAACCAAATTTAAGGTTTTTCTTGGCTCTGATTAATCCTTGATCTGAAGAAGTAATGTGACTTTTAATATCACCTTCAACAGCTTTTATCAGCCTAAAAGTTTATCCTAAGTACATAACCTCATCATATAATGGCCTTGTTCTTATCACTAATATTCCTGCATTTTCAAACTGAAACCAAGTTCTCCCACTTATTAGTATATAATTCATTAGACACCTTACATTTGGTGGTAGGTGTAAGAATTTAACAACTGATACCACCGAGGCGCCTGGGTGGCTCACTGGGTTAAGCCTCTGCCTTCGGCTCAGGTCATGATCTCAGGGTCCTGGGATCGAGCCCCGCATCGGGCTCTCTGCTCAGCAGGGAGCCTGCTTCCCCCTCTCTCTCTGCCTGCCTCTCTGCCTACTTGTGATCTCTCTCTGTCAAATAAAATAAATAAAAAAATCTTTAAAAAAACAAACAAACAAAAAAAAACCCAACTGATAGCACCACAAGAACTCTAAGACTACAATATATAGATATTTCTAAGATTTTATTCGAGAGAGAAAGAGAGCACTGAGCAGGTGGAGGGGCAGAGGGACAGGGAGAAGCAGACTCCACACTGAGCAGGACACCCAATGAGGGGCTCCATCCCAGGACCCCAAGATCACGTGATCCGAAGTCAGATGCCCAACCAATAACCACCCAGACACCCCTAACACTAGAATGTTTTAGAAGGCAATTAGGATCTATCAAATTAAAATGTACATACCCCTTAACCTAGCAATGTATCTCTAGGAATCTCCTAGTCCCAGTCTAGTAATGTATCTCTAGGAATCTACACTATATGACACTAAATCTACATAAAGATATATATACCAAAATGTTTATTACAGCACTGTTTTTATTGTTAAGTATTATAGTAAACATAAAGAATGAAGTAAGCACTCAAGTAACTACAACCCAGCATTACGGCAGACTATCACTGGTACTTCTGAAGTTCACAGTACCTCTGCTATCATGTCCACACAGACATAATAATCTCTACCCCAATGGTTAAGTACCTTCCTCTAGTTCATCATGGATAGGTCTTTAAGCACAGTATTTTTGCCTATTTTCCAACTTACATAAACAGAATGTTAACATTACATATTCTCCTGTAGCTTTTTTTTTTTTCTGTAGCTTTTTAAATTCAACATTACTGTTTCTTAGAATCATGTTGATCCATATTAACTGTAGATCGTTCATATTTTACAGCTGTTTAGTATTCAATAGCAAGAATATATTGGAACGGGTACCTAGGTGGCTCAACTGGTTGGGCATCTGCCTTTGGTGCAGGTCATGACCCCAGATTCTTGGGATCAAGCCCTACATCAGGCTCCCCATCTCTCTGCCCACCCATTCTGTTTGTGCTCTCTCAAATAAATAAATTTTTTTTTATGTTATGTTAGTCACTATATAGTACATCATTAGTTTTTAATGTAGTGTTCCATGATTCATTGTTTGAATATTAACACAACAGAATTTATCCATTCCATCTTGGGACATTTGAATGGCTTATAGCTATTACTGGACAATACAAATGCAACATTATTTTAAGGAGTTAAACATGGACACAACGAAAATGTCCACTTATGGAGGAGAGTTAATGAAAATATCTTTACCACTTAGTAGTTAAAAACAATTTTAAACACTTTAAGTGAAAAAAGCATGTCGCCTAACAATCCATATGGTTAATCGCATCTATGGCAAAAATTACATATGCACATGTATACATTATACATACATACACAACTAGAAAATGAATATAGAGGAAAGCTCTGGAAGGATATAGTCAGATGAAGGACAGAGAAAATAGACTTCAGGGGTAGGGAATGAGAATAGGGAAAAGACAAAGGGGGTCTTTTAGATTCTTACTTCCTATTCTTCTATACTGCTGATTGAAAAGGAAAAATTCAAACAAGGTTGTTTGCATTTACTTATTACTGTGTTTTTTATTTGTAGTTTTTAAACCATAGGTATAAAGGATCTTCTGTTAGGGACACATAACTAAGGTTCGGTACAGAAATCTTATTGCTAATTTTCCACTACAGAATTAAGGCCAAATGGAGATTAAGATATTAGAGGTTTTATTTTTATTTAATATTTCATTTATTTATTTGTGAGAGAGACAAAGTACAACCCGGGGAGAGGGAGAGGGAGAAGCAGGCCCCCCACTGAGCAGGGAGCCCCATTTGGGGCTTGATCCCAGCACCCTGGGATCATGATCTCAGCAGAAGGCAGACGCTTAACCAACTGAGCCATCCAGGCGCCCCAAAATATCAGCTCTGGTAACAGATTGGAAAGCCACAGCAGGGTGTCTTCTACATTACCCTGCACAGAGATAAGCTGGATCCTCATGAAAGGACCAATCCATCTAAACAACTAACCAGATGCTAGGCAACTTCTATACAGAGAGAACACAGACAAGGCTGCACTTGCCACAGGTGGTCCCTGTCAGCCTTGCTTACCAACTGTAAACAGTGAGCTAAGGAGAGCCCATGGGCTTAATACAGATCAAGACTACTACAGCAGGATTTCTTTAAAAAGGGTAGTCAGAGGCACCTGGGTGGCTCAGTGGGTTAAGCCTCTTAAGCCTTTGGCTCAGGTCATGATCTCAGGGTCCTAGCATGAAGTCCCACATTGGGCTCTCTGCTCAGAAGGGAGTCTGCTTCCCCCTCCCCCTCTACCCACTTACGATTTCTCCACCAAATAAATAACATCTTTTTTTTTTTTTTAAAGGGTGGAATCAGTCTTGCTTTTCTTTTGAGGAAGAGGTAGTCCCCCCCAATCAGTAGTGAATCTACAACCCAATGGATGGCAACTCTTAACTCTTACTCCTCCACTAGAGGCGGATAGAAAAAGAAGTGAAAGGAAAGCTTCCTTTCCAGCACTTCCATGAACGGATTAAGTGTTACCTCCTTTTTGCTTAAGAGGGAACCAAAAAAGGGAAAGGATTTTCCCACTATACCTTTTTTTTTTTAAGATTTTATTTATTTGACAGAGAGAGAGATGGCGAGAAAGGGAACACAAGCAGGGGAGTGGGAGAGGGAGAAGCAGGCTTCCCGCTGAGCAGGAACCCTGATCCGGTGCTCGATTCCAGGACCCTGGGATCATGACCCAAGCCAAAGGCTGACACTTAAAAACTGAGCCGCCCAGGAGCCCTCCCTCTACACCTTTCAACTCTGAAAGTTTAAAGTAAAACATGAATTACCAGTTTCTCCATTTTCTGGAGTCTCTCGCCCAGTTTTGCTGGAACTCCGACTGGTAGATTCTGGACTTGTAGCTCGAACAAACATCTTCCATTTCCCCCTTTTAGACATAAGTCTACGCATTCCATCCTGAGATGCTGGCTGGCTGATGTCAGAACACGGACTAGACCCTGACACACTACCATCTCCTTCCTCCAAGGCTCGTAGCTCTGCCTAAGAGGAACAGGACAACAAAGTTAAGAGTGTCATTAGCTGTTTACCAACATTTAAGCATTTGTGAATATCAAGAATGATAACCACATATTATGAGAATTAAAATGCTTTGAGAACAGGAAGTGTTTCTTAATATACTTTTCCATCAGAGCCAAGCATTATACTCGTATTTTTTATTAGTATCCACTAAATGCTTATTCATGATTGTAGTTAAAAAAACATCAATTTGAATGGGATAGGTCCCAGAGATCCACTGAGACAAATTTTCCAATATATGAACATAACAGATACAGTCTAACTTAGCTTGTCCCTCTCCATAGCTTCAAAATTTTTCAAAATGGGGAAAACTTCAAGAAGATATTCCTGTTACAACACCCATTAAGATTTTACTTCATATTCAAAGTAGTAGATGAAACTGTTCCAAGAAAAATCAGGGCAGAAAATAGGCAAAAACCAATTTCTCAATCAGGAAAGTTTCCTGTGGACCATCTTTCTTGAAAGGAAAGCACATGAAATTATTGATTCCTCTTAATCTTACAAGGCCCATTTAACTATATGTACAATTCCATGGGTGATCACTGGAAGTCAACCTGTGCCTTAACCATGGGGTGAAAACCAAGTTACCACCAAGAATTTACAATGCTCATTTGTTAAGAAGCTAAATAAAAGATGTATTATTCACTATATCCAGCTATCTTTAAATCAGAGCAGTATCAGTTTTTATTAGCTATCAACTATCAAAAGCACCATCAGGAACCAAAAGAACAACTCCACAGTTCAAATTTTAATTGTATAAGCTTAAACATCACTAGATGTAAAGGTAACAAAATCCCAATAATGGCAGTAAACTGAGCACAATGATCCCAGAGTCCAACAGAAGAGAGAAAAAGCATCTAACAAAAGCTTCAAAACCTTACTTTTTTTCTTTCCAAAACAAGCTCCAGCTCAAGGGTATCTTGTTCCTCTTCTTCCTCACTTTCTCCAGACTGAACAACACTGCAAAGATCCTCCTGAGAAGGGTCTTCCATGTTGTCCAATGTAATCTCCTGTGGTTTTACTATCGTTGCTGCTTCTTCTGCTGTGGTACTGGTTTCTTTCACTTCTGTGACTGGTTCCGCTTCTTTACAAATTACTTTTCTTCTCCATCTCTCTTCTTCCTCTTTTATTCCCTCAGGCAACAAAGGAGCAAGCAGTGATGCTGCCACCCCTTTCTTCTCCTCCTCACTATTTGAGAGAGCCTGAATTCCTTCATTTACTTCCTATAAAGAGTAAAATAATCTCATTTATCTTAGGAAAAAAAATAAAGAAAAAACAACCCTCACCTAAATATATATTCAATTTGTTCATGCCAAAATTGACTATTTTTCAATCACTGGATATTCTAAGATTTATTTGAGAGAGCGAGAAAGAGAGGGAGGGAGAGAAAGCTTGTGCAGGGGGAAGGGCAGATGGAGTAGGAAAAGCAGACTTCCCGCTAAGCAGAGTTTGATGTGGGATTCGATCCCAGAACTCTGGTATTGTGACCTGAGCCAAAGGCAGACGCTTAACCAACTGAGCCACCCAGGTACCCCCAATCACTGGATTTTTTTTAAGATTTTATTTATTTGAGAGAGAAAGTGTGCACGCACATAAGTAGGGGAGTGGCAGGCAAAGGGAAAGGGAGAAGCAGGCTCCCCGAAGAGCAAGGAGCCTGATGCGGGGCCCGTTCCCAGGATCCTGGGATCATGACCTGAGCTGAAGGCAGAAGCTCAACTGACAAAGCCACCCATGCACCCCTACTACTGGATAGTCTTAAAAGCCACTGGCTACCAACAGATTAGTAATATGTTTGTACCATTTTCCTCACATGAATATAATACAAATATCGTTACTTTAAGAAAGCAGCATTTGAACTAGAACCTAGTTCTGGGTGGGATTCATACATATCCTTATTCTTTAAGTCTAAAGCCAGGTTACCAGAAGCAGAATTTTAAAATGAAATAAGATCTGAGGGTTTTTTTTTCTTTTAAAGATTTTATTTATTTGACAGAGACACAGTGAGAAAGGGAACACAAGCAGGGGGAGTAACAGAGGGAGAAGTAGGCTTCCTGCTGAGCAGGGATCCCAATGCGAGGTTCGATCCCAGGACCCTGGGATCATGCTCTGAGCTGAAGGCAGACGCCTAACAACTGAGCCACCCAGGCACCCCCCCCCCTTTTTTTTTTTTAAAGATCTGAGTTTTGTCAGTTGCCAATCACTGACTCTCAGTCTACCTGTCAGGCCCTTTGTCTGCAGTTCTCGTTAGTCAGAGGGCCAAGCCAAGACCACCTGTTGTTCCTGCCAGAGCCCCATCCTCTGTCAGTTTCCAGAGGGGCAGTAAAGGAGAGTCAGATGACAAGTGAAACAACTAGTCTTTCAGTTCCTTCTCCTGAATCCAGCGCCCATCTGCCTTCTGTACTCTATCTGGGCCCTGCCAAAAAACCCAAGGCTGGGTTTTTCCCCCAATCAGGAGTAAAAAGAATCCAGGTCTTTCCAGAAGTAGGCCACATTGCCTTGAACTTCCTCAAGTGTACAAATTAATGGTCACCCTTGCTCCACACATCCTTGAGGCAGACCTGTAATTTAGATCAGTAACCTCCAAAACAGAAAGGATTCCCTTTCTAGAAACCAGTTTGTGTCAGAAGAGGAACAGATCACAGGACATCAAATAAGAGAAAGATAGGTTGGTACAGGATGATGAAATTGGGAGCTAGGCAGCTACCTTTCCGGAATCTTAGTTTTGGTCTTCATCCTCTGTTCACCTTTTTCAGATTTTCTATATACTTCTGCCTGTCTCTACCACTCACCAGCCCTCCTTAAACTGCCCACCTTTCTATCACCCATTGCTCTGCCTCCAAAACTGAAAACAATTCCGATGGCAAAACAGTAAGTCTGCTTTAAAAAAGAAAAAGTTTTGTCACCTCAACATATAACTGGATAATCTCCACCCTTCTGTATAATGACATAACTTCACAGGCACACTAGAAAGGTGATTTAGAGGAAAGTAAAATAATTCTAAAATAAAACGTGTGATTAAACTTAAAGTGCCCATTCCCTTCATTGGGGTAATATTTAGTCTATGTCCCTTCTATTATAAAGACCAAATTATTCTAAAAGTATGTGTGTATTTGTGTGTGTGTTTATTTTTAAGGAGGCTCCACACCCAACATGGAGTTTGAACTCACAACCCTGAGCAAGAGCTGCATCCTCTACTTACTTGAGTCAGTCAAGAACCCAATGAAAATACTTACCATACTCCCCATTTAAATTCATCATTTAAAATTCAAGATAAATTAAAATTCAACACACACACACACACACACACACTACAGAATATAACTTACTTTGTCTTACGAGGCTAAAGAAATGCTTATTTTACCAATAATAGATTTTAATTTTTATGGCAGCTTATCTTTAAAAACCAAAAAACAAAAAACTTACGTGGGGTTCCCAAAATAGAGCTATTCTGCAGTGGAAAAGGAGATCTGAAGCCCTGCCTGCTGCTCCCCCATCCTTCACAATGACCCAATGAACCTCGGCGGTACCCTAAAGTTCCAAAAGAACCACTAAACTGGACAACTGTTATAAATGCTACATATTAAATATAAACATTAAGTAAAGCTTTAAGAATCAGCATTTATTTATTTTCACATCTGGTTGTAAAATAATAACAGAAGATGTCTATACCTGTGCAAAAATAAGTCAAGTTCTTTAGATTTGAAATAAGCAAATAAGTCATGAAACTGACCTTTTTAACTTCTCGCTTGGCTATGACTGGTCCACTTTTACTACTGGAAACAGAAACGTTTTTCTCCTTAGTATACACGTCTGTATTAACCACAAAATTAGCTTCAGCACCTGTTACAGAACTAAAAACAAACAAAATATATATGTACACACACATACACATGTATATATATCCTTAGCAAGAAAAACAGAAGGCAAATATTATCAACAAAAGATAAAACTCTAACTTCCTTCTTAAGTAATTTCTTTTTCAAGTCTATTCTTACCTGGGTTGGTAATGTTGTATTCCCTGTACCTGGGTAGCAAGATACTGGGGTAATTCCCAAGTCACTTCATTTGTTTGTGTGTTCCAATAATAATAGCATCCTGTGTTCTCATCCCAGACTTCTTGCCAATCTCCCATCTCAATTCCAACTAAAAGAAAATAAAACAAATTTTAAAACACAAATTTCTAATCAACAAAACTAAAAAACCTACCGAATGGGGGAAGGTATTTGCAAATGACATATTCGATAAAGGGTTAGTACCCAAAATATACTGAAAAACTTGCATAACTCAACACCTAAAAACCAAATAATCCAATTAAAAATGGGCAGAAGTGGGGCGCCTGGGTGGCTCAGTGGGTTAAAGCCTCTGCCTTCGGCTTGGGTCATGATCCCAGAGTCCTGGGATGGAGTCCCACACTGGGCTCTCTGCTTGGCAGAGAGCCTGCTTCCTCCTCTCTCTCTCTCTCTGCCTGCCTCTCTGCCTACTTGTGATCTCTGTCAAATAAATAAATAAAATTTTTAAAAAATAAAAATAAAATAAAAATGGGCAGAAGAGATGAACAGACATTTCTCCAAAGATGACATACAGATGGCCGACACATAAAAAGATGCTCAACATCACTCATCATCGGGGAAATGCAAAACTACAACGAGACAGGGACGCCTGGGATGCTTAGTCGTTAAGTGTCTGCCTTCAGCTCAGGTTATGATCCCAGGGTCCTGGAATCGAGCCCCGAATCAGGCTCCCTGCTGAGCAGGAAGCCTGCTTCTCCCTCTCCCACTTCCCCTGCTTGTGTTTCCTCTCTCACTGAGTCTCTATCAAATAAATAAAATCTTGAAAGAAAAAAAAATAAAAAACAAAAAAACTGCAACAAGGTATTACCCCACACGTCAGAATGACTAAAAACCGTAAGGAATATGGGGCGCCTGGGTGGCTTAGCGGGTTAAGCCTCTGCCTTGGCTCGGGTCGTGACCTCAGGGTCCTGGGATAGAGCCCCGCATCGGGCTCTGTGCTCGGCAGGGAGCCTGCTTCCCTTCTCTCTCTGCCTGTCTCTCTGCCTACTTGTGATGTCTTTCTGTCAAACAAATAAATAAATAAAATCTTAAAAAAAAAATAAGGAATAGGTGTTCGTGAGAATGTGAAGAAAAAAGAACCCTCTTACACTATTGGTAGGAATGTAAACTGGTGCAGCCACTGTGGAAAATAGTATGGAGGTTCCTCAAAAAATTAAAAATAGAGCTACCCTATGATTTAGTAATCACACCACTGGGTATTTATTCAAAACACACAAAAACATTATTTCAAAAGGATAATATGCACCTCTATGTTTATAGCATTATTTATAATACCAAATTATGGAAACAGCCCAAGAATCCATCAATAAATAAAAAGGTGGTATATATACACGATGGAATATTACACAGCCATAAAAAAGAATGAAATCTTGCTGTTTCCCAACACAGAGCTAGAGAGTATAATGCTGAGCAAAGTCAGTCAAAGACAAATAACATATGATTTCACTCATGTGGAATTTAAGAAACAAAACAAATGAGCAATGGGGTTTAAAAAAAAAAAAAAAAAAGAGAAAAAGGGGTAAAAAAAAAAAAAAAAAAAGAGAGAGAGAGAGAGATAAATAAACCAAGAAACAGACTCTTTTAACTATAGAGAACAAACTGATGATTACCAGAAGGGAAGTGGGAGTGGAGATAGGTGAAATACTTAATGGGGATTAAGGAGTGCACTCATCATGATAGACACAGAGTAATGGACAGAACTGCTAAATTAAGGGGGAAAAAAAAAAGAATTACTAAATAATTATTATTGTACACCTGAAACTAATAAACACTATGTTAGTTATATAGGAATTAAAATTTAAAACTAAAAAAAAAGGGGGGGGGCACAAATTTCTCCGCAATTCTGACCTCATCCCAAGTCAGCTCTAAAGCCTTAACAATCTAACGCAGGGTTCCTCAACCTTAACACTGTTAACATTTAGGCTGGATAGTTCTTTGATGTGGTGGGGGGGTAGTCCTATGTTGTGTTTAGCACCCCAGATTTTACCCACTAGATGCACTAACAATTTCCCACCCCTGTTGTGACAACCAAAAATGTCTTCATACATTGTCAAATGTCCCCTGGGGGGTCCAACTCCTCCTTCCTACAACCTCTTTGCATACATGGCTTAAAAAAGCAGTTTGAGGGGCGCCTGGGCAGCTTCAGTGGTTTAAGCCTCTGGTTTTGGCTCACGTCATGATCTCAGGGTCCTCACATAGAGCCTTACGTCGGCCTCTCTGCTCAGCGGGGAGCCTACTTCCCCTTCTCTGCCTGCCTCTCTACCTACTTGTGATCTGTCAAATAAATAAATAAAATCTTAAAACAAAAAAAAAAAAAAAGGCAGTTTGATAGTCTAAACATGTATCTTGAACCCCAAAAGAATCTTTAAAAAAATGGGAATGCATCTTTTTTTTTGCAATTATTTTTCAAAACATACAATTATTGGGGCGCCTGGGTGGCTCAGTCGTTGAACATCTGCCTTCAGCTCAGGTCATGATCCCAGGGTGCTGGATTAAGCCCTGCATTAGACTCCCTGCTCGGCGGGAAGCCTGCTTCTCCCTCTCCCACTCCCCCTGCTTCTGTTCCCTCTCTCGGTGTGTCTTTTAAGTTTTTAAATAAAAACTTAAAAAAATACATTATATATACACACACACACATACATACACACACATATGTATATATACAATTATTATCTTAGTAATTCTCAGAGAAAACAGTCCTCCTTATCATCTTCTAAATAGTATATTTAGGGGCGCCTGGGTGGCTCAGTGGGCTAAGCCTTTGCCTTTGGCTCAGGTCATGATCTCAGGGTCCTGAGCACCACATCAGGCTCTCTGCTCTGTAGGGAGCCTGCTTCCCCCAACCCCCACGCCTGCCTCTCTGCCTACTTGTGATCTGTCAAATAAATAAATTAAAATCTTACACACACACACACACCCATTGCTTTAAAAACAAACAAACAAACAATGAATTTAAAAGACCACAATCCTGGGGCGCCTGGGTGGCTCAGTGGGTTAAAACCTCTGCCTTCGGGTCAGGTCATGATCCCAGGGTCCTGGGATCGAGTCCCACATCGGGCTTTCTGCTCAGCAGGGAGCCTGCTTCCTCCTCTCTCTGCCTGCCTCTCTGCCTACTTGTGATCTCTGTCTGTCAAATAAATAAATAAAATATTAAAAAAAAAAAAAAAAAAAAAAAAGACCACAATCCTAAAGTCTGGGGCTAAAGCATAGGGGTTTTCATCTTTCACAATGTCAATGCCTAGAACACCTTTAAAAATTGCACTTTAGATTTCTTTAAAAATCAAAGGATCAGGGATGCCTGGGAGGCTCAGTCAGTCAGGCGGCTGCCTTCGGCTCGGGTCATGATCCCAGAGTCCTGGGACTGAGTCCTGCATTAGGCTCCTTGCTGAGCAGGGAGCCTGCTTCTCCCACTGCCACTGCCTGCTTATACTCTCTCATTGACAAATATTTTAAAAATAAAAAATAGGGGCACCCAGGTAGCTCAGCCATTAATAATCTGCCTTCAGCTCAGGTCCTGATCCCTGGGTCCTGTGTTGGGCTCCTTGCTCTGCAGGAAGCCTGCTTCTCCTTCTCCCACTCTCCCTGCTTGTGTCCCCTCTCTTGAGGTCTCTCTTGTCAAATAAATAAATAAAATCTTTAAGAAAATTAAAAAGTAAGTAAAATAAAATAAAAGATCAAAAACAAACAAACAAAAAACCCCCAAAGGATCACACTTACCTCCTGCTAGTGAACACTGAGTATCATATTGCCACCCTGCAGTCTGAGCTGAGTCTGTTCCATTTGAAGTAGTAGAAGAAAGCGCAGATGTTGCTGATTCCTTTGGCTCTGGTCGAGGTGGAGTTGGAGGTGGAGCAGAAGCTCCTACAGGAGCTGCAGGCTGAGGAGCTGTTATAGCATCAATCTCCTTTAGAATGAAAACATTAACAAATGCATTAATAACCCCAAAACCAGAAAACTGAAGATGACAACCACTATAAAAAAATTCTAGGGGGCACCTGGGTGGCTCAGTCGTTAAGCATCTGCCTTTGGCTCAGGTCATAATCCCAGGGTCCTGGGACTGAGCTCTGAGCTGGGCTCCCTGTTCAGTAGGAAGTCCACCCCCCTGCCTGTGTTCCCTCTCCTGCTGTCTCTCTGTGTCAAATAAATAAATAATATCTTTTAAAAAAAAGTTCTACACAGTTTTCAGCTTCTCGAATCAAAACTCTCATCTCCCAACTACATAAAAGTTCCTCAAACCCTGTAATTCTCCGTTTTTCTCCTCCTTACAACCTTTACAGAAAGAAAAGAGAAGAGAACAGTGGGGAGGGACTAAGGAAGAGAGATAGAAGGGGAAAAGAAGGGAGCGGGAAACACTGAGTCTGACAAAAAAGTAGGCTAATCACTTGAGATCCAGGTCCCAAAGTGGCTTCAATAATTAAAAACCCAAACAAAAGCACCACTAACCGCTAGGAAGTTGGCCAGTGTACTATCGATATCAGCTGACTGGTTTCCATTTGCCTCTTTAGACTGTGCTGGTTTTTCTGAAGCGTCACTCTCATCATCATCACTGTCAGCATATGCACCAAGTAAGCACAGACCTCCTAGAAGCAAAATGGTAAACAGTGTTAATAACAATGCCAGGATGCCCCAAGAAGTAGTCAAGAAAGAATATGACATGGTTCTTCAGTCAGAGTTTACATTTACTCTACTTACAGATTAGACCACAACCTCAAAATAAATCATCACTGAACTACCACAGAGAGATTTAAATTACATTATGCTTAGAGCTAATAAAATCATTCACATAGCTGCTTGATATCCTTCTCAAAATACATAATCATTCAACCTCATACTCTGTCAAAATAGCAAATGGTAAATCTTGATTTTAGAATTTGTTGCTTTATGTGTCCATCCCAAATAAGCAAGCCAATTAGGGTTTAGTAGATGAAACAAAGAGATTTTTAAACTAAAAATCTTTCTTTAGTGATTTTTCCTCAAACAAGAAGCAACAAATAATAATGGAATTCTAAGTGCTAGGATCAAAGCATACAACAAAAACCCAGCAACTAATCACCAATGTCTTCCTCAAACTCAAGACGTATCAGGTATGGCCTCTGTGATGCTGCTATGTACGCCATTTCCTTTTGTTCTACCTGTGGCCACTCTGTTACAATTAAACAAACATATATATTATTTTTATAGATCATTTCATTATAATTAAGTACATTAAATGTTAAACACCAGCTAAACTTTTCAGCTATCAGTAAGATAAAATTTCCCAGTACCTTGGCAACATTCTATGTTCTCAATAAATATTTGGTCAATGAACAGACTCATCAGAAAGTAAAATACAGGGGCGCCTGGGTGGCTCAGTGGGTTAAAGCCTCTGCCTTCAGCTCAGGTCATGATCTCAGGGTCCTGGGATCGAGCCCCGCATCGGGCTCTCTGCTCAGCAGGGAGCCTGCTTCCCCCCCTCTCTCTGCCTGCCTCTCTGCCTACTTGTGATCTCTCTCTCTCCGTCAGATAAATAAATAAAATCTTTAAAAAAAAAAAAAAAAAAAGTAAAACACAGTTTTACCATAATTCCATAAATGAATTCATGAAATCACCTAAATATAAAAGTTCCTTTTATTTATCATAGTTCACATTCATTGCTTTAGTCATATACATCTTGCCTTCATTATTTTTAGTATATAAGTTCTTGTACTAAATACCAATTTCTAAAATATTTAAAACTGATTAGGAAGATTTTTATTTTCTTTAAATTTTTTCTGATTAGGAAGATTTTTAAGTGGACATCTGACAGTTCTCCATTTTCCAATTACCAAGTATTTTATGGCATGTCCATCAACTTTCCTGATTTTCTGCTAAGAAGTAATAGCCCAGTAAGGGTAGTAATACGAAAAGAAGCCTTTGCGTATGAAAAGAATCTGCACTTTAGTATTCAGCACTGATGTTTCTGGGTGATTGGGGGGGGGTGGGAAATTTATAAATCCTTCCTACAGGAAATTATATATATAATCATCTAGATCATTAGCCTTAATTCCACATCCTTTGGTAAAAGGTTCCAACCAGATGAGCTGCATGGAATTTTTATTACAAAATTCCCCAAGCAGGGGTAGGTAGTTCCCCAGACTCAAAGTTAGTCTCACAGGCGAGAGGTTTAGCCAAGGCCCCACCTATTGCTTTTTTACCTCAGAGCTTTTCACAGTACACACATCAAACCTCTTTCAAGCTAGTAACATAATGACTGTTAAAGAGCAAAATAAATGAAAATGATTAAACCCAATATATTAGGGAAATAGGCATACTTAATACTGTAGAGACAACATAAATTATTTCTTAATAATGTGGTTATATATATCAAGACCCACAAAACTCTTCAAGTTTCTTTCAGCTACATAATCCCATTTTTCAGAGTATAACCCCCAAAATAATTCAAAAATTTTTTCACACAAAGATTCTACAGCTTTATTAAGTAAATAAAGCTGTGAACAACTCAAATGCTCTCAGGGGACTCGTAAAGCAAATTACAGCACAGTACCTGATGCAGTACTAATTCATGATTAATCAGATCATTATAAGATTACATGAAATAATGCTAAGGGGACAGAAAGTAATGCTAAAGGAATAAAAGCAAGATAAAAGCAAGTTGTGAAATGCATGTAAGTTCTAATCACATGAAATTTAGTTCATCACTGATAAGGAACAGGCATGAATTTAGAGTAACACTGAAAAAAGTCCTAAGTACTATGTAAAATTACTTAATTAAAAAAAAAAAAAAAAAAAAAAAAAAAAAAAAAAACCTCATGGGACCTACTCCAGACTACTACTGAGATGTTGTTTCTACTTAAAACCAGAGGAAGCAAGGACATTCTTCAGAGCCATAGTCCTTAGCAGTTTTGTTTTTTTTTTTTTTTGAGAGGGATGCTGACTGTTCAAACCTCCATAAGCACCATTTGCAAATCAATCTACATTAGGTGGAAAATTATTTCTTAGGTGTATACCTTACTTGTAAGTTTCAAACAGTAACTGTGTCTTATTTCTAGTAACTATTAACATTTAAACAGTTTTAATTCTTTTGGTCATAGAAACTATTAACAATCAATAGGCTAAAAGAATCATAGTAGTCTATTGATCTAATTTCAGAGGCTACTCTGAATTTCTCCTTAGAGAATTTCATATGCATATTACCCTAATGTTCTTCTGCATAAAAGTATTAGATATGCTTGCTCTACTGTATTATAAAAACATTTTAACAACTTTTTTTTTTGAAGTGAGGAACAAGCATCTATTATTTCAGGTGTATTAATATAGCATACATAAACCTCCAAACTTAAAAGAATAAAATTATTAGATGTTTAGTACAAAACATATTTTGATCTTTCAAGACATATAAAGAATGGAGAAAACTAACATTCTTGGTATTTCCTGTATATCCGAATATTCCTTAATGCTAAAAAAAATATTTAATAAGGGAAATTTTCAGCTCCAAAAGTATTCACTAGGTACCTCAAAGCACTGTGCTGGAAAAGAAATGCACAGAATGAAAGACATCGCTGAGGTCTCTGAAGAACACCAAGCTGGCAGGCGAGCCAGAAAACTACAAAACAGCATTAGAAGAAAAGCAGTACAAAGTATCTTGGGTACAGAGAAAAAGCAACAACAAATTTTGCTTTGATTTATGTGTATATACCAGCAAGCCCTCAGAAAAATTTTACTTTCATTTTCAAAAATTTTAAATTTCCATTTATGGGAGAACAGTAAATTTGTGACACTGAAGCATTCAACAAAATATATACAAACCCAATTTGATCTTAACGAAAGAAAGACCTTGTAGAAAACATGAAAAAAAAAATTGTACCTGTTGCTTTAACGGCTGTAGGTCTGGTGGTCATGACTGGTTTGGGAGGATTCTGAACTCTGGGAACCTCCACCACCACTTCCTGCTCATCTGGATTTTAAAAAAAGAACAGAAGAAAACCAGTGTGCCAATGGACCAGAGAAAACACTACAAATGACCAAACAATCTTCGATTTGACCTTCTCAGTCTCTATTTCACCAATTTGAAAACAGGGTGTTAAATTCATCACTGACCCAAATAATCGGGAGACGATAAACAAGCATAACTGGCCTCTTCCACGTGACTTTAACATTAAGACTATGATTATGGTACATGAAATACATCTGAAATAATTTAAACGTTTAAAAATACACACACAATAAATCTCCGGGCTACCACCGGGCCTTTACAACAACACAGCTATAGCTACCCGCCCCCCCCTCCCCGCACCGCGCAGGAACTACCCAACGTGATTTTTTAGCGCCTGAAACGGTCGCGGCTTCTCGGGCATCTGGCTCCCGCAACAGCGCTGCAGTTACTCTTAATCCAAGACCATTCTGGGAACAAACAAGTACTCGGGAACGCACCAGTTTCACTTCTAAAGGAATTTGGGGGCTACAATAAAATGGGTTTGCTGCCTTCTAGAGGGTCCCTCTTGGTTTTGACAAAAACGAAGGGAAAAACACATGACGTGTGTTGGAAAGCCAGGTTCCCGGTCACGAGGCCTCGGGCGAGAAGCTCGTACTTTCACAAATATCCGTAAGTTATGCAAAGCCGAGGCCGCACATCGAGGAGACTCGGGATGCAGGCCGAGCCCCGCACCAGAGATGGCGCCTCTCGGTCAGCCGGGCGGGCGCGCACGGCGCCGCGGGCCCCTTGCGCGGCCCCGGGGCCCACAGCGGTCCTCCCCTGGGGCCCCACGCAGCAGGCCTCGGATGTGCAGGAAGCCCCCCCACCCCCGGCCTGGATTTCTCCTCCTCCCACGGCCCTCGCCGTAGGCCGCAAGCCCCGAGCTCGAGTTTCGGACTCCCCACCTAAGTGTCGGGGCCCCTCGCGCACCTTTACTTTCTGAAGGTGAGTCGTCCGGGGCCGCGGCGGCAGCAGTCACCGTGGTCGTCGTCGTCGTCGTAGTCGGCGGTGGCGCCGCCGGAGCTGGCTGGCTGGGCGCCGCCACCGTCGAGTCCGGTTCCGTGTCGGGTTCCGGCTCCGGATCCCTGCCCGGCGTGTTGCTTCGGGGCCCCGGCGGAGAGAGCTGCAGGATAGGCCTGCGGCCGGGTACCGCCCGGGACTTCTTCCCCATCGCGAGCCCGAGCGCGAGCCGCGAGCGTCGGCCAGCCGAGAGGGGCGGGCGCTCGGCTCGGCGCTGCGTAATCAATATTCATGGACCGCGACACCGCCTCCTGAGAGAATCTGCTTTTAACCGGCGGAGCGCGCGCCCGCGCAAGCGCCTTGGGTCCACTCCGCTCTTCTGGCTCCTCCCCTCAGAGAGGAAGGGCGGGCTTTACCCACGATGCTAGGCGATTGGCTGTTTTGATCCATCGAAGAAGCCAGGAGCCAATGGAAAAGGAAAAAGAGTCAGAGTCAGGCCAATAGCGCGGAAGGGCCTGAGTTAGAGTGACTTTCTATTACGTCGGACTCCACCCATGCGTCTTTTGCGAAGTCTTTTCTTTATCCCGTCGTCCTCCATCTTGTCCCTTTTCTCGGCTTGCTGTTGGCTATATTGTTTTGTTTTGGCCTTTGGGAAGCTGTGCTGCATTTCAGGCCCTTTCTAGACTTTCGTCCTGATTATTGTGGCTTACTTTGGGTATGACGTTGAACACTAAAAGAGTGTTGTTGTTTTTTTAAGATTTTATTGATTTATTTGACAGAGCACAAGTAGGCAGAGCAGCAGGCAGAGGGAGAGGGAGAAGCAGGCTCTCCACTGAACAAGGAGCCCCATGCGGGCGGGGCTCGATCCGAGGATCTGGGATCATGACCTGAGCCGAAGGCAGCCGCTTAACAGACTGAGCCACCCAGGCGCCCTAAACTAGTGGGTCTTTATGCTTTTGTAAATTCTTATCAGCTGGAAAAAATCACTAGACGTTATACTGCATAGGAGGAAAAATCCCAAATTATTGCGATGGGGTACAGGAGCTTACCAAGTCTAGTCCATTGATTCTCAACCTGCTTTATAACCTGCTTTATTAGATTTATCTTCCTTTAGCCCTCCACCCCCCACCCCCACCCCGTCCCCTTCTTACCCTTCTGGAGCCACCCAGCTAAAGACTAGCTAATACACTATCACACGGCAAAACTCTCCATTCCTCAATATCCAGCGCAGGCATTATCATCTCTCAACCTTGTATCAGTGCTGAGCCCCTCCCCAGTGCTTGACATTTTGGCGTTAAGTCCGTTATATCCGTTTCCCTCTTCTCAATCTTAAGAAATTGAGTGTATTTATTTTTATATCCCCAGCGGTTCAGTTCTTACTAAAACATACTAATAATACCTAACATTTATTGAGCCCTTACTATGTGTGAGCCACTGTCTAAGCGCTTTGCAAGCACAATTGTAGGGGTGCCTGGGTGGCTCAGTCCGTTAAGGGGTTGCCTTAGGGTAAGGGGATGGAGCCCCATATCAGGTTCCCTGCTGAGCAGAGAGTCAGCTTTTCTCCTCTGCCCCTCCCCGCTTCGTGCTCACTTTATTCTCTCTCTCAAAATAAATAAAATCTCTCTTTTTTAAAAAGGTGTTATTTATTTGAGGAGAAAGAGAGAAGCTGAGGGAGAGGGAGAAGCAGACTCCCTGCTGAGCAGGGAGCCCCATGCTGGCCTCGATCCCCGAATGTTGGGATGGTGACCTGGGCTGAAGGCAGCTGCTTAACTAGCTGAGCCACCCAGATGCCCCCAAAAGAAATAAAATCTTAAAAAACAAAAACAACCAAGTATAGGTGTATTTTATTCTCACCAGAACCCTGTATATCATTATCCATAATGTATAGATGATCCCTCAGAATGTTGTTTTTAAATTTTTATCTTATTTTTTAAGATTTTGTTTGAGAGAGAGATAGAGCACAGTGGAGAGGAGTAGATGAGCCAGACCTGGGGATGATTTCAAGGACCCTGGGATCATGACAGGTACTGAAGGCAGATGCTTAAATGGCAGAGTCACCCAGAAGCCCCCATTAAGATTTTAATGTTTTTATTAATTATTTTTATTAACATATAATGTATTATTTGCCCCACGGGTACAGGTCTGTGAATTGTCAGGCTTACACTTCACAGCACTCACCATATCACTTACCCTTCCTAATGTCCATAACCCAAAGATTTTTTTTAATTTTTATTTTTTTATTTTTTAATAAACGTATAATGTAGTTTTAGCCCCAGGGGTACAGGTTTGTGAATCGCCAGGTTTACACACTTGACAGCACTCACCATAGCATAATACCCTCCCCAATGTCCATAACCCCACCACCCTCTCCCAACCCCCCTCCCCCAGCAACCCTCAGGTTGTTTTGTGAGATTGTCTCTTATGGTTTGTCTCCCTCCAATCCCATCTTGTTTCATTTATTCTTTTCCTAACCCCCAAACCCCCCACATTGCATCTCCACTTCCTCACATCAGGGAGATCATATGATAGTTGTCTGTCTCCGACTGACTTATTTCGCTAAGCATGATACCCTCTAGTTCCATCCACGTCGTCGCAAATGGCAAGATTTCATTTCTTTTGATGGCTGCATAGTATTCCATTGTATATATACACCACATCTTCTTTATCCATTCATCTGTTGATGGACATCTAGGTTCTTTCCATAGTTTGGCTATTGTGGGCATTGCTGCTATAAACATTTGGGTGCACGTGCCCCTTCAGATCACTACATTTTTATCTTTAGGGTAAATACCCAGTAGTGCAATTGCTGGGTCATAGGGTAGCTCTATTTTCAACTTTTAAGGAACCTCTATGCTGCTTTCCAGAGTGGTTGCATCAGCTTGCATTCCCACTAACAATGTAGGAGGGTTCCCCTTTCTCCGCATCCTTGCCAGCATCTGTCATTTCCTGACTTGTTAATTTTAGCCATTCTGACTGGTGTGAGGTGGTATCTCATTGTGGTTTTGATCTGTATTTCCTTCATAACCCAAAAATTTTATTTTGAAGTAATTTCTACACCCGAGTGGGGCTTGAACTTACAACCCTGAGATCAAGAGAACTTACAACCCAGAGATCACAAGTCGTATCCTCTATGGACTGAGCCAGCAGGTGCTCCCAAGTTGTTCTTGTTTTAAGATTTATTCATTTGGGGTGCCTGGGTGGCTCAGTTGGTTAAGTATCTGCCTTTGGCTCTGGTCATTATTTCAGGGTCTTGGGATGGAGTCCGGCATAGAACTCTCTGCTCAGCAGGGAGCCTGCTTCTCCCTCTGCCATTCCCCCGACTTGTGCTGTCTGGATCTATCTCTGTGTCAAATAAATGAATGAAATCTTTTTAAAAAAATTTTATTTATTTATTTATTATTTTAGAGAGAGGACACAGGAAGGGAAGAAAGGGAGGGAGAATCTCAAGGAGACTCTTGAGCGTTGAGAGCAGATCCTGACTTGGGGCTCAATATCTCCACCCTGAGATCAGGACCTGAGCAGAAACCAGGAGTCAGAGGCTTAACTGCGCCACCCAGGGCGTCCCTTAAATTTACGTTTTTTATAAGTTTTTTTTTTTTTTGAAGATTTTATTTATTTGATAGACAGATCACAAGCAGGCAGAGAGAGGCAGGCAGATAGAGGAACAGAAAAGCCCGATGCAGGGCTCAATCCCAGGACCCCAGGATCATGACCTGAGCCGAAGGCAGAGGCTTTAATCCACTGAGCCACCCAGGTGCCCCAAATTTATGTTTTTAAAATAATCTCTGCACTCAACATGGGGGTTAAACTCACAACCCCGAGATCAAACATTGCATGATCTTTTTTCTTTCTTTTAAGATTTTATTTATTTAGTTGACACAGAGAGAGAGACAGTGAGAGAGGGAACACAACCAGGGGAGTGGGAGAGGGATAAGCAGGCTTCCCACTGAGCAGGGAGCCCAATGCAGGGCTCAATCCCAGGACCCTGGGATCATGACCCGAGCTAAAGGCAGACGCCTAAGTACTGAGCCACCCAGGCGCCCCAAGTTGCATGCTTTTATGAATGAACCAGACAACTTTGGGATGCAAAAGCCATGAAGACAGTGACTTGTCCATTTTGTCCCCTCTTTATGAAATGTACTTTCTGAGACATAAACAGTCAATTTTTTTAAAAGATATATTTATTTACTTATTTATTTTGAGAGAGAGAGAGCAGGGGAAAGGGAGAGAGAGAATCTTTTTTTTTTAAAGATTTTATTTATTTATTTGATAAACAGAGATCACAAGCAGGCAGAGAGGGAGGAGGAAGCAGGCTTCCTGCTAAGCAGAGAGCCCGATGTGGGGCTCGATCCCAGGACCCTGGGATCATGACCTGAGCTGAAGGAAGAGGCTTTAACCCACCGAGCCACCCAGGCGCCCCATAAACAGTCAATTTTTGAATGAATGTACTGCATGTAGATTATACAGACTTGAAATAAATACCAAGAGTTTTTTTCTTGTCTATGGGAAAAATATCTGGATTAGTGTCCAAAGTTTAGACTCCCAAGATTTCTGAAACATTAGCAGCTAGAAATGGGCGAATTTGCTGTTTCGAAGCTGTTCACAGTTTTCTGACTTATTTCTTGAGTGAAGAGTATTGAAATATATTGAAATATAGTAGTTTGAGGCGCCTGGGTGGCTCAGCTGGTTAAGCCACTGCCTTCGGCTCAGGTCATGATCCCTGAGTCCTGGGATCAAGATCAAGCCCCACTATTGGGCTTTCCCTGCTCTGCAGGGAGCCTGCTTCTCCCTCCCCGTCCCCCTTTACTTCTCCCCCCATTGTTCTCTCTCTCTCTCTCTCCGCCAAATAAATAAATAAAATCCTAAACAATATAATATAATATCCTTCTTTGTTTTTTTAAAGGAAGAAATATAGTAGTTGTACATAGGAGTTCTGAAGCCAAATGTCTGGGTTCAAAACTCAGCTTTAGCACCTTCCAGATGTGATTACTTGGGCAAGTTTCTTAACAACTATAAACTTGTTTCAGCACTGTAAAATGTGCCAGTAACAGTATTCATAGGGTTGTTGTGAAGTTTAAATGAGATCATAGTTTTAAGATCTTTGCCTTCTACCAGGAACAAAATAAGCGATCATTATATGGTAGCTCTTATTACTATTTTTATGGGTATTTATTTTTTTATTTTTATTTTATAAAAGATTTTATTTATTCATTTGACACAGAGAGAGACAGCCAGAGAGGGAACACAAGCTGGGAGAATGGGAGAGGAAGAAGCAGGGAGCCCTGCTGAGCAGGGAGCCCAACGAGGGCCATCCTGGGACCCTGGGATCATTACTTGAGCTGAAGGCGGACACTCAATGACTGAACCACCCAGGCACCCCAGTGTTTATTACTATTAATGAGTCTTTTGTTTATACAGAAGTCTAGATGCTATTATATAATCAGCTGGAACCAAGTTGAGATTATGAGCTAAACCAGAGTGCACAGAAATGGGAAAGGTTTTTTCCCTTGGGGGAAACTTACATTTCTGGAGGTGACTGAAATAACTGTAATATTTATAACCAGGGTTCTCAACCCTGACTGTTCATAGAACCATCTGGAGACCAAGTGCTAAAGCAGTATAAAAATCTAAATCAGGATTAGGGGTGGGAGTACAGAGCCCATATCAATTTTTTTCTCTTAAAATAAGCTCTATGCCCATCATGGACCCCAAGATCAAGAGCCACAAGCCAGCGGATCCTGGGTGGCTCAGTTGGTTAAGCAACTGCCTTCAGCTCAGGTCATGATCCCAGGGTCCTGGGATCGAGCCCTGCATTGGTCTATCTATCTATCTATTTATTTTAAAAAGTGTATTTATTTAGGGGCACCTGGGTGGCTTAGTCGATTAAGCATCTGCCTTCAGCTTTGGTCCAGATCTCAGGGTCCTGGGATCCAGCTTCTTCTCCCTCTGCTCCTCCTCACCCCCGCTCATGCTCTCTCTCTTCCCTCAAATAAATAAAATATTTTTTAAAAGATATCTTTTTAAGATTTATTTATTTATTTGAGTGCAAGAGAGATCATCAGAAGGAGGAGGAGCAGAGGGAGAGGAAGAAGCAGACTCCCAGCTGAGCAAGGAGCCTGACATTGGGCTGGATCCTGGGACTCTGGGATCATGACCTGAGCGACCCAGGTACCCTAAACTCTTTTTTTTTTAAGTTTATTATTTTTAAGTTTGTTTTTTCCTTAGATTTTATTTGAGAGAGTGGGAGAGAGCACGGGCAAGGGGGGCAGAGGGAAAGGGAAAAGCAGACTCCACACTGAGCAGGGAGTCCGATCCCGGGCTCCATCCCAGGACCTGAGTGGAAAGCACATGCCTAACTGACTGAGCCACCCAGGCCACCCCTATTTTTAAGTTTTTAAGTGATCTCTATACCCAGCGTGGAGCCAAAACTCACCACCCTAAGGTCAAAAGTTGCAAGGTCTTCTGACTAAACAAGCCACATGCCCATATTTATTATTTTTTAAATATCTCTACACTCATCGTGGGTCTGGAACTTGGGACCTGAGATCAAGAGTCTCATTCTCCTCTGACTAAGCCAGATAGGCACCCCTATCAATTATTATTTTTTTAAAAGATTTTTATTTATTCATTTGACAGACAGAGATCACAAGTAGGCAGAGAGGCAGGTAGAGAGAGAGGAGGAAGCAGGCTCCCCACTGAGCAGAGAGCCCGATTTGGGGCTCGATCTCAGGACCCTAGGATCATGACCTGAGCTGAAGGCAGAGGCTTTAACCCACTGAGCCACTCAGGTGCCCTCAATTATTTTTTTAAAAAGCTCTTTAGGTTACTCTGGGCACCTGTGTAGCTCAGTCTGTTAAGTGCCTGCCTTTGGCTCGGGTCATGATCCCAGGTCCTGGGATGGAACCCCACGTCAGGCTCCCTGCTCAGCGGGAGTCTGTTTCTCCCTCCCCCTGCTCCTTCTCTCTCTCATATGCTCACTCTCTCTCAAATAAATAAATAAAGTCTTTAAAAAAGAAAATAAAAGTTCTTTAGATTATTCTAATGTTTAGCCAGGGTTGGGTACCACTGGCTTTTTTTTTTTTTTTTAAGATTTTATTTATTTACTTGAGAGAGAATGAGTGAGAGAGAGCATGAGAGAGGAGAAGGTCAGAGGGAGAAGCAGACTCCCCAAAGAGCCGGGAGCCTGATGCGGAACTCGATTCTGGAAGTCCGGGATCATGACCCGAGCCGAAGGCAGTCAGTCGCCCAACCAACTGAGCCACCCAGGCGCCCACCACTGGCTTTTGAAGGGGACATATTTTGCTATGATTGGCCTCAGAGAAGGTGTTAAGGATCTTGAGGAGGAGTGGGCAAATTACAGCTAAATCAGGCCTTTTAAAGGATTCTACAAACAAATTTCAAAGAATATATGAGAGAGACCATATGTAGACTACAAAGCCTGAACTATTACCTGGCTCTTTACAGTAAAGTTTGCACATATCTAGGCTCAAGGTCAAGAGTCACGTGCTCTACTGTCTGAGCCAACCTGGGGCCCAAAAGTATTATTATACTACATTATTTGATCTTGTGTATTTTATAGAAATAAGTTCATTTAAACCATGAAACTTCATTTACTGGGATATATACTTTTGTTTATACAGGGTGGCATGGGTCATTTGAACAAAAAATTTGTCCTTTGATGGTGGAGTTCCGTGCAGATGTGGAAAGGTAACTTCTTCTGGCTTGGCATTGAGTTACCTATTACAATAAGGTCTCGATTTATGAAAAAACAGTATTATAGGACTATCAGTTTCTAGGTACAGACAAAATTGGAAAGAACTGTGAAGGTTAAAGGACACTTTAGAACCTTCTGTTATACTGTGTTCTAGTAGAAAACAATGTACCGGGTTGAGGTGAGTTGGGTAAATTCTGTTACCTACCATGTGAGAGACTTTTTCCTTTGTTGACTAATTAAATAGAAATTCCATTTAAATTTACATTTCTCTCCGGACGCCTGGGTGGCTCAGTGGGTTAAGGCCTCTGCCTTCAGCTCAGGTCATGATCCCAGGGTCCTGGGATCGAGTCCCACATCGGGCTCCTTGCTCAGCAGGGAGCCTGCCTCTCTCTCCGCCTCTGCCTGCCTCTCTGCGTGCTTGTGTGCTTTCTCTCTCTCTCTTTCTGACAAATAAATGAATAAAAATCTTAAAGAAAAAAAAATTTACATTTCTCTCTGCGAGAGGAATGTTGGTGTCAGGCAAACCAGAGCAGGCTGGCAACTGAAAGGTGGCCAAAGAATGGAATCTATGGGGATGAATCTATGTGGTTTGTATGAGCTTCCAGATCTTGCATCCGCTTTTTAAGTTTGTGTTTTTCTGTACCCCTAAGTGCTCAGTGGAGATTTAGGAGACAACACAGCATGGACTTTGGGAGGGAATCGGAATGGGGAAAGAAAAACCAGTAGTGAGCTGGTGAGAGCTGACCCTCAAGCGTAGGACTCTTAAGCGTGGCAGCAAGGACAAATGGCAGTGGTGACAATGTACTGCAGACACTGCACGACATGGTTTGCAGAACACATTCGCTTTCTTGGCAGGTCACAAAAATCAGTTATAAACCTGGTAAGAATGGTCAATATGAAACTCGTTTGTCATAAATTCTATTATTCACAGATGCCATCTTATTGTCACAGGTTGGTAAGGTGGGGACCTTATCTGTTGTATCTTGTTACATTAAAAACTGAAGTTTTCCTCTTAGAGTCACCCCTTTATTTTTATCTATCTTTTATTCATTCATTCAGTTTTAGATAGGCTCCACAACCAGTGTGGGGCCCAATGCAGGGCTTGAACTCAAAACCCAGAGATAAAAGACCTGAGCTGAGATCAAGAGTCAGCAGCTCCACGGAGGTACCCATAATGGTAGCTAAGTACTAAAAAAGTAGGGAGCTCTTTTTTCTTACTGGATTGCTCCATTAATTTGTGTGTCATCCTCAAGTAGGGGCCATGCTAATCTTCTCTGTATTGTTCCAATTTTTCGTTTATGTGCTGCCACAGCGACCATAGGAGGGAGCTCTTTTAACTTTGTAATCAGAAAATTTTGAAGTGGAAAAAAACAAGGAATAGCGGTATTATGAGCTATTAAAATATATCACATGGTCTGGGAAAACAAAAACGCAGACCTCAAGCAGAGATAGAAATTTAGTCAAAGAATCTCCACCTTCTGCTCTGGTTGGGAACCAAAGCAAAGAAGGTGGAAGAAAATGGAAGCAGAGCTGGGTTGGCTCCAGGATGGGTTAGGTCTTTTTTTTTTTTTTAAAGATTTTATTTATTTATTTGACAGAGAGAGATCACAAGCAGGCAGAGAGGCAGGTAGAGAGAGAGGAGGAAGCAGGCTCCCTGCTGAGCAGAGAGCCCGATACGGGGCTCGATCCCAGGACCCCGAGATCATGACCTGAGCTGAAGGCAGCGGCTTAACCCACTGAGTCACCCAGGCGCCCCAATGGGTTAGGGCTTGAACCAAAATACGGACAACAGGAAAAACTGGTCAGGGTCGTGTGAACTGCCACTAAACAACACAAGTGGTTAAGTTTCTGGAACAGGACCAGGCTCAAAATACTTCTTGTTCTCCAAAATGGCTCAAAGAGGATCTGATTATTTTTCAGACTATGGGTTAGGGTCCATTAGACTCATGAAAACATCAGGGCACATAGTGAGTGTGGATACATGTTCTGTGAGATCTTTCTCTTGGTTTTATATGTGTATATTTGGTTATATATGTGTATTTCTTGCCAAAGCTGGAAGCTACAGGTTTATAGAGCTCTGGCAGGGTAAGGGCTTTCCCAGTTGCTCATTTCATCAAACACTTCATATTAATCATGGCACAGCTAAAATGAACGGAGAACCATACATCTCAATTATCTACCAGTAAATGGTACCACAGTGAAGCTCACATTGTTATTTAAAATATATAATGTAAATATGGTATTGACAGTATAAAAAGTAAAGGCTATGGAAAACTCAAGAAAGGTCAAAGGGCATATAAGCAATATACAGATCATTTCCTTAAAAGATAAATTTTAATATACAGAATAAAATCCAAGATTTTCTTTTTCACCTTCCCCAAAATTTGCGGGCATGACTTCTGAATCTGACCAGGAAAGTTTATATTTTGGTCCAATACATTATTACACGAGTAGTATGATCAAGTCCGGCTTGATTATCATAAATCATAGAAGTTAACAGAATTTACCTTCAAAATTGGTTATTCTTATGGATAAAATTTCCAATTTTTTTCTTAGCTAAGAGTTTACTCAACTTTAGCCTCAGAACCAGATTCAAAATAAGGTATCTTCTTTGACAGCTGGTCATCATTTTAGGTTTAATCTATGCAAATTATTTAATACTTTATTGAAGATCATACAAAAACTCCACAATAAATAATGAAAAGAGTATGCAAAATCATTAGCCTCTGTTTGCAATACAGAAAATACGTGTCAGTTCTGGGCCAAAATAACTCCATTGAAATACAAAAAGTGATAGGGAAGAATGGAAGCATTTGCAGTGACAGCTCTGGTGGGTAGCTACAACCAACCAACCACCATCAGCTATTTTGGAAAGTGAGGGTGGGTTTTAATTTGCAGATAAAGAATGTCTTCGGTAGTTTAAAAAAATAGAAACTCTAAAAAAGCTTGTGAATCATATACAAAAGCAGCTGTTTGAGACCAAGGTTGAAAACCAGAAATTGTGTGTTAGCACCGCCAGCAAGCACAGGTTCTGTGACTCATCTGCCCTCCTCTCTTGCGCAGAATGCAGACGTGATGTTGTATACATCATTTACAGGTATAAAAATTGTCCTGGAATACAGGCTTCCTAGAGGATAAAGTCTTAAGCCCTAAGAGGCACCAAGCGGTTACAAAGGCTAAGCAACCGTCCGGATCACAAGTTCCGACGATATAATAAATCCCGTGTTGCTTTATCAACTTTTTGCTGGTAGTCCTCCAATTTGTCAAGTATTTTCTGGGATAGCTGTAGGAGAAAAGAAGGGAATCATTATAGAATAGGTCAAGGACTAAAAAAAGACAAAAGTTTTTAAGCACTTTGATTTCATCAACCAGCCTCCCCCTTATAATGACGTTCGCTGCTCTGCTTCGTTTACTCAACATTCAGTACAGGGGTCTGCACTGTGACTACTGATAAAATTGGACTTCTCTGTTAAATGCAGTACCCCAATCCTGTTATCCCAACGAGTCTTTTAAACATGCAAATCACACCAGTATTTTTTTAAATTTAAATTCAACTAGCCAACACATAATACATCATTAGTTTCAGACATAGTGTTCAATGATTCATTAGTTGCCTGTAACACCCAGTGCTCATCACAGCATATGCCCTCCTAAATGCCCATCACCCAGTGACCCCCCCCACCCTACCCACCCCATCCCAGTATTTTAATAAAAGCATTACAAGCTGTCTTCTGAGAACCAGAGAAGCTATATCTGGCTTAACTAATCATTTTGTAAAGGGATTGGGCCAGCATGTTAAGGGCAACAAATGGCTTCTGCTCTCCCCTTAATCCTTGAGAACTGAAGAGCAAGCTCTAGGAGTAAGTGGTAGTACAAGGGCTTACGGAAGACCCATGCCTCACGAGAGGACAGACTTACGGCAATGTTGTGACTATTGGCGCTGTTCTCTCCCAGAGCCTGGAGAAGCTGGTCAATAGAAGAGTAAGGGAGCCACACCATTGGAGCTGTTGCAGACAGTGGAAACTGAAAGGGAAAATATCTACTATTTGAAGAAAATCTCAAAAGCGGACCATTTCTTCCGGGCAGTTAGTTTCGCAGGTTTGAATTAACATAAAATTCTTTCTTTCTTTATTTTTTTACAATAAGAAATTGCACATACACGCACACGGACACACAATTGTACAACCCCTCCTCCCCACCTTGCTTCTCTTTTCAACTGGGAAACTTGTCCTTTTCTCAGTTAAATCATATGTATGTATGTATGTATGTATTTTCATATGTATTTTTAAATTCATGTCGCCTCTTGTCTTTAAGGAGCCTTAAAGCCTAGTGAGGAAAAATGAACTAAAAAAAAATTCTTAATGTCAATGAATGAGACTATTTACAGTCTGAAACTTAATTCCAATTATCTGGGGAAAAAAGTTTGAGAAAGAGAAAGCTCACCTTTCAGAGTTCTCAATACTTTCCCGAGGTAGCTTAAGAGCTTAGCTTTGTAGTTAACTAGACCTAGATTTTAGACCTGGTTTTTCTATTTACCATCTGTGTGAACTTTGGAAACTTACTTAACCTCTGAGTCTCTGTTTCTTCATGTGTTTAAAAAAAAGGGTTAGGGCGCCTGGGTGGCTCAGTGGGTTAAAGCCTCTGCCTTCGGCTCAGGTCATGATCCCGGGGTCCTGGGATCGAGCCCCACATGGGGCTCTCTGCTCAGCAGAGAGCCTGCTTCCTCTTCTCTCTCTCTCTCTCTCTCTGTCTGCCTGTCTGCCTACTTGTGATCTCTGTCAAATAAATAAATAAAATCTTAAAAAAAAAAAGGGTTAAAACAATCTCTCAGAGGTGGCTGTAAGGATTAAACGAGAAAACACAGAGACTTAGCACAGTCTTTGGCACACAGAACACTTTGTTTTTAATTACTTAACTCCTCCAAATACTAACTAAAGCTACACTCCTTTGATGGAGAAAAATGAAATGTATTCCCGTTTTATAAACAGGAAACTGGAGACCCCTACAGTGCCGGTTCCTGATTGTGGAGAAAACTAGTCGTATAACTACAAAGAGTAAAGGTTAAATCCACTGTCCTATAGTTCAATTTACTTTCAGATCCTGACTTTATTAGGAAGATAAAGTCACAATTAAAAAAAGAAACAAGCATACATGCCTACCTCAATTCCAAAGTACTGATGTCCTTTCCCCAATACAGCATCTACATATTCTGAAACCAAATCCACAGCTTCTTCTAAAAGGTCATAGTTTAAGTACAAACGAAGCAACTCAGCAGCATCAACCTTCTGTAAAAAGTCAGAGATTAAGAATATCTACCTATTTCCATGTTACCTGGGCAATAACTGAAGAATGCTGTGTGTCTAATTCCCTGGCATTTATACTTCTCAATATAAGTAAGTGAGCATTTGAGTTTCCTTATCTTGGGATAAGGGCTATATTCCTAAGAGCCCAGTCACTTCTGGGTACCTGTGAGACTTTATCTTGTTAAGTGGCCTTCCTGCCCTGTTTTGTGATCTAAGGCACACTTTATTTATTTATAAATTTTTAAAGATTTTATTTGTCAGAGAGAGAGAGAGGACAGAGAAAGAGCACAAGCAGGGAGAGGGAGAAACAAGCTCCCTGCTGAGCAAGGAGCCCAACACAGAACTGGATCCCAAGACCCTGGGATCATGACCTAAGCCGAAGACAGACCATTATGACTGAGCCACCGAGGCATCCTAGACTCATTTAACACTTTTCTACTTCAGTTTCCGCAGTAGTAGTAAAAGTCAACATACCTTCTCAGAAATGCTGAATGGTAAAGAGCAATATATTCACATTTTATTCTCAGAAATATATGAATGACAAATGCAAAAGAAGTTTAAAGAATTATCAACTTTAAATATCTGAGTTAGGGGCACCTGGGTGGCTCAGTTGGTTAAGCGTCTGCCTTCAGCTCAGGTCATGATCCCAGGGTCCTGGGATTGAGCCGCACATTGGGCTTCTTGCTCAGCAGCGAGCCTGCTTCTCCCTTTCCCTCTGCCTGTCTGCCTGCCACCCCCCCTGCTTGTCTCTGTCTCTCACTGTCTCTCTGTGTGTCAAATAAATAAAATTAAAACAAACAAAAAACCAAACCTGAGCTAAATTTGTTTAACTCAGGATGAAACAAAAGTGATTACAACTTTGGTTTGGAAGGGCTCTACTAATTAGGTAATAACACTTTCTATATTCTGATTTGATCACAGTCCTTTTACCAGCTTAACCGCCTTTTCTACTTTCTAACTTAAACAAATAACACCCCTCCCAAAAGGAGATAAACTTTCCTGATTTTAAGCTTTACAGCCTCTTTCCCTACCCACCCAATGTATTTCAGATATAGTTTTCAAACTTAAGCATGCACTGTATCAAATTACAAGCTTGTTAAAATACAGATCCCAGATCCTAGCTCCAGATTAATTTGAATGTTTAAGTGTGGAATGGGGCTCAGGAATCTGTATTTGAAGAAGTCCACTACCCAACTAATTCTGAGGTAGGCAGTCCAAAAATCCAATTTTGACAAAAACTTAAACCCTGTTGTAGTTTTGAAAACTACTCTACTCACTTCTATGAATTTTTTGAGTAACAGTAAATACTGTGTCACACATATAGTCATTGTTCTAAGTATATACTCACTGTTCTATGAGCAAATAAGCAGGCATTAATTTAATCACTAACCCGCAGAACTTCAATTCTAAACACCCAGTACTCTATACGGAATTCAAGTTAAGCTATTCTTAGTGTATTTAACTAACACTGAGAAGCTGCCCAAAGCATAGGTCAGTATATTTTCATAAATTACCACCTTTTCTTTTTAAATATCTCATGAAATTTATTCTTAATTGTAAAGATCAGTTTCTTACTCTGTACAAATTAAGATACCATTTACCTTGTAACTGTTTATAAGCCAGTTAGGCAGAGGCACTCCATGAGACAAGAGCTTGTTGATTACACAGTGGTGATATAAGTTATTCTGGACTTTGTACCTTTCCAGGTAAGTCGATAATAGTCGCCATGCTTCATCTGTAGCACTTGAAGAAAGCAGAAGGGACTAATGAATTCTAGATACTTTTTTTTTTTTTTTTTAAAGTTTTTCTTTTTTTTTTGACACAAAGAGAGAGAGCACAAGCAGTGAGGAGTAGCAGAGGGAGAGGGAGAAACAGTCTCCCCGCAGAGCAGGGAGCCTGATGTGGGGCTTGATCCCAGGACCCTGGGATCATGACCTGAGCTGAAGGCAGAGGTTTAACCAACTGAGCTACTCAGGCGCCCCGAGTTCTAGATTCTTAACAGATATTTACAGCACCATTCAAAGCATGTATTTACAAGGAAAAAAAATCTTTAGAGACTCACAACTGAATTGGTAATATAACTAAATGGCAACTAATATTATTAGGGTCAATGTGGTTTAGGGATAGTATTAGAAACCAAATGACTTAGATTCTATATCTCTCCCACTAACCACATCTTTACTTGACTACACAATTCGACTAACTTCTTTGTTCCAGATCCCTAAAACAAAGAAACTGGCTCAGATCACTGTTTCCAAGCCCAATCAAGCATTAGACTCATGTAGAAGTTCCGTTTTAGAAGATGAGGGTGATGTATCTGTATTTTAGTAGTGATATTGGCGTGCTAATTTAGGGATTGAAAACTCATGTCAGAGCACCTCCAAATTGTAAAATGTTCCAATTCTAAAGCACCAAGCTGTGCAACAGAAATCATAAATTATATTAAAAGGAGGGAAGTTTTCTGAAGGTGAAGGTTAGAGAAGGATTCTAAAGAAGCGGAAGTGCATTCCGTAGACACTAACTGGGTGCGCGAGGGAAGTATTGGGAGGGTAAGCCCTTTTGGAGCGGATGAGCACCAAGGCTGTACCTAGACTCCTTAGTGGTGATGACAGAGGAGAGCTGATTGGCTGCTAGCCAGGACCATGCGTCTGCGTGCGCCGCCTCGCCTCCCAGCTGCAACTTGATGCATCTGCAACGAAAACGTTTCCACACATGGTAAACTGACGTGCTGAAAAGAACCACATTCTTTGGTTACCAAAACCAGAGACGAGATGATAACTTTAGCTCCAGTCCGCTGCACCTTCCTCAGAACCACACAAACGGATGACCTGCAAGGCCACTGGTGTTAGGGGGTCATTTGCTTCCAAAGGAAAAATTCTGAAAGTTTAATATTTAGGTACAAGGCATTATTAAAAATGAAGAGAACATAGGCCTTTTCTAAAAAGGACACCACTATTTAGACCACATATCCTACTATCTTGGGGGAATGTGGGGCTAGGGTTGCCAAATTTTTGACTTCTCAAGAGAAGCTATAAATCAAGATTTAAAAAAAATTATAATTAATTAAAAGAAATTTTAAAAAGTCACCGTGGTGGGCTAGAAAAAACACTTCTTCAAAGCACAACTGGCTGTGACCACTGGTTCACACTGGGCAGCAGTGCAATATTTCTGCATTAGAAAATGAAGACAACAGAAAGACAACTTTATACATACTTGAAAGCAAGTCCCTCGAAGACTGGCGTTAAGGGGAGCTTAAAGGTCTGACAAAGTGATATGGCAGTGTCAAAAAGGCCAGCCTGAACCAAGAGAGAGACCATCTCCTCTGCTGATGAACTTCCTGTGGAAATCAAAAAGAGCTATTTAGTGGCAAGTGGTGCCTGCCAGTGACCTGAAGTAATCTCTGGGGACAGGTCTCTCCAAGGAGCAGGAAAAGGTGCTTGGCCCGTCTGGCATGCTGGTCTAGCACACCATGTCTAGCCTGCTGTGTCCCCAGACTGCCACTGTCCCCAGACTGTGACTACCTGCAACCGCAACTGCTGATGGGTCATGCTGAGCTAGAGTGAGGCGAATGCGGGCCAAGGAACACTCTTTCTCGAGGTCGCCCAGTTCCAGAATTTCAATCTGCCGATTGGCTAGAAACCAAAGGAAAATATGTTTGATTCCCAAAGTGCAAAGGAAGTCCCTATCATCACTGCCTATTAACTCAGCCTGTCAATTCCCACTACACATTAAGTAGTTCAATGTCAACTCCAAGGGCACTGGAAGGAAATGGCAGGGGGGAGAAGGAGGGCTCCATAAAAGTGAACTTAAAAATAAAGCAACAGCCCTGCTTCCAGCATGCAGCTCAGTTAAATCAAGCTACTCCAGTAACAACAGCTGCAGCTGAGGAGATGCTTACAATGTGTTTTACATAGAATTTCATTTAACTATTACAACTCAGAAATGCTGTTACTGGGTCAGAAAGAAAGGAACATGCCTATAGTGAGAGAAGCAGAATTAAGGCTTGGTGTGTCCAACCCCAGAGCAGTATTAGGGTTGCTGTGTCCCAGAGCCCAAGCTCTTTAAGGAGGAATATCATGTCTCCATGGTGATATCCAAGGAGTCTGCTGAAACAAGTTTGATACTATGCTGATTTAAATACAGCAAACAACACTCTTTTTAAAGCATTTTCATTTCTCATATAGCCATATGAAGTTTTCAAAGAGCAACCAGACAACTTTTAGCAGATTAAAATACTGAAAATAAGCTAAAAGAAACTTTACATTATTTTTACATTGCTCTACATGTTGCAATCACTATATAAAACCACACATTTAGTACAGATAATACTATAACACAACTACATAATTACTGCTTAAGCCAAGAATCCACAGGAGACCCCCAACTCACTTGGAGCAGCTGTGCATTCTCCATCATGATTCCTCTTAGGGGATGCTCCAGGACGATCATACTGAGAAGACAAAACAAGTGATTAAAAGTTAATGAAAAGTTGAAAAGTTAGTATAGTTGACCCCTGAACAACATGAGGGTTAGGGACGCCAATGCCCTACATAGTTGAAAATTTGCACATAACTTCTGACTCCTCCAAAAACTTAATACTTAATAGCTTGCTGTTGTCTGGATGCTTACCAAGAACATAAACTCTCATTAACATATATTTTTATGTTATCTGTATTATATGCTGTATTCTCAGAATAAAAGAAGCTAAAGAACATGTTATTCAAAAAATTGTAAGAGAAATACATTTACATTTTTAAAAAGATTCCTTAAAAATTTATTTATTTAGACAGAGGATGTGTGAGTGGGGGCAGAAGGAGAAGGAGAGGGAGAATCTCAAGCAGACGCTGCGCTGAGCCCAACGCGGAGCTCGATCCCATGAATCTGAGATCATGACCTGAGCTGAAATCAAGAGTCTGGCGCCTGACTGAGCCACCCAGGCGCCCCTACATTATTCCATTTATTGAAGACAACTGTGTGTAAGTGGACCTGTGCAGTTCAAACTCGTGTTGCTCAAGGGTCATCTGTATCTAATTTTGATATTACTAACTCAATATTTGTGATCCAGAGCTTTCATGCTTAAATTCTCTCTACATAAATTATGTTTATTTCAACTAGCATGACACGTACAAAGGTACTGTAACTATCGGACAAAGGAATGGAGTTGTTTGCCAAGTTGGCCCACTTAGCTAGTTCTAACACTTACTGGGTCTAAGGATGTTGACTTAACCTCCATATAAACCACCTGACCTTCCTTGGTTCCAGAGTTATATTCTCCACCACAGACCCTGGGAAACAGCCTAGTACATGCACGAATGATATACAACATGAGTAGCTGCACATATATGACGCCATCAGCATTTTTTAAAAGTGTAAAACAGTTATGTGTAGATGGAATTAACAAAAATGAACGAAATAAAAGCAGCTACCATTTACTGAGCACTTTTTGCAGGCCAGGCACTGTCACTGTTCTAAGCAATCTACATGAATTACCTCATTTACTACCCAAACAATCCTATAAGGCAGGTATCTTCATCACCATGATCATCCCTATTTTATACAAGAGGATAACTGGGTAGCAAAAAATTAAGTAATTTGCTTGAAGTTAGGTCTAACTCAAGACCATTCTGCAAGTACTTTTTCCTACAATAATTCTAAACTTGAGAACTAAAGGGGTGGTAATATATAACAAAGGAATTGCTGCAAAAATAGATGAAGTTCACAAATATCCCAGCAGAAATTTTAAACAAAACGAAACAAAACGAGGTGATAGTTTCAAAAGGACCAAGCCAAGTAAGTGAAATGATCCCCAAACTCCAAGGTGGAAAGCTTTCATACCACTGCACCAGATGCTGGGTGTACAATCCATGCATATTCTGGACGTATAAGTCGTAAACAGTTAACAGCAGCCAAATAACAGTTGCCTTGTTTCTCAAGTCCCCGCAGAGTTCGAACCTCTCTGCCAAGACGCATTCCGTACTCAAACATCACTGTACCAGCTAGGAGGCAATAATAAATTAAACATCAGAATTTCAAAAATGTGTTTTAGAGGGATGCCTGGCTGGCTCAGAACAGCATACAGCTTTCAAGTTTCAGCTCCATGTTGGGTGTAGCGATTACTTAAAAAATAAAATCTAAAAAAAAAAAAAATGTGTTTTAGAAAATTTGTTATACTTACCAAATATTAAAACGTAAAATAAAACTGATTTAACTTAAAACCACACAAAAATCATGTGTTGGTGAGGATGTGGAAAATCTGGAACTGCTGTACACTGCTGGTGGGAATGTAAATTGATGTAGCGGCTATATAAAACAGTATGGCAGTTCCTCAAAAAATTAAAAATGGGACTACCTTGTGATCAGCAATTTCACTTCTGGGCATAAAGCCTGAAAACTGAAAGCAGGGTCTTGAGGAGATACTTGTATGCCCTTGTTCACAGCAGCCATTCCTCATAATGGCCAAGATGGGGGCAATCCAAGTGTCCATTGATGGATGGATAAACAAAATGTGACATATACATATAACAGAAGAAGGAAGCAATTCTGTCACATACTATAACATGGATGAACTTTGAAGATTATTAGGCTAAGTGAAATAAGCCAGTCACAAAAAGACAAATAAGATATGATTCCAGTAGCCAAATTCACAGAGACAGAAAGTAGAATGATAGTTGCCAGGGGCTGGAGGAGGTAGAAATGGGAAGTTGTTTAATGAGTTTAGTGTTTCCATTTTGCAAGATGAAAAGTTCTGGACATTGGTTACACAGTAATGTGAATATACATAACACTATTGAACACTAAAAATTGGTTGTTATTTATGTGGATTTTATTACAATTAAATAAAGAAAAAATCTGTACATGTTATTTCTGACATTCATTCATTCATTCAATTTTTTTTTTTAAGATTTTATTTATTTGAGAGAGAGGCGAGAATGAGAGCGAGCAAGCATGAGAGGAAGAAAGTCAGATGGAGAAGCAGGCTCCCTGCTGAGCAGGGAGCCCAATGTGGGACTGGATCTGGGAATCCAGGATCATGACCTGAGCTGAAGGCAGTTGCTCAACCAATTGAGCCACGCAGGTGCCCCACTCATTCATTTTTAAAAGTGATCTCAACACCCAACTTGGGGCTTGAACTCATGATCCTAAGATCAAGAGTTGTAAGCTCTACCAACTGAGCCAGCCAGGTGCCCCTACTTCTAACTTTAGATACTACATTCCCAGATAGTACAAAAGATTAGAGTGCTAGTTTCAGCCACATTTTTAACCTAATTCCACCCAGTGCAACCAAGAAATGTTTGGATGCTCTGCTCATGAATGAATTATCTTTACAATACTTGAGTCACACGGGGTGAATGAGATACTGAAAAACACCTTGTTCTGAGGCAGCAGGAGACTCCAGAAACCAAACAGCATTTAACATTTATTTTTTTTTTAAGATTTTTAAAATTATTTATTTGACAGACAGAGATCTCAAATAGGCAGAGAGGCAGGCAGAGGAGGGGGGGCGGGGATGGAGGCTCCCTGCCCAGCAGAGAGCCCGACACAGGGCTCGATCCCAGGACCCTGGGACCATGACCTGAGCTGAAGGCAGAGGCTTTAACCCACTGAGCCACCCACGCGCCCCTTTCTTTTAGTTTTTAAATGAAATTATTTTTCATTCCAACAGTTTTTAAATTCATATAATTTTACTTAAAATGAAATTGACGGGGTGCCTGGGTGGCTCAGTCAGTTAAGCGTCTACCTTCGGCTCAGGTCACGATCCCAGGGTCCTGGGACGGCCCCGCGTCGGGTTCTCTGCTCAGCGGGAAGCCTGCTTCGCCCTCTCCTCTTGCCTGCCACTCCCCCTGCTTGTGCTCTCTCTTTCTGTCAAATAAATAAATAAAATCTTAAAAAAAAAAAAAAAATGAAATTGACTTGACTTTCCCCCGCCAACAAATGTTTCCGAGTGCCTGCCATATTAAGACATTTTTTTAGAAGTACAAGTCTTGCTCCAGAAAGATCTGAACATTAATTCAGCTAAAGTGTTTTTTTTTTTTTAAACATTTTATTTATTTATTTGAGAGAGAGAAAGCACAAGCAGGGGCGGAGGAAGAGAGAGAGAGGGTGAAGCAGACTGTCTGCTGAGTGGGAAGCCCGATGTAGGGCTCCATCCCAGGACCAAAAGATTGTGACCGGAGCCAAAGGCAGACGCTTTAACGGACTGAGCCACACAGGCACTTCCAACTAAAGTGATCTTAACCAGGTTGATGTAATGGATATTGCTATTGTAAAAACAAACAGCGAGAGATCTTTAATCATCTACATGTCCCTGTCTGTATGAGTCAAGAATATAAGGTACATGCAAACATGTTTCACCATTAGGAAAATTAAGAACAAGGTTTATTAATTACTTCCATCTAGTCTTTCAATGAAAATCAGCAATAAACCTTATGAAAAGTTCTCTGAGTGAAAATGGTAAAAAATATTACTAGTTCCAGGGGAGATCCAGTGGTTATCTCGTAAAATGTGATCTTAAAACAGACATACAATCCCTTTGCATTTTAGCTGTTCTTTCTTTTTTTTTTCCGTCTCAAAGATTTTACTTTTTTTTTTTTTTTTTTTTTTTAAGATTTTATTTGACAGATCAAAAGTAGGCAGAGGGGACGCCTGGGTGGCTCAGTTGGTTAAGCCGCTGCCTTCGGCTCAGGTCGTGATCCCAGGGTCCTTGCTCAGTGGGGAGCCTGCTTCTCTCTCTGCCTCTACCTGCTTGTGTTCTCCCGCACGCTCTCTCTCTCTCTGACAAATAAATAAATAAATAAAATCTTAAAAAAAAAAAAAAGTAGGCAGAGAAGCAGGCAGAGGTGGGGGGAGGGGGAAGCAGGCAGAGGTGGGGGGAGGAGGAAGCAGGCTCGCTACTGAGCAGAGAGCCCGACACGGGGCTCGATCCCAGGACCCTGGGATCATGACCCTAGCCGAAGGCAGAGTCTTTAACCCACTGAGCCACCTAGGCACCCCCATTTTAGCTGTTCTGATAAAGACTTCATTAATCATCATACAAGTCCAAACTAAGATACATTCTTTTTTTTTTTTTTTAAAGATTTTATCTATTTATTTGACAGAGATGACAAGCAGGCAGAGAGGCAGGCAGAGAGAGAGGGGGGAAGCAGGCTCCCTGCTGAGTAGAGCCCGATGTGGGGTTCGATCCCAGGACCCTGGGATCATGACCTGAGCTGAAGGCAGAGGCTTTAACCCACTGAGCCACCCAGGCGCCCCCAAACTAAGATACATTCTACAAAAACGACTGGCCTATCTGTACTCTTCAAAAATATCAACGACATCAAAAGGCAAAGTTAGACTAAAAGAATTGCTCCAGATTAAAGGAAACTAAAGACATGACAAATAAATGTAGTATGTGATTCTGGATCAGGGGTAAGGACAGTATGGGAGGAATATGCTATTAAAAAAAAAATCACATTAGCATATTTATAGTTAATTCATGAAAGTAGTTCTGTTTCCTTAATCTGATAATTGTGTTGAGGTTATCTAAGAAAACGCCCTTAGCAAATGCATCTTAAGCATTTATACATCGAAACAAGAGTCTACAACTTACTCTCAAAATAATCAGCAATAAGAAACGGGCAATAGCAAGCTGGCACAAGAAATCAAAACCAGCCACAAGAATTCCAGATGCCTCTAGTAAAAGTTCATTTCTTTTAATATCAGACAGAAGATATAGGTAGAATGACATCTCACTGAAGATTCCTATAGAATGTTCTAGAATGGGATAAGTGCATGTCTTTAAGGCCAGCAGGTAATTCTCAAAAGGGTGAAGCTAATCTTGTAATTAAACATAATTTCCCCCAACGCATATAGAGAACACTCATTCAGTGGTGAAAGTAAGGTAAAAATTACTTAAGTCAAACAGCATTTTTATAAAACATGATTAAACTGCTAAGGTTGCCCCTAACAAATTGGCTTCAACTGCTCACCCTTCCGGTAATTGTGGCGAAAGACGTGAAAGGCATAGAGGAGCTCATAGTAATTGTGAGTCATAAGGTCCACAGCTCGTGCGCGTGATTCAATTATTGCCACAACCTAACGAAGGGGAAGCAATCAGATATCAAAGTTAGTAGGGAGCATGACAACCACCACAGCTGTGTCCAGTCATCAGCGGACAACTAAAATTACCTCGTTATGCAGATTTACATAAGGAAACTCTACAAGATCCTGTAGCTGTGAGCGTTCACAAAGAACTACCACCAGCTGCCGCAGACAATCTAACTGCCTATGAGGAAAAAAATAAAGGGACATGAGGACAAACTGTCTCAGTGGATTAAACAAGGCTGGTAAATTGTCTTTAAAAAAGACTGGGCTTGACTTACCTGCTAGAATCAGGAATTTGGGTTAAGGCTTCATATGCTTGGCTATTGTGACCCAAATCCAAATGATGTTTGAAAATGCATGTCCTCAAGGTAGCCTAAATGTCAAATAGAGGGAAAAAGAACAATGGCAATTAAAATGCCACATCCCTGCCAAATCCGAAGGGAAATAACTAGATTATAGTTAGTTCTTACCTGACTTTTCCAGTCACCACCTACTTCAGTTAATATTGATGAAGCCAACTGAATAACCAGCTCAGGCAAGCCAACAACATCTAGTAGACGCAAAACCTGAGGAGAAACAGGAGTTTCCATTAAAATTAATATGGTAGTGTACTTCAAACTGAAATAGGAATTAATCAGATAACTAGTTAAGATGAAGATTAAATCAAAGACATTGACTATAAGACAGGATTATTTGGTTACTATTTGACTTTCCTTTAGGGGCGCCTGGCTGGCTTAGTCGGAAGAGCATGCGCCTCTTGATCTCGGGGTCGTGAGTTCGAGCCCCACAGTGGGTGTAGAGATTACTTAAAAAAAAAAAAAAAAAAAAAAAAAAAAGACTTTCCTTTAGATTCTACTGTCAAATAACAGGCTGTAAAATTTCCTATTGGGTCTTTTACGTTCAATGTTTAGTACATAGTGGGTACTCAGTATTTGTTGAAGGAACACACTATATTTCACTGCTAGTAACTATTTAGTAACTCCTAGTAACTAGTAACTAAACTAGTAACTCCTAGTAACTATTTAGGTCACAGATGAATTTAAAGCCCAGAAAATAAATTGCCACCATAGCCTTATAAACCCCTGAAGAGAATAATGTTTGAGATAACCCATTTCTAAACAAGATAGAACAGTGCTCTTCAAACTTTTTTGATTGTCCACTCTATTAACAATGTCTGGGTACACATGTGCACATGTATTTTACTTATGTACACACAGCTCTCTAATTTATGTTTAACACACTCAACTTATGAATTTATAGAAGATGAAATAGATAAAAATAGTTTTGAATTATTTTTATTAGTACTTATTTATTCTTTTCTTTATTAATAGTATACAACACCTTTTTATTTTGGGTGCTTAGTTTTTATTTTATACTTTTTCTTGAAATATAACATATATTTAGAAATGTACATAAATTCTAGATACACAGCTGACTGAATGTTCACAAAGTAAACATATCCATGTAACAAGCACCTAAAATAAGAATTAAAACATAGCAGCATTCCAAAGCTCCCAGGTGCCTCCTTCCAGCCACTTCTGACTTTTACTTGTTGTTTTTAATTTCACGGAAATCCAATCTTATGGTATGTATTTTTTTTTGTGTTTCTCTTACTTTGCTTAACATGTTTATAAGACTGATCTGTTATTATATGCAGGATTTCCTTTCATTGCTGTGGTATTCCATTCAAAGAATATACCATAATTTATCGATCCATCCAGTCAATGGACACTTGGGTTTCCAGTGTATGAGTTTTATAAATACCTGCCTGGATCATAATTGCACATCGTTTTGGTAAATACGTACATATTTCCGGATATATTCAGAATTGGAATAACTAGGTCATAGGGTATATCAATGATTGCAGCTAGTAAATATTAACAGTTTTTCTTCTTAAAGATTTTACTCATTTATTTGTTAGAGAGAGAGAGAGATAGCACAGCAGGGGGAGTAGCAGGCAGAGGGAGAAGCAGGCTTCCTACTGAGCAGGGAGCCTGATGTAGGAGTAGACCCCAGGACCCTGGGATCATGACCTGAACCGAAGGCAGATGCTTAACCAACTGAGCCACTCAGGCACCCCCCAACAGTTTTTCAAAGTGGTTGTAACCAATTCATACTTCCTTACAGGTGATTAGGATACATTTAATGCCTTGATAATTTTCTTTCCTTCTTTTTTTTTGGCGGGGGGGGAGGGAGATTTTATTTATTTATATATTTATTTGAGAGAGAGCAGGAGCAGAGGGGAAAAGGAGGAGAGGGAGAAGCAGACTCCCAGCTCAGCAGGGAGCCCCATGTGGGACTCGTTCCCAGGACCCTGGGATCATGTCAAAGGCAAAGGCAGACACTCAACCTACGGAGCCACTCATGTGCCCAATAATTTTCATAGTTTCATATTATCTTGAGTTGACATTTTAATTCAAGGTACACTTACTTATATTTTAAAATAGCATTCCTGAGAAGTCCAACTGTTATCAGCATTCTTGTCAGTTCTGATTATAGACTGTTACTGTTTTTACCTTGCAATATGGCTGATGAAGAGCCTGTATCGAAGGGAGAAGTATCAGCCCTATATTGTCCTCATTTGCTTGTACTTTCTTAATCTGGCTTCTCTGAAGGAATTTTTAAAAAAATTGTGGAGGTGATTTTTATTAAAATGAAGCAATATCATGTGTAAATCAATTTAACTGGGCAAACATAATCTACTGAAATCAAATGGACTAGTGTAGATGCCCCTCTAAACGTGCGTCCCAGCTATGACACCCTCCCACTCTCTTCAGATATCTACCTTGAGACTAAATGACAAGTGACCACGTGGTAAAGGACCACATAAGAGCACCAGAGTTGATCCTTATATTAAACATTAGCATATCTTTTTTTTTTTTTTTTAGAGGTTTTATTTATTTGACATAAGCAGAGGGAGTGGGAGAGGGAGAAGCAGGCTTCTGCTTTCTAGGCAGGGAGCCCGATGTGGGGCTCGATCCCAGGACCCTTGGATCATGACCTGAGCCGAAGGCAGCTTAACCGACTGAGCCACCCAGGTGCCCCAAACATTAGCATATCTTTATTTCTTCTGTGAGAGTTCTAGTATTTTCTTCCCAAGACCCGCTTTGGGGTCCATTGGAGCAGTGATTTTTCATGTTTTTTCAATCAGTAAGTCTCTTCTGATGAAAGATATAGAACTTCTCCACAGAAAAAATACAAGCATCATTTTGCACACAATTTCAGGGGATTTACCAATTCCTCAAATCTAGCCAGCCTCGATTAAAAATCCTTAGAATTCGGGGTGACCGGCTGACTCGGTGGAGTGTGCAACTCTTGATTTTGGGGTTGTTGAGTCTGAGCCCCACAGTGAGTTTGGAGATTACTTAAAAACAAAAAACCTGGGGCGCCTGGGTGGCTCAGTCAGTTAAGTGACCAAGTCTTGATTTCAGTTCAGGTCATGATCTCAGGGTCATGAGATCAAGCCCCTTGGCAGGCTCCATGCTGAGCCTGGAGCCTGCTTAAGATTCTTTCCCTCTCCCTACCCTGCTCATGTGCTTTCTCTCTCCAAAATAAATAAATAAAATAAATCTTGAAAAAATCCTTCAAATTCAAAATAATTTTCTCATCAGAAGGATGTGGATGGTTATTAAGAACTACAAATCTATTTCAGTAAAAATTCATCTATCTTGCGGTGCTGGTTGGCTCAGTCAGTATAGCATGTAACTCTTGATCTCAGGGTCATGAATTCAAGCCTCACAATGGGTGTAGAGCTCACTTAAAAAAAAAAAAAATCATTTGTCTCTTTTACAAGCAAGGAACAAAATGGTTATGCCTGTCTCTGTCGCATTTTTCTTTTTGGTGGGAAATTCAGGTAACAACAAATAGTTACCTAAAGCCTAAACATCAAGCATGTTTAAATGTTGTGGTAACAGATACAGAGACTTCAATGAAATGAGGCTTGAGGCTTGACTCTCTGGGAAAAGGGAAATAGCAGGTAGAAAGGTCTTGAGGGGAACAGAGTGTACGCCTGGCTTGCATGAGATAGTAAGCACACCACTCTTTCTAGAACTGAATGACCAGAGAAAAAACTGACGGGAAGAAAGGTCAGGAGGGACACCGAGGTCCAAATCTTAAACTAAGGCTAAATACAGTATTCCAAGTTAATTCCTTGAGCTTTAGGCAAGACTAGTATCAATAAAGTTCTGATGACCAGGCTAACAAACTGGTATCATGATGGGAATTTCACTTAAGTTAAAAACACTTACCTATTTTATTAAAATACACATTTCTTTAATTTCTCCAGGCAAATTCGTTTCTCTTCTCTTGGAAGTTCAGGGAACGATTAAATTTTTACATTACTTTTCTTCCCAAGTATCAAAACAATGATTTCAGATACATTTTTACACAGGGTGGTTTAAGAAGGACCAAACCACATCATAATGTACCTTATCATAATACTGCATCTTGGGGGTGGACACAATCTCCCCATCCTCTGAGCGAATCAAGCGATCCAAGAATTCCTCTTTGCCCACCTCAGATGCTGCATGGCGGAAGCAATCCAGAGCCTGGAGAAATAAAAGAATACAAAATGACTTACAATGAACTGTTCTAGCTGCTTAAAAGTCACGGATGTGGAGGATGGGGGAGGGGAGGGCGGGGCGGGGGAAGGGCGGGCTGGTTTCAGGTGCTAAAGGAAAGCCAAAAAAGAAAAATCAAGACTTGGCTACATTTACAATGTCTGCCATTCTAAATTCTATTTGACACATTATTTAATATTTTTCTTTAACTTATCTCACTTTTTAACTTAAATGCTATTAAAAAGTTAACTTTAATAAGAAAATTGATGGATAAATATACAGTAGCATAGTAACATGTTAACATTTGCAGAATTTGAGTGGTGAGTATATGATTGTTTAAGTGTTTAAACTTTCCTGTATGTTTGAAAATTTACATAAACAGGATGTCAGGGAACAAATTAGAAAGGTAAACTTTGGGGCGCCTGGGTGGCTTGGTGGGTTAAGCCTCTGCCTTTGGCTCAGGTGATGGTTTCAGGGTCCTGGGATCGAGCCCCGCATCATGCTCTCTGCTCAGCAAGAAGCCCCGCCTCCCTCTCTGCCTACTTGTGATCTCTAATAAATAAATAAAATCTTAAAAAAAAAAAAAGACAGAAAGGTAAACTTCCATAATGAGGGTGAGAAAGCAGCATAAAATTTAAAAAGTGTATGATGAAAACATGTAACTAATAAATCTGATTTACAAAATTCATCCCTAAAAACACCAACACAGAGGCAAAAGGGTTTTAATGCCTTCTTCTTCATGTTTTCCCATGTTCTAACTAATTTGCAAAGCACATGAAAGCTGAACAATCCCCATATGGCTCTTGCTGGTACTAAGCGTCTTTATTATCTAGAGGATTCCACGCCTCCCATCCCCCTAACCTAGTTAAGTGGAGACTGTGTCCTCTTTGCACTGAAGTTGGTTCATCATTCAAATGCAATTTACCTTCTGTCCCTCTCCTGTAACCAGGTAGCACCGTCCCAGCATAAATCGACAGGAACCAACATTGACTTGACACCAGGGACGTAGCAGTTGAATATAATCCTTAAAGGCATAAAAGGTGCTTTCTGATTAGAAAATAAATATAAGGAGATAACCACTCCCAAGTTCTTCAAAGACGGAAAGAAGACAGTGGTCAATCAACACAAAAGGTGTATTTCCTGAAATCATCTGGAAATTAAAATCTAATCCTGTTAATCTACTCTTGTATTAGGTTAGATACTTAAAAAAAAAAAAAAAAAAAAAAAGCAAACAGGACTCTAATAACACCATTACATGTAAACACACATACACTTTTCTGACTTAACAATTTTCAACTTTTGTATTTACTGGTTTAATGACTAAATTCCTTTAAAGGATTTATATGAAGACAATGGTATGTTTGTTTTAGTATAAAGAGAACCTAACAGGATTAAACAAGCAAAACAAGATACTCTAGAAAAAAAACATTAGGAATGACATGTCAAGAAAGAAGAAAATGTCTTTGAGGCATGTTTTGGTGCACTCAAGTTTAAATTATTGTGGTTCTTATTATTAGCCAATTAAAATGCAGATAACATTTACAAAGGAAAAAGTTTCTGAAATCCCATTCTTTACCAGAATGATTAAACCTGAAATATTCAATTGCACTCACCTGCAATTGTACATACTGACAATTTCCCATCAAACATTCCAGAAAGAGACATCCGGGATTGCTAGGCCATCTAGTCACTGGATAAGGAGATTTTTTTTACTTTTTTGGCAAACATACATACGTGTATGTGTGTATATACACACATATTGGATATCAAAGTCCATGCAATGACTTAATTTTTAATTTATTTATAAATAATTTTTAAATTTTTAAATAAACATATAATGTATTATTAGCCCTGGGGTACAGGTCTGTGAATCTCCAGGTTTACACATTTCACAGCACTCACCATAGCACATACCCTCCCCAAATTGACTTAATTTTTAAAAAAGAAGGTAAAGAGAAGGTGGCAGAGCACATGTTCTTATATTAGATGAATATGGTTTGAAGTTTATATACTAGAAGCCTCGTCACCTAACTCAGAACTCAATTAACTATGGGCTAAACCATGTATTTCATCCCTGGGCAACCACTTCCAACTCTGATACACTGCACATACTGGTGGCGCCACTGGACGCCCAGCATCTACCATAGTGTCTGAGATACAGAGCCATTCAATAAATACTTGAGGAACATATAACGTTTCAAAAGAGATCTAGGTTTTAGGCACCCAATCTCATTAAGAATCTTCATTATACAGGGAGAATAAGAGCCTTAGGCTATTTAGACAGAAAACACGTTTTAACTGGCTTTTATTATTTTTTTTAAGATTCACTTATTTATGAGAGAGAGAGAGAGAGAGAGAGAGAGAAAGTGAGTGAGTGAGTCAGGGTAGGAGCAGGAGAGGGATGAGCAAATTCTCAAGTAGACTCCCTGCTGAGGGCGGAGCCTGACGCAGGGCTTGGTACCAGGACCCAGACATCATGACCTGAGGCACTGGCCACTTAGCCAACTTATGGAACCACCCAGAAGCCCCTAACTGGCTTTTAAATAAAAGGATACAAAAGCTGCAGTAAATAATTGGTAGTTGCAGTAATCATCTCGGGCCAATTCAACCCAGTTTGGCTCAGAGGTGCCTTTGGTTGAGAGAAGAGATGAGATATGATATGTTTTCTTGCAACTTCTTGGAAGAATAATTCCACAATTGTCTGAGGGCTAGATACTTAAAAAGAAAAGGTTATGACAATCGTCAATTTGTGATAGTAGAGTCAATTTTCAACTAAGATGGTCTACTAACTCATTTTACACTTCTAATAAATAACATTTATTATTTCAAAATATAAGATGCATCATGGGTGTAAGCAACAGCAATATAAGTAAAAGCAGTTATAAAGTATGAAGTACTATACAAATGCAATAAAAAGCCATTTAAATCAACAGTGCACTCATTTCTTTTTCTTTTCACTGATTTCACTATACCTAAGCGTCTTTGGGAGTATTTACTCTAAATATGGTCTCCAGATTCCAAGATTTATATATCAAAATAATGCAAAGCAAATTCTCCAGAATGGTTCTTAAATATGAGAGATGATGCCTTTTAAATATTTATTAAGATTACAAAAGCTACCATGAACTTAGTAAATTTTAGAAATAATTTTGTTGAATTAATCACCAGAGCATCAATATACAATAGAAAAGCAGCAATATATACATACATATGTATATATATTTTTAAGATCTTGATTTATTTGACAGAGAAAGATATAGTGACAGAGGGAACACAAGCAGGGGGAGTGGGAGAGGGAGAAGCAGGCTTCCAGATGAGCAGGGAGCCTGATGTGGGGCTTGATTCCAGGACCCTGGGTTCATGACCTGAGCCAAAGGCAGACTAACGACTGAGCCACCTGGGTGCCCCCATATATATGTTTATATATGCAATACCCTTAGTTTATGCCTGATTTGGGCTGCCTGGGGTTTCATGGACTCCTTTTGCAGCCCTCAGGCCACAGCTTGCTTATGAACCTCCCCAACAGCAGAAGTGGCAAAGGATCTGTTTAATGAATACCCAATAAATGCCAAATTTAAAATCAAATGCATACAGTCTGGTCCTTACCAAACTTATTTGCCATTACAGCACCAGAGTCCGTCAGTTCCAGCACTGACAAGTGTTGGAGATTGGACTCCCTGTTGAGAACAGAGAAAAAGAGAGCAGTTCTACAAAAATACTACTACAAGTCTCCCAATGACATTGTTAGTAAGTTGTACATAAAAGCTCTATGGAAAGCATATTACCAAAGAGGATAGTTTATCTTATTGAAAGTGTACTTCTTCTAAGTAATGGATTCTCCTTTTTCTTTTGGTTATAAAGCAGCTTGGCCTACCTTTCCTAACTAGTTATGTTTTTGTGTGTGGTCTAACTTGCCCTGTGACCTCATCTATTTGGCCTTCAACAGGATTTATCTTTATATTAAACACACACACACACACACACACACACACACACACACACACACAACAATGGTACACCTGAAACTCATGTAACACTGTTCTGTCAACTCTACATCAATTTTAGAAAAAGCATTAAAAAATGGGTGGTTAGCAAAAAAACTATCTCTCAACAGTTTCTTAGAAAAAACAAATTTTAGAAATTGTGTGTTTTCAATTTCCACTTAAGAATAAACATTTTTTCTTTTCAGAAAACCACATATATAATAACGTATATCTAGTATTTTGATCCTTTTTAGAAACTGCCTTCAACCTTTGGAAATTGAAGCAGCTAAACGCTCTGAATTTTATAGGCAAATCATGGAACTGCATAATGTTTACAATTTTTTTAAAGACAATGAAAAAAAAAAAAACCAAACTCGTACTTTATTTTAAAAATAACCAGAATAATGAAACTCACAGTGTGTCAACTGGAACATCAGTTGCCAAGCATTGACTTCCCCACTTAATGAGATAATAAGACAAGAGTAGAGGAGTTGTTCGGTGTAGTAGGTCTTGCTGGTCTTGAATGAGCTGACCAGCTCCCAAGATCACCTGTACATGACGGGTGGGTGGGTGAGACCATACATAGCGATTAGTGATGAAAACTCTTAAAGTTTGGGTGGAGGTAAAATTTAAAAACAAAAAACAAAAAACACAGTTACAAAGGGCACACACAGAAAGCAACATATATACGTAAAGGCTACACACCTAAATTTTAGGGTAGCAAAAATATCTACCCAAAGATTTAACAGTACAAAAATGTTGATGGTGAAAGAGAAAACAAAAGTGTAACTTTCACTGAATCTGCGGGCTCAGAATTTAAGAACAGGAACAGGGAAATCTAAGCCCTTATGTGGATAAAAATAGTTATGAACATTACAGGAGAATTTGGAAATACCACCAAAAGCCTTAAAAATGTGCATAGGGAGGCACCTGGGTGGCTCAGTGGGTTAAAGCCTCTGCCTTCAGCTCAGGTCATGATCTCAGGGTCCTGGGATTGAGCCCCGCATCGGGATCTCTGCTTAGCAGAGAGCCTGCTTCCTCCTCTCTCCCTCTCTGCCTGCCTCTCTGCCTACTTGTGATCTCTGTCAAATAAATAAATAAAATCTTAAAAAAAAAAAAATGTGCATAGGTTGTGACTAATCAATTCGAGTTTTGAGAATTTATCTCAGAAATATGGTAGAGGTGTATGGATATTTATAGGTATGAGGAAGAAACTGGCAACAACCTGGATGGCCACAAATGTGACTGGTTGAATAAAACTGTACTAGGTTAACTATTAAAAATGATTTTGTAGTAGAATACTTAATGACATGTTAAAATGCTGATTAGCTGTGTGAGGTAGAATAAAAACAATCAGATTACAAAAACACCATGTAGCATATCGTAATTCTAGAAACAAACAAAACGTTTGAGAAAAAAGGGTCTACACCAAAATGTTATCCCAGTTGTCACTGGGTCAATTACAGATGAGTTTTAATTTTTCTTGTTTACAGAGGCTTACATATAAGGGTTCTATAATGAACATCTATTCTATACTTAGAAAAAAAATGGTTATAATTAACAAACAAAAATCCCAATAAAAACCCCTGAAGAAATGTAAGACTGCAAAGACTGAAAAGAACTCACTAATGGCTGCCCTAAGTACCAGCCTCTCAGGAAAGGCCCCTGTATCTCCCTAGTGGTCCTAAACAAATCATCTTCCAAAATGTCCTCCTTATTTTTACCTGAAATTCTACCATTATCAACATATTTGAGTTAATAAATTCTGATTTGAAATATATAAATAGCTCTGGGAGTCCCAAAGGCCTTGAAGTTCTTTTTACATTAACATGAGTTAGTGAGCCAGACTACTCCCTTGTCACGCTTGGATGAAATGACCAACTGAGAGACAAGTGGAGCTCCTGCCAGAAAGGCATTCTCCAAACATTTAGTAGTGTGAGACAAGAGTTGGGTGGCCTAAGATTAGGATGAAGAGGAAGCACAGAATGGAGCTGGGAGGACCCCAAGGTGGCACAGTTGGTTGAGAGTCTGATCACATCGTGATCCCAGGGTCATGACATGGAGCCCTGAGGTGGGCTCCAGGCTGGGCATGGAGCCTCCTCGAGATTCTCTCTCTCCCTCCCAGCCCCCCACCTGTGCACATGCTATCTTTCTCAAATAAATACATATATCCTAAAAAAGAATGTGTTTAGGCTAAATTTTGTACTGCAGAAGTAGAATTCCTTTTCTTCTTCCTTTCTCCTCCACACTAAATGGTACCCTACTATCACATGCAAAGTAGTTACTAACAATACTAAAATTTAGAGCCACCCTGGGAAATTTCCCCACCGCTATACATACAAAGATTAACTGCAAATTAACCTGCTTCACATATGTTCTTTTTTAAAAAGCTTATTTAATTTTTTAAAAAGTAGGCTCCATGCCCAGTGTGGAGCCCAATGCAGGGCTTGAACTCATGACCCTGAGATCGAGACCTGAGCTGAGATCAAGAGTCTGACACTTAACCAACTGAACCACCCAGGCACCCCTATTTACTTTTAAGTAATCTCTATACCCAACATGTGACTCAAACTCAAGAGCTGGATGCTCTTCTGACTGAGTGAGCAGATGGCCCATGTAATGTATGTTTTTTATTTTTTTTAAAGATTTTACTTAATTTATTAATTTTATTTATTTATTGGACAGAGAGAGTGCGCCCACACAAGCAGGGGGAGAAGCAGGCAGAGGGAGAGGGAGAAGCAGGCTCCTGTAGAGCAGGGAGCTCAACATGAGGCTCCATCCCAGGACCCCAGCATCATGACCTGAGCTGAAGGCAGACACTTAACTGACTGGGCCACCCCAGCGTCCCTGTCATGTATTTTCTTAATCTGCATTTTAGACACTCACTACAGGTCAAATGTAGGTGACAGAGCAGCGAACAAAGACAAAAGTCTGCACATTCTGCTCTGTGTGAGGTTTTTTTTTTTTTTTTTTAAAGATTTTATTTATTTATTTGACAGACAGAGATCACAAGTAGACAGAGAGGCAGGCAGAGAGGGAGAAAGAGGAGGAAGCAGGCTCCCCGCCGAGCAGAGAGCCTGATGCGGGACTCGATCCCAGGACCCTGAGATCATGACCCGAGCCGAAGGCAGAGGCTTTAACCCACTGAGCCACCCAGGCACCCCTTTGTGTGAGTAGGTTTTACAAGTTTCCCTCAGGCAGTACTTACAGCATCGCCCAGCCTCATTAACAGATGTTGTAATATCAAAAGGTCTCGGCAGATGAGGAAGCGAGTACTGGCAATTTTACACACACCTCTGCACACAATACACGCTGCTGTGTTGCTACCATACAGCTGGGAAAGATTCATTCGAATATTCAAAGGCTGAGCTATAATGAAGAGGGGAAAAAAAAGGAAAAGAAGTTAAAAGGAGTTAAATCGTTTTCTCTAAATCAAAGAGACACGTTTGTAGTCATTCACCTGGATTGAACCCCTTTTCCATTTCCACTTCTGTCTCATAGTCCATTTCCCGCACAAGTAGCCCAATGGCCTGGATTGGGTTCTTGATCTCTTGCAGTTTACTGCAAATATCCTCCATTACATTTTCTCTGGAAGGACAATCAGAAAACTATTACTACTGAGAATACGTAACAAAGACTCTATAAATCCTATACGCTTAGGGCTCTATGAAACAGGAAGACCAAATACGCAATAAGGGAGTGGAGATAATCACTCTGGCATACAAGATACTTTAACTTCATATAGCAAATTTTTCCTCATTCTTTTAGAAATGACAGACAAAATGCATGTGAGAAAATACTTTTATGTTTTAGAATTTATAGCTCAGTTAGTAGTTAATAGAGCATAATCCATGAGTCTGCTTCCAGATCTGAATTCATGTGTTACATTTCCTGTTTAAAAGCAGAGACACCTATTCAGAATTACAGCAACTCATTTTAACTTCAAACCACTACTTTGCATGGACTTGAATGTAATTAAAAACTTGATGCTGGCACTAAAATTTGCTAAATTTCTATTAGGAAATGCACTTTACCCTAAATTCTCCTTACACATCAATAGTGATCAAATCTTCCAGAATCTGTTCTGCAGCCTTTTCTGGAGACTGTAGGTTGTAACAGCTCATTTCCATCACTGCTGACATATCCACAGTTACTGACTCTCCAATCAGCCGAAGGCATTTTATAAGACACATGACATCCCGAGCAACATCCACATCTACGAGTAAGAGAGAGTTAACATTCATGCCTCAAGCCAATGAAGAGCCACTGATTAATATTATACTAAAATAAAATATCCATCTGAGGTCTTGGAGATGCTCAGGCCTCTTCAGTTTTCCTCACAGTATCTATACTGTGGTAAATTGACTAGGAAAATCGAAGTTTTTTTTTGCATCCACTTGAAACAAAGCATAGGGCTCATGGAGGAAGGGACTTAAATATGGACACAGTAAGTATTATTACCATCAGATATAGCTGCCTCATCCTCTGCCAAAAGGTTCTCATCCGGCAGGAGATACAAATGATCCACTAAGGAGGAAGGCACAAGGAAAGACAGGTACCCCTGGAAATACAAATCTTCCAATTACACTTTTTTCAATGAATGTTTACAGGTATAAAAAAATTGAGACCTGAATCTTATGATAAGGAAACACCAGACACATCCAAGCCAAGAGACACTCTATAAAACAATAGGTATAGTCAAAAAATGTCAGTGTCATCAAAGACAAAGAAAGGCTGACAAAAGCTCAAGATTAAGCTAAATAAACATGACAACCAAATATATCCAAGAGCTTAGATTGGATCCTAGATCAGAGGAAAAATTATGGGCATAAGTGGTAAAATCAGAATGTAACAGTACAATATCATATAAATAACAAATTACCTGATCTTTTAAATTGTGCTGTGGTTATGTAAGAATACACTGTTCTTAAGATACACAGTAAAATATTTAAGGATAAAAGGGCATAATGTCTGTGACTAACTCTCAACTGGCTCAAGAAGAAAAATATGTATGTATAAAAGGAAGGAAAGCAAATGGAAGTTAACAAACGAATCTGGGTGAAGGGTATACAAACGTTCTTTGTGCTACTCCTGTAACTCTTTAAAATTTGAAATCACTTCAATACATAATAAGGTAAATAAAGTAGAATGCAAGAAAATTAAAAATATTAAGGAAGACTATCTAAATATAAATGAACTATAATTCTGAAAGAAAAAAAAAAATACAAAGCCCTAAAAAGTAACTACAACATTTGATAGACTGATAGTTTGGAAGATCTGCAGATGCATCTAAAGGAGTTCTTCTACATGCTTTAGCTCCCTTACTTTTTTCAGTAGGCACACCATGTTTGTGTGTGGATTCAAATGCAGGGCAAGAGGATGAGAGAGGGCTTCTTGGTACTGAAGACAACAGGCATAGAACTTGCACCAGAATTCCTGTTGTAAATTTCGAAATTCCTCCTGGGAAAATTCATATTCTGTTACACTTCCTTGGAGCTGGCAAAGAAGAAAAAGGGGGAAAAGAAGAGAGAGAGAGAGAGAAAAATTCTTAAAACCATTTGGGATCTTTCTTCCCCAAAACATAACTGTCTAATATCATTTTACTAAGTTAGAGCCAAATGAATATCCCTTACGCATTACACACCATTGACTACATATGCATACACACCATTGACTACATATGCATACATATGTAGTCAATATACATATATATAAAGATATTTTATATATATAATTTTCAAATTAAAAGGTTTAAACATTTATACTTCCTACTTACAAGGTCCAGTGAACAATTTGAACAATTCCTCAGTACCAATCTACCCTGTACCAAGAGATTATCATTCTTTCTCTACCCAAACCTCACCTCACTTTCAACAGCTAAAGTGACTTCTTTCTTTATTTCACTCCAGGAAAGATCTAAATTCCTCTCAGTTCCTCGGCAGAAAATCTAAAATTAAAAGAGACATTTTAGAGTATTATATACTAACCAAAACTACATGAAAAATACTTGAGTTTAGAAGGACTGGGCCAATACAGTTATATAGCAGAAACTGAACATGCCTAAACAACTCATCTATATCTAATACTGCAAATAATTACTGTATATGAAATCATAGCAAGTTTGAAATAATTTTCTTTTTTTAAGAAAGTTATTTCTGTAGACCAGAAAAAACAACAGAAATCCACGAATCTGTCAGAATTATAATAGGGTATATAATAGGATAAGCTGGATTACAAAAAAGCAGGAAAAAAAAAATCCCCCAAACCCTGAAAGGCTATTATTACTCAGCCAGAAGGAAGATATGAAATGATGCTAAAAACACACACCCATGACTGGCACAAAAGCCCGTCAGAGTAGTGTTGAGGCTGGTCACTCTAATAGGAATGACTCTCCTCAAGGAGAGCATTTAATAAATGCCTTAGTGAATATTTAACATTTCAGTGTACAAGAGATAATATAAGACATATACATTTAATTGTTAATAGGGAAGAAGTCAGATGGGATGAAAAGAAAAACACCTTAGGAGAAAGTGACCGTGTCACCCTGAAGTTTTAGCAGAGAGAAAGCAAAAACATGCAAGAGCCAGATATTTAAGAATTTATGTAAAAGAAAAGTCAAGGGTCTAGAAATGGTATCACCTGACAGAAAGGAACTGGGTGTATTTAATCTGGAGAAAGACAAGAGGGAAAGATTCCTAAAATATTTGACTAGTTGCTTTCTAAAACAGAGACATGTTCTACGACGTCCCAAGAGAGAGAACCTGCCAAAAGGACAGGGACTAAATTTGATACAATACTGGAAAGAGCATTTATTTTTTATTTTTATTTTTTTACAGGGATAGTGAGAGAGAGAGAGAGAGAGAGAGAGAGAGAGAGAGAGAAAACGAGCAGGGAGGACAGGAAGAAGCAGGCTCCCCGCTTAGCAGGGAACCCCACATGGGGCTCAACCCCAGGACCCTGGGAACATGACCTGAACCAAAAGCAGACACTTAATGGACTGAGCCATCCAGGTGCCCCTAGAAAGAGGTTTTAATGACACAGCTCTGGAAAAATAACTCACAAAAGACCAGTGAGAAACTGATTACTGGAGGCAGAGACAACTGGAAGTTGTTGGAAAAGCCTCAGAAGGTATTTCTTTGTGTGGAAGGTCAGGTGAGGAGATTCTGAGGGACCTTTCAATTCTCTGAGTGATTATTCTATTTTTAATCCACAAAGTTAATGGCAATTTAAGTAAACCAAAGTGACTTTAAAGTAAAGAATCCTTTTGTGACGCATTAATTATCTCTTAAGGCATGTGACTTTGGAGATTAGATTTTTAGAGTTTTTTTTGGAATGTGAACTAAGTCAGACCTTCATGGTATTAGCAGAAAGATAAAATAGAGTACCATCAAAGCTAACCAAGAAAACATTTTAAATTTCTTTCAGGTACTGAGATTACATGCAGGATATTATGATATATTTTTACAATAATGTAGGCACAGATTTCTCTTTTTACTACTAGTCTCTAGGAAAGAACTCACAGCTCTACCTCCCTGTTGGGAGTCTTACTTAACGGAAAAAAACATTTAAAAAATTACACTAAGAGCACATGTATCTACAACTGCAAAAATACATATGGTGTTGAGTGTATATGAAATAACAAAAATAATAATTATTAATTATACAATGATAGTGACAAAGTAAGAAATAGTCTGAAATAAACATTAACTCTTTTCTTGCTGACCTGTAAAGCTTTACATAAAGCTGCTTTTATGAATCGTCCTGGTGTAAATAGATTCTGCAAATACATCTCCTGTTAGAATAGAAAACAAAAATTAATGTCATTCTAAATAGATAAAATTTGGGAAAATTTGAAGGAAGAAGTCATCACATCAGCACCAACATTTGAGTTTCCATTATATGAATACAGCCTTTCTATATTTGAGCAATACCAAGTACTAGAGCAGTTCTATCCTTTCACATTGAGAAGATTGTAGTGTCTCTGCGTTAACTAGGCATACTATAATGAAATCAGTGTTTTTTTTTTTTTTAAAGATTTTATTTATTTATTTGACAGACAGAGATCACAAGTAGGCAGAGAGGCAGGCAGAGAGAGGGGGAAGGGGGAAGCAGGCTCCCCGCTGAGCAGAGAGCCCAATGCGGGGCTCGATCCCAGGACCCTGAGATCATGACCTGAGCTGAAGGCAGAGGCTTTAACCCACTGAGCCACCCAGGCGCCCCTCAGTATGTATCTCATTGGAGTACTTCATAGCGTTCCACTGGAAAATGCAGCTTGTCAAATGCCAACCTTAAATGGAAAAGGCGAACCCAATTTATTGGTGATACACACTGGGAAGAGAACAACTAAACTAAAGTGGTTTCTACACCATCCACAAAGTGGCTCACATAGAAAAGGAACCAAGAATAGGCAATACATGTAAAAACAAACAAAAGCCTGCAATAAGTCATCACTAGCAGGGCAATGAAGTAGAGAGGAAAAAATGGGAAGTTTTATGCTGCCTAATTATTTTGTCCCCCCCCCCCTTTTTTTTTAAAGAGTTTATTTGACAGAGAGACAGACAGCCAGAGGGGAACATAAGCGGGGGGAGTGGGAGAGGGAGGAACAGGCTTCCTGCAGAGCAGGGAACCCAGTGTGGGGCATGACCCCAGGACCATGGAATCATGACCTGAGCCAAAGGCAGACGCTTAACGACTGAGCCAGCCAGGCGCCCCATCCCAATTTTTAAATCACATTTGCCAGGAAGTAGTAAACCTGACTGACCTTCATTCAATTTTCCTTCCTCCTACTGAGGTTCTGGGGAATGACCTAGGGCCCATAATCTTCAATTGCATTTTAACATGAAGGTATCATCTGAAAGCTTTTGCTTCTACTTATCCTGATGGTATCTCTGAAAAAGAGGGAGACTGGCCTGTTTTGCTCGCTATTATATTCCCATTTAAAGTTATTTTCTTCATAGCATATACTGGTACCAGAATTTATCTGATTTCTAGGTTACATGCATGTACCAACATGGTTGGTATAGCGGACACATAGTGTTTATGTCTGCCCAGGATCCATTTCCCTTCTTTTACTAACAAATCCCTACCTTTCTCTGGGTAGCCATACCTCTTCTATCCATATCCCCATACTCAACTGACCTCACAGCCTCCATAAGAGCAAGGTGCAGCTTGGTCAGGTTTCTCATGCTAAGCCAGATTATTCTATTCCTTCTGCTCAGAATGACTATGTCAGAAATCAGCACATGGTTCAAGGCTGGTAAACGAGTCTACTTCAGGACCAGGGACAGAGATTCTCTCGTTCCATTGCAGTTAGTAAGTTCATAGAACGCACAGGCTCACGGAGCCTGCCTGAGAATAGACTCAACAAGGAGGAAAGCAGAATATAGACAAAAGAGAGATCAAGCCCTGAAAGCATTGTTCCAGACATGGCTAAAGCCAGGTTCCGCTCAGCTTCTCAGCTGCACAAATCAATACATTTTCGTTTTAAGCTTAAGTCAGGTGGGTTTCTTTCACCTGCAGCTGAAAGAATTCAGACTAATATAACTGACTCTTCTCAGACTAATGATCAGAGTAAATCATCCCATTACATAAGATTTTAACGTTGCTTACTCTGGGGTCTTGATCATCTCTGAGAATGATCTCTTCCTCTGGCAGAGAGTGCATAAAAACCGAATTCCACTGACCTGCAGCATTACTATAGAGAAACAAAAAAAGACCACAGTCTACATTAAAATGGTAACTAAAAGCTTATGCTGTTGATCTATTAAAAAGTTAAAAATAAATAAATAAAACTTATTTTCAGCAGTCTGGCTTTAGAGAAGTACTCTTAACAGTTTAACATACATCTTCCTGAAATTAAAACTCTAACCACAAATCTACAAACAATAGCTATCTGCATTTACTATATATTAGACATTATGCTAAGTGCCGTTAAGGGTATTACTCTTATAAGCCCATGGTAACTCAAAGGATGTATTACCCCCATTTGGCAGATGGAGAAAGTGAGGCTTAGGGGATCTCACAACTACTCAGTTTCACAACTGGACTCAAACTCTCATCTGACACGGAGTTCTCCTTTTTACCATTTTGCTGGACTGCTATCTATAAGGAGTACTCTCATATTTTTTGAGGTGTGACTCCACTGTCTGGGGCAACTATTCCTTTAATTCTGTTCTAGAATAGAAGGTTATGAAGAGCCCCTAAGGTTCAATTAGCTTAATTTCACAGTAAGCTGTATTCCAGGGAAACCTACACAGGTTATTTCAGGGGTTACACAAGTGTTTTATTCAAAATTATTTTTTAATGTGTTTTTTAACTATTGAAACATTTTATACAATTATCATGTACATTACAAGTAGTAGAGACCAAATATACCTAATATTAGAGAGTATCAACATATTAAATTGTGTTACAATTTTATACTCATAAAATACTAGTTTTATATACTGGAGTTCATTATTTTTGGAAAAAAAGGGTTTCCTATTTTAAAAAAGTCTCAAAAACACTATACTTGTGCAATCAATGTCTCTTCTTATGATGAGGAAACTGAGAACTCAAAAGGTCTGTAGTGTGTTTTGAAAGTTGTGGCTGTCAGAAATATTCTGCTCAGAAGCAAAGAAAACTCCCAAGTTGGAAGTATTTTAGGTATGTGCCATTTCTCCAAGAAATATGGTATTTTCTTTATCTCCCTCAAACCCTAAGAATCCTTTGTTTTAAACCCAAGAGATTAAGAAATGACACAAAATGCAAAAGGAGGAATTTTGGAAAACAGTTAACAACAGGCAAATCCAGGGCTGAATCCTTTCAGTGTGAACACCTGACTTTGGTTCTACATAAAAAACTCTGTTTTCTAAATATGAAACTCCCTGGGGTGAGGCAGGATGACAGAGGTAGTGATCCATACTGTTCATAGTTGATGTATTTCACAACAGTTTGGTTTTCAGCATCATGCCACATGGCCCAGATGTCTGTAGAGGTTATGGCAAAGTCAATCAGTGTCTCCTAGGGAGAAATGTGGGGAAAAACGGGTTAAAATAAGAAAGGGCAATAGTTTAGAGTGACTTAAATTTGTATCAGTAGGAGAGGTAAAAACATAAAAACAAAAGATAGTATCACAAGAACTTGGTAAAACCCAAGTGGAATTCTGTTTGCATAGATCATTAAATATTCCATTTTTAGATTTCCATCCCTTTACAACATAGCTGAGTGAGTCAATACTTCTTTCCTGTACTTGTGTGACATGCAAAGGATAATCCAACCTACCTGAGAAGTGAATAGGGAGGAAATGTGATCTAGACTATAGCGGTTATTCTCAGTGCTCACCAGCTGGAAGAGGCAGAACTGTTGAAACATAAGTTAATCATTTATTACTTGAAATAATCAACATGCTACTTTTCTAAGAGTTATGAGCATCCAAAAACCAATTTTTAAAAAAGTGTGGTAAAATATGCATTACATTTATCATCTTACCATTTTTTTAAAATATATTTTATTTATTTATTTGAGAGAGAGGCAGTGAGAGAGAGCATGAGCAAGGAGAAGGTCAGAGGGAGAAGCAGACTCCCCGTGGAGCTGGGAGCCCGATGTGGGACTCGATCCCGGGACTCCGGGATCATGACCCGAGCCGAAAGCAGTCGTCCAACCAACTGAGCCACCCAGGCATCCCTCATCTTACCATTTTTTTAAAGAAGATTTTATTTATTTGACAGAGAGCACAATTAGGCAGAGAGGCAGGCAGAGAGGGGGAAGCAGGCTCCCTGCTGAGCAGAGAGCCAGATGCAGGGGTCGATCCCAAGACCCGGAGATCCTGACCTGAGCCAAAGACAGAGGCTTAACCCACTGAGCCATCCAGGCACCCCACATCTTAACCATTTTTTTAAAAAATTACATTTATTTATTTGACAGACAGAGATCACAAGTAGGCAGAGAGGCAGGCAGAGAGAGGGGAAAGCAGGCTCCCGCCAAGCAGAGAGCCCGATGTGGGGCTCGATTCCAGGACCCTGAGACCATGACCTGAGCCAAAGGCAGAGGCTTTAACCCACTGAGCCACCCAGGCGCCCCCTTAACCATTTTTAAGATACAGTCCAGTAGTGTTAAATACACTCATATTGTTGTGCAACCTATCTCCAGATTTTGCTCATCTTGTAAAACTGAAACTATATTCATTAAACAACTCCGCACTCCCCTCTCCCCCCAGTTCCGGGCGTCCACCATTCTACTTTCAGTTTCTATGAACTTGACTACTCTAGGCACTTTTTATATAAGTGGAACTTTTTTTTTTTTTTTAAATATAAGTAGAATCTTAACAGTATTTTTTTTTTTTTGTGACTGACTTACTTCACTTAGCGTAAGATCCTCAAGGTCTATCCATGTTGTAGCATGTGTCCTTTTTTAAGGTTAAATAATATTCCATTTTATGTATATGTCATTTTTGTTTATTCATTCATCTGTCAAGGAACACTTGGGCTGTTTCTACCTTTTGGCTACTGTAAATAATGCTATGGATATGGGTGTATAAATATGTCTTTAAGACCTTGCTTTGAATTCTTTGGAGTATATACCCACAAGTGGGATTTGCTGGAGAAAGAACACTGTAATGTTATGATCAATTTTTTGAGGAACTGCCATATTGTTTTCTACAGTGGCTGCAACATTTTACATTTCCACCAGCAATGCACAGGGGTTTCAATTTTTCCATATCCTTGTCAACCCCACTATTATCTGGGGGTTTTTTGGATAGTAGCCATCCCATGGGTGTGAGGTAGTATCTCATTATGGTCAGAAAACTGTTTTAAAGTTTATATTTTTACTAAAGTACCAGAGATAATTAATTTGAAAGAGAGAGAAAGAGAGAGGGAGAAAGAGCACTTATACACCAAGTGCAGGGAGAGAATCTTCAAGCAGACTTCCCACTGAGTGTGGAGCCTGATGGGGGCTTGATCTCATGACACATGAGATCATGACCTGAGCCAAAACCAAGAGTTGGCCGCTCAACCAAGTGAGCCACCCAGGAGCCCTGTATTAGAGATAATTTAAAACATATGTGCAATACAAATTGACACTAGTTAACCTTTACTAAAAATTCAACTCTGTAACTGAAGCGTAGTATTTTTTTTTTTTAAGATTTTATTTATTGGGGTGCCTGAGTGGCTCGGTGGGTTGAGCCTCTGCCTTTGGCTCAGGTCAGGATCTTGGGGTCCTGGGATCAAGCCCCGCACTGGGCTCTCTGCTCAGCGGGGTGCCTGCTTCCCTCCCTCTCTCTGCCTACCTTTCTGCCTTCTTATGATCTCTGTCAAATAAATAATAAAATCTTAAAAAAAAAAAGATCTTATTTATTTATTTGATGGATAGAGATCACAAGTAAGCAGAGAGGTAGGCAGAGAGAGAGGAGGAAGCAGGCTCCCCGCTGAGGAGAGAGCCTGAGGCGGGGCTCGATCCCAGGACCCCGGGATCATGAACTGAGCCAAAGGCAGAGGCTTTAACCCACTGAGCCACCCAGGCGCCCTTGAAGTAAAATATTTAACTCTACTGCCAAAACAAAAAATTTCAAACTGAAAAATGATATTTAATGGACATTTTAAGTAATTTTTTTGGATAAAGAAAATTCACTATATATTGATGTGTGACAATGACTCTATCTTTACAACTAAGCAATTGTCCACAAGGAAGTACTAAAAGAAAATATACAGTGAGTGTCCCTTTTGGGGAAAAAATAGCAGTGTATGAAATATGAAAAATATATGTAGTGTTCATATTCATCCTAACCTAGAGCTATATTTTACAAGTTATAGATCTCAACCCCTTAATGGGATGTAAATTAATTTAGTGGGTCTCAACCATCATTCAAAAAAAAACAAATTATCAGAGTTCATCAGTTCATCACTCCTAGTAAAGGTTAAGTTATATTTCATGAAAATTTTCTGTTACATGTAAATCATCACATATGTGTATAGTAGGCAGTAAAGCAAGGTATTTCTTATTACAGATACTAGCCGAAAAACCAAAAAACAAGTTGGAAAAATGCTGGGCTAGTATAGTGCTTCTCAAATTACCTACCTGTAGTAAAGGACCAGTTTTTTTTTTTTTTTAAATTTCCAACCTGTTGCACATTGATACTTTTATAAAATACAGAAACCTTGAATATGATGCCCATAGCAGTGTCAAAGCACTAAAAATGTTTCTAAAAGCCTTCTTCTCACTTTCTGTAGTTATCTTACTGCAAACCAGTAACCAAGAATTCATGGCCCAGGACCAGTCCACAGACCACACACCACAGGTCTGAAGGACTTCTGTTACAGAGCTGTCTTAGTGTTTTAGTTGGAAAACAGGCAGCAAGCTTATGATATCAATGAGAACAAGATGCTGGGAATGACCGAAGTAATACACTTACTAAAGAATTAGAATCCAAAGAACCAAAACGAAAATAAGAAACAAATGAAATTAATAGGAATGGACATAAGATATCACAGATAAAGAAAAACAGATGTCAGTGCGCCTGGGTGGCTCAGTCATTAAGTGTCTGCCTTCAGCTCAGGTCATGATCCCAGGGTCCTGGGATGGAGCCCTGAATTGGGCTCCCTGCTCAGTGGGAAGCCTGCTTCTCCCTCTCCCACTTGCCCTGCTTGTGTTCCCTCTCTCACTATGTCTCTCTCTGTCAAATAAATAAATAAAATCTTAAAAAAAAAAAAAAAAGAAAAAAGAAAAACAGACATTGACTGTGCAGACTAAGGGAAAAAACAGTCTGAAGAGCAGTTTTTGTGAAGGGGGAAAAAAGGATTACAAGTTCATTGTGACCCGAATAGGCTTAACTGCCAAAAAAGCTGATTTGATTTTAGGTTTCATTAATAGAACCACAATGCTTAAAATGAAGGAAATAATAGCTTTGCTGAGTGCCGCCTGTGGCTCAGGTCATGATCTCGGGGTCCTGGGATTCAGCCCCAAATGGGGCTCCACACTCAGCGGGGAATTTCTTTGTCCTTCTCCCTCTGCCATCTCCACTGCTCATGCTCTCTAAGAAATAAATAAAATCTTAAAAGAAAAAAAAAAGAAGTTCTGCTCAGTTTAACACTACTCCTACATTCAATTCTGAATCTTTTAGAGGAGTGCTTCTCAAAATGTAGGCTCAAAATGTAGGCTACAGCTCTTTCAGGGCATCAGTGAAGCTGAAACCCTCTTCTTTAGAATTTTTTTCCTAAGTAATCTCTACATTCAATGTGGGGCTCAAACTCACCACCCCTGAGATCAAGAGTCGCACGCATCTATTCATTGAGCCAGCTAGCCACCCAGCCCCCACGTGAGGCTGAAAGTCTTTTTTCTTTTTTCAAGCTTTTCTTTATTTACTTGTTGGGGAGAGAGAGCGAGCGAGCGAGCGAGCATAAGCAGGGAGAGTGGCAGGCAGAGGGAGAAGCAGGCTCCCCACTGAGCAAGGAACCCGACTTGGGATTCAATCCCAGGACGCTGGGATCACGGCCTGAGCTGAAGGCAGACCCTTAACTGACTGAGCCACCCAGGCATCCCTGAAAGTCTTTTCATAATATTATATTATCCTTTTTCACTGTGTTGTTATTTTTGCACTGATGATGCAAAAGCCTAAACAGAGAGTAAAATTATTGGTGTTTTAACATGAATCAAGGCAATGGTACCAAACTGAACACTCTTTCATAATAAAAATACTCAATAAACTAGGAGTAGAAAGGAACTTCCTCAACATGATAAAGGGCACTTATGAAAAATTCACAGCTAACACCATACTTGACGGTGAAACATTGAAATCTTTCTCCCCTAGAACAGCAACAAGACAAAGATATAAGCTCTCTTCCCACTGCTATGAATATTGTACTGGGGGATCTATCCACAGCAATTAAGAAAAAAAAAAAAGGGCATTCAAATGACTCAAATGGAAAGGAAGTAATAAAACTGTTTGCAGATGAGTAATAATAAAGTAATAATCTGTTTGCAGATTATCTTGTATATAAGACATTCTAAGGACTCCACTGTAATACTATTAGAACAGAAAAAAAAATAGAAAAGCTTGCAAGATACAAAATCAATATATAAAAATCAACTGTATTTCTATAAACTTGCATTGTACAACCTGAGAATAAAATTGAGAAAATAATAATTTCATTTCAGGGGCGCCTGGGTGGCTCAGTGGGTTAAAGCCTCTGCCTTCGGCTCAGGTCATGATCTCGGGGTCCTGGGATCGAGTCCTGCATCGGGCTCTCTGCTCAGCGGGGAGCCTGCTTCCTCCTCTCTCTCTCTGCCTGCCTCTCTGCCTACTTGTGATCTCTCTCTCTGTCAAATGAATAAATAAAATCTTTAAAAAAAATTTCATTTCAATAATTTCATTTACACTAGCAATAAAATACACTAGCATGTAGACTAGGAATTAAATACCTAGGAATACACAGATCAAAAGAATTACAAAACTTATAGTCTGAAAACTACAGAACATTGTAAAAAGAAATTAAAGATCTAAATAAATAGAAAAGCATCCCCTGCTTATGGACCAAAAGACTTAATATTGCTAGGATGGCAATACTGTCCAATATAATCCATAGAACCAACATTATCTCTTTCAGAATCTGTCAAATAAGACATATATTGGTCTTTGTCCCAGTTTCTGATTCTGAGCTAAAAAGCCTGTAGTTGGGGTGCCTGGGTGGCTCAGTTGTTAAGTGTTTGTCTTCGGCTCAGGTCATGATCCCAGGGTCCTGGGACTGAGCCCCGCATCAGGCTCCCTACTCAGGTTGGAACCTGCTTCTCCCTCTCCCACTCCCTCTGCTCATGTTCCCTCTTTGGCTGTGTGTCTGTCAAATAAATAAATAAAATCTTAAAAAAAAAAAAGCTTGTATTTTCCTAAGTGATGGAAATGATAGGAGCATCTTATACAGAGCCCCCAAATCCCTTCAAATTTCCTGGGTGATGCTTTTTTTTTTTTTTTTTTTAAAGTAGGCTCCTCACCCAATATGGGGCTCCATCTCACCCAGAGATCAAGAGTCACATGTTCTACTGAATGATCCAGCCAGGCGCTCTGGAAACACCTTTTTTCTTTTTCTTTTTTTTAAAGATTTTATTTATTTATTTGACAGAGATCACAAGTAGGCCTAGAGAGAGAGAGAGGAGGAAGCAGGCTCTCCGCCGAACAGAGAGCCCAATTTGGGGCTCGATCCCAGGAGCCTGGGATCATGACCCAAGCCAAAGGCAGAGGCTTTAACCCACTGAGCCACCCAGGCACCCCAAGGAAACACCTTTTTCCTAATGAGGAGACTCCTGGATAGCTTCAGGATAAGGGCTGGTCACCAGGGAAACCAAGCCATGATTAAAGTCTGGAACATTCAGCCCCAAGCCCATTTTCTGGGGAGGGCAGAGAGGCTAGAGATCAAGTTAATAATGGGTCATGTCTATGTCATGATGCTTCCATAAAAATTCCTGAAGTACAATATAGGGAAAGCTTCTAGACTTAATGGCCGTGAACACAGCCATGTGCCAGGAGGGTGGCACGCCCCAACATGACAGGGACAGAGGCCCCTGAACTCAGGACCCTTCTGGACTCATCCTCTAGTTGTTCATCTGTATCCTTCATCATACAGTAAACTGGCAAATGTTAGTTAGTATTTCCCGGAGTTCTGTGGGCTACTCCAGGAAACTGAGACCAAGGATAGGGTCATGGGATGAATCAAGAGCCCAAGGGATAAAGGGGCACCTGGGTGGATTAGCTGATTGAATGTCTGACTCTTGGTTTCAGCTCAGGTCATGATCTCAGGGTTGTGAGATCGAGCCCTGCATTGGGCTCTGCACTCAGCAGGGAGTCTGTTTGGGATTCTTTCTCTCCCTTGACAGCCCCCTCCAACTTCTCTCAAATCATAAATAAATAAATCTTTAAAAAAAGAGCCAAAGGCGGTAAAAAGAGTATCCACATTTGGCTTAGAGTCTAGGTGCATAAGCAAGGTGAGGGCTTCCACACATAGGTAGAAGGGTGGGATGTATGGTGAGGGTATCCACACAGAGTAGCAGTCTATGTTGGTGATTAGAGCCCAAGGAGGGGAGGAGGGTGTCCACTGAATGGGGGTGGCAGAGAATCAGACCAGATAAAGAAGGCATCCAGATGGAGGAGCAACCTGTAGTTGGGCATGAGAGCCCAAGAGAAGTGAAAGGGGCACCCAGATGGGTGCCCCCAGCACAGTGAGGAAAAACCCTACCTCACCGGAATGTTATCAGGATTAAATGGATAATATGTGTAAAGTATGTGAGCCCAGAGTAAGCACAATCCAAGCATTTGCTATTAATGTACTTAAGGGGCCTGGCATCATACCAAACAGAGTATCTGACAAATGGCTGTTTACTCTATGATTACACAGATGTATTATGCCCTAAATACCTCATTTTTATACAACAACTAGTGTCTGGAAGATAAGCAAAATTATTTCTAAAAATTTACTTCCCTCCAACCACTTAGTAACACCTACCTCCCTTTCATAACTCCATTTTTCCACCCAGACATCCAAATTGGCTCTTTCTTGTTCAGCTTTGGTTAACTTTTTCTTTTACATGTCTTTAAACTTTCTATTCCCTTTAATCCTAACTTCTTCAAGATCTTTAAATTCACATATTAGCACAAAACCCATCATCTCCATGGAAACACCACTTGAAACACCTACACTGGTATGAAGAGCTTAAACAGACTCAATGAATCTATAGCTCCCTCCCCATATCGGTACCTACTGCATAGCTTGACGGAGGTCTCATTTGTTTCCTACCTGTCCTTGTTTGGGTGCATGCATGTACACCCCTATGTAGAGTCCCATGGAAGGAGAGTAAGCAAGTCGTAGTTTATGTCCAGTCCCAGCAGCGAGCCGAAGGTCTTTAAATGTGGGAACATACTCCAGCATGTCAGCTGCCATCAGGCACATCTGGTCCTGCCCAAGATGAATCAACAAGTACATGTCAAAGAAAATCCAAGCTAGAAAAACAAACTCCTTCCCTTTCAAAAGGAGGTACATCCATTACATCTACCACTCTTTCTCTTTTATCTGCTGAAGGACACAACAGGTTTTTTGTTTTGTTTCGTTTTGTTTTTTTTAAAGACTGAGATGAAAATATCTATTCAGTCTGATAAATAAAGCCATCAACTGTTTTATGAATCTTAAAAACTACTTTATTGGGCAAACCATTCGGGACCCCTCTCTCTCTAGAGAGCTTCTTTTTCTTACCTTTTTGTTCTCACCTTCACTTAATAAACTTTCACTTCACATTTAAAAAAAAACAATAAACAAAACTATCTTATCAACCTGTATTTAAAAAACACATTTGAGGGGGCGCCTGGGTGGCTCAGTGGGGTAAGGCCTCTGCCTTCAGTGCCGGTCGTGATCCCAGGGTCCTGGGATCGAGCCCCACATACAGCTCTCTGCTCAGCGGGGAGCCTGCTTCTCTCTCTCTCTCTCTGCCTGCCTCTCTGCCTACTTGTGATCTGTCTGTCAAATAAATAAATAAAATCTTAAAAAAAAAACCACACATTTAATCCTTTTTTATTTTTATTTTTTTTAAAGATTTTATTTATTTGACAGACGGAGATCACAAGCAGGCAGAGAGGCAGGCAGAGAGAGAGAGAGGGAAGCAGGCTCCCCAGCGAGCAGAGAGCCCGATATGGGGCTCGATCCCAGGACTCTGAGACCATGACCTGAGCGGAAGGCAGAGGCTTTGACCCACTGAGCCACCCAGGTGCCCCATGATCCTTTTTTAAAAACATTTTTTCCTCTTAAGTGAAGAGCATTCTCTGCACTATTTTAATTCTGTAGGATTCATAATTTATTATTATTATTATTTATTTTTATTATTATTTTTTAAAGATTTTATTTATTTATTTGACAGACAGAGATCACAAGTAGGTAGAGAGGCAGGCAGAGAGAGAGGGGGAAGCAGGCTCCCCGCAGAGCAGAGAGCCCGATGCGGGGCTCGATCCCAGGACTCTGGGATCATGACCTGAGCCGAAGGCAGAGGCTTTAACCCACTGAGCCACCCAGGCGCCCCTAGGATTCATAATTTAAAAGAGAGAGAGCTATATATATACATAGAAATGTGTGAAAAATAAAGCTAAATGGAACTCAGTCTAGAAATGGCCTGTGATTTCCAAACTAAGTGATCTTAATGATCTTTGAGAGAAACAGCAAAATTGCTTTCAATTTTCTTACAATTCACAGTCCTATTTTAATTTATAGTAACTATAAATGTAGCACTTACCTTGTAAGACCACATTCGTAGTTTATGATCCTGGCACAGAGCAAAGATGAAGGCATCGTGCTCAACGCAATGAACAGCAAGAGCGAAGGGACGATCGGAAAGCCCCTGGTCACCTCTAAAAACATAAGGCCCAATTTTGGGGTTTCAGTGTTATAAATACTGGATTAGAATTTGTAATTAAAAAGATAAAACAAAGCTATAAATGTACCCTCTTAAAAGAAGGAGCCAAGAATTTATATACTGGTATAAGATAATTGTATTTTCCAGTGATTTACAATCAATCACTATGATACATTTTAAGGCTCTACATAAGACAGGAATAGAGTTCTAATCATCAAAAATTTCCCACTTCTAGTATTCTATAAAATCAGATTTGGTAAGTCAGGGAAGAGCACTGAATGGAATATTGTGAGAATATTTACAGAAAATCATGTTCTGCAATCAAGGTGTCCAAGATATGGCTCTCCTCTGATAGAATGTGATGTTTTACAGACTCTTCTCCTTTTCAGTATAATGCTTATCTGCTTTAGAGTAAGACTGGAATTACTAATAGGTGCTGACCAGTGCAAGAATTACATTCTTGGGCCCTCTGATTTACCCACTAGACACCACTTACCTGATGGCTGTTGGCATCCAGCCTATAAGCAGTCGTTGCATTACTGAACTTTGTTTCAGCTCCACAACTGACACCGTCCCTATGAGATTGAGAACAGACCAATGAGATCCAAGGCACCTCTGGATCAGACTCAGAGAAACCCAACAACAAGGATGCAGCCATGAATAAGGTCCTTATAACCGGTGACAGGTTTCTACATTTCTATACGAAGAAGTTTTAGGATGCAGCCTATCCAGATACATACCACTTAAAATACTTGGAATCATTCTTGGATCAATAAAAATGGTACTAACACATTCCTAGGGAAAATTTCTGCCATTTACCAATAGTAACCCTATTGGTGCTCAGAACATTCATTCTTTCCAAAACAATCACTGGTTTCCTTTCGCATGGGAGGCACAGTTCCAGATGCTGAAGATGTAACAGTAAACAAAATATAAAAAAATACCTGTCCTCATGGAATTTATATTCCACAGGGAGAAGGGCAGAAGCTGAAACATTAAACTATATTAAGCAGAATGGTAATAGGTGAAAACAGAAAGGGTACAGTGAATGCTGTGTTGGGGGTGGTGCATGTGTACATGCAGTTTTGAAAAGGGTAGTCAGGGAAGGCCTCACACTGATGGATCATTGAGTAAAGACCCAGAGGAGTTGAGGGAATGAGCCAAGTTAGTGGCTGGAGAAAGACTATCTCAGGCAAAAGCCTTGACGTGGGAGTGTGCCCAGTATGTTCAAGGAACTTCAAGAAGGCAGGAGACTGGTGCATAGAAGTGAAGGGGATTGGGTGGGGAAGAAGCTGAGGTTAGAGAAGCAGCAGGGGGTCACTGTAAGATACTGTAAGGACTATGGGTTTATTCAGAATCATCTGAAGAACAAACCCTCATCGGAGGGCTTTGAGCAATGGAGTGACATGGTTCTACTGAGGTTTTAAATGTTACAGTCTGTCCTAGAAGTCTCTGTAGAGAGGTTAAGGAGAGCTCTGAGAGGTACTTAGGAAGCTAATGCAATAATCCAGGCAAGAGACAATGGTGACTTGGAGGAGGTTATCAGCAGCTGAACTTCCTTGCATCGATTAATTTATTTTAATTATAGAACCTTAACCTGAAGGTAGATAAGCAGTCAACACCTCTCTACTATAGACCTTAGAATAGGCTATCTTGTAGTCATCTGTCTTCCCACACTCCAAAAAGGTTTACAATTCCTCATCCACTGTATAAAATCTTACTTTCTCAGGAAAAAGAAAAAAACAGTAAAAGCATTACAGACTCCTTAGGCAAGCAACACTGAATGATCATTTCAGGGGGAGTAGAGAAACAGTTCATGCCATGGATGATGGGTATAGACTTCTAAGGTTTTAGTGCCAACATTCCTTGTTTAAAGTTAAATCCAAGTTCGGTTCCCATTCTTACCAGGTATGTCATAAGGAGGTAGTTTAAGAACAAAGATTCCCCCAGAAGCAGATGGTAGAGCAAACAGAGCCTCCCCATCATTGCTAAGCCAGGCTGCTGAGGTGGTAGAATTAGGGGAGAGTCCAGGTACAGCTGGAATTAATTGAGAGTTGCAAGGATCCCTGAAATCAACTTTTCCAATGTCAGTAAATATGGACTGCATCTGACTTTCAATTACCAACTCCTGTGGAGTAATGAAAAAGAAACACCTGTTAAATCAAAATAAGCTGAATTTTGCTCAGTTCCTTTCAATTGCTATAAAACCTTTTTTTTTTTTTTTTAAAGATTTTATTTATTTGAGAGAGAGAGAGCGAGCCGCGAGAGAGGGAGGAGCGAGCTCGTAAGCTCTAGCAGGAGCAGGGGGAGGGGCAGAGGGAAACAGAGAAGCAGACTCAGACTCCCCAGTGAGGGAGAAGCCTGAGGCAGGGCTTAATCCCAGGATCCCGAGATCAGGACCTGAGCCAAAGTCAGATGCTTAATCGACTGAACCTCCCTGGTGCCCCTACAAAAGTCTTTAAAGTAAAAATGACAGATCCTAAAAGGAAAGCGATTTTTTTAGATAAAAATTATTTCTTCAACTTAAAAATATGTCTGATCATTTTAAATAGTAACTATCAAAGTACGCTTGGTGAGAGGTAACAAATCCCATTTTCCTTCAATTTCTAAAGGACACTGCTCCAACATTAAATTTCTGATAGCTAAGGTAGTCTGAGAAGTAAGGGATATTACCCTTAACCAACTTACACTCCTATACATCCGGGAAGGGTGTGGTAAAAGTAATCTGTGCACTGTTTGATTGGTTAATATCAAGATTATCACATGATTCTGAGTCTCAGAGACATGAACCCCTCCAGGTAAGACGATGCAATTTTGGAATTTGAGGCGAACTGTATTATTCAACAGATTTACGTCCAGTGACTCTTCCACCAGCTCCAATGTATCTCCAGAGGTCTTCCTATTAAAAAAGAAACATTTGTTTACAAAGTTTATGCTTTTCTTTCTAATTGACTCTTGCTTTGAAATATAGGGGAATAGTTTCCAAGTGAATTTTCCCAATTTGAAGGATTTGGGTAAACAAATTTAGATCAATTTTACAATCCAAACCATCACAATATGTTCATTTATAAAATACAGCACAATATAAAATTCAAATCTTATTATATGATTCTCTGTTCAATGGAGGCATTTCCAAACTCGATGACCCGTTAATTTAGAACAATGATATTCAACACAATTGAGCTCCACTATAAAGACAATTCACACCACATCCCCCATTACTTGCAGTGGAATGTGGCCTCCACTATTAGTACCACAGCATCATACTATAGTGACCTTAATAAATGTGACTATTTCCCCTTTTGTGACTAGCTCCTGCTAGGCGGGATGCAGGGCAGACTTCTTCAGGCGCATCTCTGCCATATGGTAGCCTTGGATCATAGAAAACACCATGCTGGGAAAGCCCTAACTTCTCATCATCCGTTTACCATACCGCCTGCATCTGCCCCCAAAGAGCAAGTCTCCTTCCAGTAATTCAAGGGCAATCTCTAACTTTCCCAAGTATATCCCTCCTGCGTCCATCTCTCCTTCTTCCAAAGCCTTCTCTCCACATTCAGAGATACTCTTCCCTGGCCTCTCTCTTTCCGTCACCCTGTTCCTGCCTTCATCTGGCCATTCCAATTTCTCCTTTCCCCTTCAGGGCCGCATCTTGTTTATTTCCTCACCTCCCTCATACTCTTCAACCTGCCCTCTTCTCACCAAGGTCGCCACACCAATTCCAATCAATGGATTCCTCAGTTCTGCTCTTATACTTGACTTCTTTGCAGCATCCCACACACTTGACCATGTTGTCCTGAAAAGTCTTTCTTGACTTCTATGATACCATCCTCTTCTGGTTTTATTCCCCCATCTCTAGGTACTCCTTCTCTTCTTTGACCAGGTGCCTACTTTTTATTTCTCAAACCCTAATCCTGGGTTATCTTACCTGCTCACTGTACACATTCTCTTGAAGCACATCTTATCCACTCCCAAAGTTGTATGTGCCATGTGAATTTTTCTTTCTTTTTTTTTTTTGAAGATTTTATTTATTTATTTGACAGAGAGAGAGATCACAAGTAGGCAGAGAGGCAGGCAGAGAGAGACAGGGAAGCAGGCTCCCTGCTGAGCAGAGAGCCCCATGCGGGCCTCGATCCCAGGATCCTGAGACCATGACCTGAGCTGAAGGCAGAGGCTTAACCCACTGAGCCACCCAGGTGCCCCGCCATGTGAATTCTGATGATTTCCTAGGGTTCCCTTCTGGTAACTCATGGTATGTCATCAGCACAAGTTTCTGGATCTTCAACCTCATATCTGAACAACTGCTTCACCTTCCTGCCTTATGGTTAAAGCTGGGTCCTGGATCTTGCCTGAGCCCCTGGAGCCGTGTCTAATGGTAGTAAGCTTTCTCTACCACACTCCCTTTAGGGGGGCCTCAAGGTCAGGCACATTTGTCTTGCTTGCTCCCCACTGCCATTCTGGGTCATTGTTCCTCCCTCTCTGCCCAAACCACTCAGCTTTCAAGTCTGTGCAACTAGAAACCACCTGTGACCCTTGCCCACTGCAGTTCCCTATAGACCTCTTTCATTCCTTGAAGCCTAGCTCCTGCTCACTCTCTCCCATACTTCCACTGCCATATCTTTACTTTTTCAAATATCCCACTTTCTTCAATTCCCCTCCTTTAGTGATTGCCCTCGACTGCAAATAAATACACTGGTATATTTCTCCCACACCCTGGCGTTGTCTTCCTGCTACCATTTGATTCCTCTGCTTCTCTCATAGTAATACTCCTTAAGAGACCTGTTCTGTTCCCACAATTCCTGTCCTCTTCTTCTCTCCAGAGCTCAGCCACTTCGGGTGTTTGTACCACAATAGGAGCAGTTTCCCACAAGGTCACCAATGATCTCCACCGTTCAAAGGTCTATTTTCACTTCTCTGACTTACATGCAGTATTTAACAGTTTCTCATTCTTCTCCTTGAAATATTTCCGTTAGTTTCTGGGATACCACTCTCTTTTTCCTTCAACTCTTTACTTCCCTAGCTATTCCTTCCCAGTCTCCTTATCTTCCTAAATATTGTAGTGCCCCAGTGGTTAGTCCTCAGACCTCTTTCTCTCATCCTCACAAGTTTTCAACAGAGGGCTCTTCTAGCCTACTCCCTAAGGACATTTAACAGTTACGTGGAGATATTTTTGCTTGTCACAACTGGGAGGGGGATGCTATTGGTCTGAAGTGGGTAGAGACCAGGGATGCTGCTCAATATCCTACAATGTATAGGACAGCCCCCCACAACGAAGACTTTTCTGGCCCCAAATGCCAATAGAGCAGGTGATCTCATTCAGTGTAACAGCTTTAAATGGCATCTAATGCCAGCAATTCCCAAATCTGTAGCTTCAGCCCAAACTTTCCAATGGACTGGCTACTGCTTTAACACTTCCATTTGGATATCTAACAGGGATTTCAAATGAAAACTGTCCAAAACAGAATGCCTAGACTCGCAAACCTGAAAAACACCTGGTCACCTGCACTCTTTTCCAACTCAATTATTGGCATCTCTGTAACTTCCAGTTGCTCAAGGCAAAAATCTTGAGGTCACCCTTGACTCTTCTCTTCCTGTATACTCTAATCTGATCTGGTAGTAATTCTATCAAACTCATCTTTTTTCTTTCTAAAGATTTTATTTATTTGTTTGAGAGAGAGAGCATGCATGTGCACGAAAGCCAGGTGAGGGGCAGGGGAGAAGCAGGCTCTCTGCTGAGCAGGGAGCCCAACTTGGAGCTCTATCCCAGGACCCCAACGAGGGGCTTGATCCTGGGGCCCTGGGATCATGATCTGAGCCAAAGGCAGATGCTTAACCAACTGAGCCACCCAGGTGCCCCCTAACAAAGTCTTCTTTAAAACATATCCACAATCAGAATATTTCTCACTGCCTCTACTAATACCTCCCTGGTCTAAGCTGCCATCATCTCTTGTCTGGAATGTGGCACCAACCTCCTAATCGGTCTCCCTGCTCCCAAACTTTCCCGGCCATATGCTGTTCTCACCACAGCAGCCATAGCAATCCGCTAAAAACACAACTTAGATCATGTCATTCCTCCACTTAAAACTCTTCAATGGCTTCTTGCCATCTAACTCTGTAAAAGTCAAAGCCTTAAAATCACCAACAAAACCCTGATTTGACTCTTGGCTACTTTATTATAATCTATCCTTTGATCACTCAGGGGCAGACTCCCGCTGGCCCCTTGCCATTCTTTAACATAACAAACAAGCTCCTGTCTCAAGGTTCTTTGCATTTTGGTTCCTTTTTCTTGGAAGGTTCTACCTGAAAATCTTATTCCCCAGATTACTTCCTCTGCTCAAATGCCAATTTATCACTGGGTCTTTCCCAAATAAAAGATCAACTCCTGCAGGCATCCCCCTTCCCTTCCATCCCTGTTTTCTATTCCACTTATCACTGCACAAACTTACTTATTTTGGGGGATTCCTCTTGTTTACTGACTATCTGCCTCCTCGAGGGCAGGGAATTTGTTTTGTTCCCTACTGTATTCTCAGTCCCTAAACACTGACTAGAACATATTAGGCACTAAAAAGTATTTTTTTTTTTTTTAAGATTTATTTATTTGAGAGACAGAGAGAGAGAAAGAGCATGAGAGGGGAGAAAGTCCGAGGGAGAAGCAGACTCCCTGTGGAGCCGGGAGCCCGATGTGGGATTCAATCCTGGGACTCCAGGATCATAACCAGAGCTGAAAGCAGCTGTTTTTTTTTTTTGTTTTTTTTTTTTTTTTTAAAGATTTTATTTATTTACTTGACAGAGAGAGATCACAAGCAGGCAGAGAGGCCGGCAGAGAGAGAGGAGGAAGCAGGCTCCCTGCTGAGCAGAGAGCCCGAGGCGGGGCTCGATCCCAGGACTCTGAGATCATGACCTGAGCTGAAGGCAGAGGCTTAACCCACTGAACCACCCAGGCACCCCTGAAAGCAGCTGTTTAATCAACTGAGCCAACCAGGCGCCCTAAAAAGTATTTCTTAAATGAGATTTGTATGTCTAACTAAGTCTCTCTTCTGAGCCTTGGACCTATAAATTTCAATGCCTACGTGACATTTCTGAAGGGCTGCTATAATGGATACTTCAAATTTAATATATCTGAAATAATTATTCACATCTCTCCAAAATCCATCTTCTGTCTTCTGTATATTAATGAAATGCAACCCTACCACTCAATATCTTGTTAGTGATACCAGAAACCAGAGAACTGTCTTTGCTCCCTCCATTTCCCTTCCCATCTTTTACCCCACGTTCAGTCTATCACCAAGCCCTAGTAAAGCTACCTTCTAAATGCATCTTAAATCCATCTATTTCTCCTTTCCTAACTACTCCCACAATTGAACCACCAGCATCTCTTACTCGGTAAGAGCAAGAACAAAATCTTTTTTTGTATAATATCTATCTAATCCAAATTCATTTTCCATGAAATTTGGTTTATGCTAGTAAAGAGTTAGTAACTCTTTTTTTTTTTTTTTAAAGATTTTATTTATTTATTTGACAGACAGAGATCACTAGTAGGCAGAGAGGCAGGCAGAGAGAGAGAAGGAAGCAGGCTCCCCGCTGAGCAGAGAGCCCTGATGTGGGGCTCCATCCTAGGACCCTGAGATTATGACCTGAGCCGAAGACAGAGGTTTTAACCCACTCAGCCACCCAGGCGCCCCAAGAGTTAGTAACTCTTTAAGACCCTTCAATGATTATTCAGTGTACTTGGGGAAAAAAAATCCAAAGTCCTTAGGAAGGATCTGAGTTCTGCTTACCACCCCTGCCATCCCCCAGGCTCAGCATCTCTCACATCACTTTCCATTTCACCCACTGCACTTAAACCACACAGACTTCCAGTCAGTTCCTCAAATCTGCCCAGGTCTTTCTTCTTCTTCTTCTTTTTTTTTTTTTTAAAGATTTTATTTATTTATTTGACAGAGATCACAAGTAGGCAGAAAGGCAGGCAGAGAGAGAGGAAGAAGCAGGCTCCCTGCGGAGCAGAGAGCCCGATGTGGGACTCGATCCCAGGACTCTGAGATCATGACCTGAGCCGAAGGCAGCGGCTTAACCCACTGAGCCACCCAGGCGCCCCTGCCCAGGTCTTTCTATCTCACAGATTTTGCATATAGTGATCCTATATGCAGACCGCTCTCTCTCCAACCACCTGCCTCAGCAACTTTTCATCCTACAGATCTCGGATTAAATGTGATATCAGTGAAGACCTTCCCTGTCCCACCAATAACACTGGTCCTCTCATAAACCTCTCACAGCCCCTATACTTTTCCTCTGAGCCAAGTATGAAAACTTTATGTTTATACACCTATGTTGTGGTCCCTTTCGTGATTTTTTTCCTTCATAAAATTGACCCATGAAAGATGGCTCCATATCTATTGTCAGACAGCTACAACATCTTCCATGATGGAAAGAGTGGTTGTTTTTGTTCACCACTTCATCTCTAGTAAACTCGGCAGAGTGCCTGACATGAAGAAGCTCAAATGTATTCCAAGAATGGAAGAAGCTGTAAAACACAATGAGAACACATTGAGTTCAAGTTTAAAACTCGTCTTGGGGGCTTTATCCCATAAGCTTCATTTCCTCTGTTTTTAGTGCTACCTGGAAGGGCACCTCTCCTAGAACTTTGTGTCTCCTTAATTTTCTCCCGATTCAGAAATCAAGAGAAAACAGTGTTTCTTTTTTCCTGACTGTCCATTACTGCCTTAGAGAAGGACAATCTGGCCAAGAGCCGCGAAAATTCAAGCCAAACAATCCGACCTCCCAGGGGGGTTCGGCGAACACAGCACTTACCAATGAATGAACCTGTTTCTGGTGACGGAGAACAACTTGCCACTTTCCATATAGTAGAAGCCTCCCGCGCTCTCACCGTATTTCACGGCTCCAGCCAAGGCATTTGCAGTCCCTGCAAAAGGAGAGTGGTCAGCCTGCATACCTGGTTCTCTCGGGATGACAGAGACTGAGGGCGCTGAGAAAGCAGAGGGTGACAACTGACAATCCACATGAAGAGAAAGGGAAGAAAGCAGGACGAAGTAGGACACTACGGAAGCTATGATCTCAAGGCTACAGGCATGTGGACTAAAGGAGTATGAACCCGGGGTCAGAGATTTAAGGACCCATGAGAGGAGCCCGAGGGGAAGGATCGGATCGCGTCTTCCTTGGCTGCTGTCGTACCGATGCCGGAAACTGTGAATTCCCGAAAGTGTCTCGGCCTCTCGCGCTCAGCACCGCTGAGCTCCACGAAGCTCCGTTCCAGGGCTCCCGCCGCCGCCATCTTCCCGCCGCCGCCGCAAGGCCCGACGGGACGCGAGCTAGGCCGGGCGGCCATCGTCACTTCCGGGGGCGGGGCGGATGGAGTTGTGGACTGGTGAGGAAGCCTGCGGGGAAGGAGGGGTACAATTGACTCTTCGTTGCGAGGCTTCCAGTCAGTTGGTTGGAGAACGAGAGTGGACAGGGAGGAAGCCAGAAGACAAAGGGGCAAGGGGAACCGACTCTGCTTGCGGGAACTTTAGCCTGGCCAGCTGGGACATCCCCTCAGGGGGCGGTACCCTTTTCCCGGCGTCCTCCGGGCTGGGGGCGGGGCCAGGTTTGTTTCCATTTTGAAAACCCGGGCGCGGGCGGCGGGGTTGAGCTTCCCCGGAGGGGCGAGGTCCGGAGAGTCCCGGTGGCCGAGCGCCCTCTACCGGGTTCCGAGTTCGCGGTCACCATTCTCTGCGTCGGGGTGGCGGTCTGTACGTTGACTGGTCTCCTTTTTGGCCTTCAGCGACACGTGGGATGGGGAGAGGGCGAGTACTGGGGAGAGGAGATCTTTTGTGTTGGAATCTTTTAGAGAGACTGAATTCGTGCATTCTGGAGTTCTGATACGCAGTGCGTTCAGTAAAACGTTGATGCAACACGCTGTGGTTATCTAAATGCTGAAAGGAATTTCATCCCGTCCCTGATCTGGATGTTTGTAAGATATTGTGCCTTTACCGGTATCTAGGGCACCGTAGATGCTCAGTACTGGGAAAAATGCTGATTTTCATGGGAAGAGGATTTTTCCTCGATAGTCAACGTTTGTTAAGCAGTTCTGTTATTCTTGTTATCACCAGTGAATGCAACCCTTCTCTATCATTCTGTTTTATTGATCCTATTCTGACCACTCCGCCCACCCCCACCACCTCATCTTTCCAGCTTGCTCCTAGGACTCCAGTTCTAGCAATGCGATCCCTCCATCCCACCCAGGAACCATTGTTCTACCACCTTTTCACTGTCCCCATTTCCTTGAGATTTCTTTCTTACTCTGCTTAAATTCCATTTAAATTACCCCTTTGCCTAGCTTGCTCTTTCTTCATTATGCTTTGGTAAAACCTAGAAATTTGATTAATCCAAGGCTGCAGCTGAGCAGGGCTGGAGAAAAATATACAATTATCAGACATACCTTCCTCTACCTCCATCATGATTCTAAACCTCCAGTGGGTCCATACTACTACCCAGCGAACACATTGTGTTTCCCTTGTCCACTTACTGTCCTAGATGAGTATTTCACAACTTCTCTAACCTGCAGCGCCTCTCTCCTCCTCCTCACTCTCAGCTTGCTTTTTCACTTAGAAAATTGATGAAATCAAGAGAATTTTCCCCACTGCCTCCTTTCCCTACCCGCCTTCATCAGTACCTGCATAGTCTGCCCTTCTCTCCTGTTACTATAAATTGAACTGTCCCTAAACTTACATCCCTAAACTTACGGGCATAAACTTTACATTTTCCCCTGCTCAAGGACATCATTCCAGCAGTTCTCTCTCTTCTCCATCTTCAGTTCTGCACCACCCCCCATTACTGAGTTGTTTCCCCAAGCACACAAACATGCTGTTATTTCTCCTTCCTGCCGCACACAAAAAACTCATTTGATTTCCACTCTCTTTGGCCACTATCTACTACTTCAGAGCCCCTCTTTATCACTTCAGAGCTCCTCTTCATCGCTACAGCAAAATTCAAGAGCTTTCTGTTTAATTTCTTTTCTTTGAGTCTCTCTTAAATCCACTTTTATCAGGCTTTCGCGCCTGTTGCTCTAATGGAACAGCTTTTTACAAGATCTCCAATGACGTCCATCTTTATCTAACACCGAACTCTCATTCCCTTTTTTTTTTTTTTTTTTTTTTTTAGGTAAACGCTACACTTATCATGGAGCTCCAACTCTTGAGCCTGATATCAGGAGTTGCATGCTTTATGGGCTGAGCCAGCCACGCACCCCTGAACTCTAATTCCTTAACTTTCTTGACTACCTGCAGCATTTGACCATTTAATTGCATTCTTGCCCACTTTCTTCACATGGCTTCCAGGACAACACACGCTTTTGATTTCCTCCCATTTCACAAACTGTTCTTTTTCAGACTTCTTTGCTAGTTGCTTCTCTTTTTCTCCAAACTTCTTAATGTTGGACTGCCCCAGGGCACAGTTCTTGGTCCTGCCTACACACATTCCCCTGACGATTTCATGTAGTCTTCTGCTTTAAATACTAGATCGCAGTAGTCTGATAATTCCCAGATGTATTTCTCCAGGCTAAACTTTTCTCCCTTGAATTCCCACCTTAGGTATCCAACTACCTATTCTTTTTTTTTTTTTTTAAGAGTTTTTATTTTTTAAATAAGCTCTAGGCCCAAGATGCGGTTTGAACTCAAAACCCCAAGATCAAGTCACATGCTCTACGACTGAGCCAGCAAGGGGCCCCTTGAGCCTGCTTTTTACATTCATCTGTCTGCTAACTGGGGCAGATGAATCCCCAGAACTGGGATTCCCCCCCAGACACCTCAGACTCACCATATCCAAGGCATAACTCATTTTACCTCACTCTACACTATCGTGTGATTCTCTATGTGCCTATTACTAGCCAGTGACCTGATTTAGAAATTGAGGAGTCATACTGGGCACAGAGCTCCTGAAACCCTTGGAATTCCCTAAGTGATGAGAAGAGAAAGGTGTTTTTTTTTAATGTTAGTGAAATGACTTTTGGAAAGTCCCTTGGAAGCTTAATGGTGGGGACTGGTTGCCAGGAGAAGCAACCACATGATTTGAAGGTTGGAACTTTCAGCTCCACCTCCATTCCCCAATTTCTGGGGAGGCTTGAGGGGTTGAAGATTGAGTTTAGTCACCAAAGGCCAATGATTTAATCAACTAAGCCTATGTAATGGAGCCTCCATAAAAACCCAGAAGGATGGTTTTGGAGAACTTCCAGGTGGTGAACCAGAATGAACCCAGTTCTGTGCCCCAAACTCCATGGGGACAAAAGCTCCTACATTCAAGACCTGGTCCTAAGTATCTCTTTATTTAGCAGTTCATTCATGTCCTTTAACATCCTTTGTGATAAGCCAGTAATCTAGTAAGTAAATTGGTTTCCTGAGTTCTGTGAGCTGTTCTAGCAGAAAATCGATCCTGAGGAAGGGGTTATGGGAGCTTCCAATTTATAGCCAGGGGTCAGAAGCACACGTGATAACCTAGACTTGTAATTAGCATCTGAAATGGGAGCAGTGTTGTGGGACTGAACCCTTAGCTTGTGGGATCTGACGTTATTTCCAGGTCGGTAGTGTCAGAATTGAGTTAAGTTTGTGGGATACCTGGTCAGTGTCCACAGGAGTTAATTGCTTCGTGGTGTGGAAAAATCCCACCCAGGGGACCTCCAAAAGGCCTACCCTTAAATACCATCATAGTAGGGATTAGGTTTCAACATATGAATTTTGGGGGGGTGGGGAGGACACAAACATTCAGTCTCTAGCACTTTTTAAAAACTTTCAGCGGCTCAAAAAAAACTTTTGGGGGCTCCCTGTTGCCCTGACTTCCAAGGTCTTTTACCACTTCAACATAATCTACCTTCTTTAAACATTTTTATTTATTTATTTTTAAAGATTTTATTTATTTGAGAGAGAGACAGAGATAGTGAGAGAGAGCAAGGGCTGGAAGGAGAAGGAGACTCAGGCTCCCTGCTGAGCAAGGAGCCCAATGCTGGGCTCAATCCCAGGACCCTCTAGGACTGGAGCTGAAGGCAGATGCACAACGACTGAGCCACCCAGGGGCCCCTACCTTCTTTAAGTTCTTGCATCTCCTTGAGAAACACTTATGCTGTCCCAACTGTGGACTGCCTTCATACAGTCCTAGTGGTATTTGGTCATATGTGAGCACATTTGTCAAACCTGTGTGATAGGTATGCCTGAAACCTACTTGCTAAGGGACTGAAAAGGGACTTGGGGAAAAATTTTGCCTTAGGGCAGAAGGAACCTGTAGTAATTTGATTTGGGATTTAGTTGTAGTGGAGCACATTGTGATTTGCCTACCTCCCTGGCCTCTGCTGGACTTGGGTCTGATGCCTATGGAAAGCAGAGTCGGGGGCTAGGAGGACAAAAAGACTAAGTACACTACAGCATCTCTGAAACACTGAGGGCTCTTGAGTACTGCACTGAGACTGCTCTTGCTGAGCGTACAAAAAAGGAGAGCGCCAGTATTTCTCCTGCACAAATGACCCTAGAGCAGGTTTTCCAGTTTAAAGTCTCCAGCATATTGTGTGTGTGTCGGGGGGGAGGGTGCCTTCCAGAAGTCTAGTGACCAAAGGAGTGGGGTGAGTACCTAGCAAGGAGTGGTGTCCTAGAGAGCAGGGATGGTCCCCTGAAGGAGACTGGAGCCTGGCCAGCAAAGCAATTCCTAAGAGTAACTCAGTGGATTTACCTATATTAATTGGAAACTACCTGGAAATGGATTATTTCATTAACAGAGTACTTCATGAACATAGACACTCCCTGGGCACTCCCAGAAATGCTTTAGGGACTGTTTATCAGGGACTGATGGTCTGCTGGCAGGAGTAGGTGGGGGAGAAGTCAGTGGAACATATTCATGTTTTAAATGTAACTGTGCTTTTACCCACGGTCTGGGGAAATGTGGGTATTACTATATTTGGACTATTTCACTTGTATATGTCATGCTTGTAGAGTTCTGTGTGTTTTTCTGTATGAGTTTTCCATTGGTGCTATACTAAATTACTACAGTTAGTGGCTTAAACAGTTACATAGGTTAGAAGCCCAACATAGGTTTTATTGGGCGAAGATTGAGGGATCAGCAGACTGGAGACTGTAAAGGAGAGTCCTTTTCCTTATCTTTTCCATCTTCCTGAGGCCAACACATTCCTTGACTTGTGTCCCCTTCTTTCATCTTCAAAGCCAGTAATGTCACATCTCTCTCTGACCTCAGGGAAAAGTTCTCTGCTGTGATTAGGTTGGGCCCACCTGGATAATCTAGAATAAACTCCCCCATCTCTAAATTCCTGAACTTAATCACATCTCCAAAATTACTTTTGCCATGTGAGGTAATTTAGTCACAGGTTCCAAGATTAGTATATGGACATCTTTCCTGCATGTGTGGGGTGGGGGAAGGGGCATTTTTCTACCCACTATATTTATGATTTACTAAATATATCATATTCTAATTTCATTTTTATAACATCCTTGAATGGTAGTATTATTCCTGTAAGTGAGATAACTTTTCTGAAGCACTGGTTAAAAATATAGTTCCTATCAGTTGTTACCATCTTAACCCAGAGTTCAGTGTTAGCATTACTCACTGATAAGGACAACCAGATTTGAAGTGTCTCCTGGGTGATACAAAGTGAAGGATATGGCATAATCTGTAAAAGATTTTTAAACAAACATGCCATAAAATTCGCCCTTCTAAAGTCTACAGTTCAATTATTTTTGTATATTTATATAGCTAGATAACCATCATGACAATCTAATTTTGAAGTATTCATATCATCCCCAAAAGAAATCTAATACTCATTAACATCACTGCCCGTTTCCCTCCTCCTCGGCCCCTGGAAACTACTAATCAATTTTATGGTCTATAAAAAAATATATTTAATTAATTTATTTATTTGAGAGGGAGAGAGGGAGAAGGGGCAAAGGGAGAGAATCTCAAGTAGAGTCCTTGCTGAATGCAAAGCCCAACATGGGGCTCGATCTCACTACCCTGAGATCATGACCTGAGCCTAAATCAAGGGTTGGATGCTCAACAGACAGAGTCACCCAGGTTCCCCCCCCCACACCCTTTTTGTTTCTTTATTTTTCAAGCCCCAACACAGGGCTTGAATTCATGACCTGAGATCAGGATCTGAGCTGAAATCAAGAGTTGGACGCCTAACCAACTGAGCCACCCAGGTGCCCCTCAGTTTTATGTTTCTGTAGAATCACCTATTCTAGACATCTCATATAAATGAAATCATACATATGTGGTCATTTGGTTTTAACTTAGCATAATGTTTTCAAGGCTCATCTATGGTATAGTACAAATCAGTATTTCATTAATTTTTATGGCCAAACAATACTCCATTGTGTGAATATATGTATTTTATTTATCCATTCATCAGTTGCTAGACATTTGAGTTGTTTTACTTTTTGGCTATTATGAATAATGCAGCTATGAACATATAAAGTATTCTTGCAAAAATGTTTACTACAGATCGTGGTAGGCAGAATAGTGGTCCCCCCTCCCCCGCCAAGTGTCTACATCCTAATCCCTGCATCCTAATCCCTGGCACCTGTAATGTGGTACCTTATATGGCAAAAGAGACTTTGTATGTGTGAGTAATGTTAAGGACCTAGAGGTGGAGAATGTAGCCTGGATCACCCAGATGGGCCCCATCTAATCCCATAGTCCTTAAAAGAAAAGAGCATTGGGGTGCCTCAGTTGTCAAGTGTCTGCCTTTGGCTCAGGTCATGGTCCCAGGGTCCTGGGATCCAGCCCCACACTGGGCTCCCTGCTCAGCAGGAAGCCTGCTTCTCCCTCTCCCACTCCCCTTGGTTGTGTTCCCTCTCTCGCTGTGTCTCTCTCTGTCAAATAAATAAATAAAATCTTAAAAAAAAAGAAAAGAAAAGAAGATGGGGCACCTGGATGGCTCAGTGAGTTAAGCCTCTGCCTTTCGCTTGGGTTATGATCTCAGGGTCGTGGGATTGAGCCCCCCATTGGGCTCTCTGCTCAGCAGGGAGCCTGCTCCCCCGCCACCCACCTGCCTCTCTGCCTACTTGTGATCTTTCTCTCTGTCAAATAAGTAAATAAAACCTTAAAAAATGGAGAAGAAGAGCGCATTTTCCCAGAAAGAGATGCGAGGACAGAAGAAAGGTCAGACATGTGTGATATTGCTGGCATTGGGGATGGACCAAGGAGGCCAGGAACAAGGGATGTGTGCAGCCTCTAGAAGTTGGGAAAGGCAAAGAAACAGATTTTCCCCTACAGCTTTCCGAAAGGAATCGAACCCTGTCAACACCTCAATTTTAGTCCATTGATTTTTGCTCTTAGCCAAAGAGAGCTGCCTTGTCTTTGATTATGCCTCCTGCGTCCAGTGAGTGGTCAATGTGGAAAGTCTAAAGGTCCTGCCCCTTACCTTGATGTAGGACCACTCTGAAGGACCATCTCAGCTCCAAAGTGCTGTGTGAGATCAGCCGAGGCCTCAATTTCTCTTTCTGCCCAGTCCTGCCTCCCTTAGTCCCTTCAAGGCCCGTTCCTAAGAGCACTTTCTAGTAAACCTCCTGCATTCAAGTCTGCCTCCAAGTCTGTTTTCTCAGGGAATCCAACATGAGACACATACACGTAACATCTTGTCCAAGGATGGGCAGCCAGCTGGGAACCAGCAAGAAAAAGAATCTGGAAAGGGAAAAAGGTTAAGCAGAGGACCTACTCTAAATTCCAAAATTAGTGATGAAATATTGGAAAGAACATCAGCTGGGCTTTAGAAAACTTGGGTTCAAATTCTAGCTCTGCCTCAGAGACCTCTTGTCACTCGGCAAGCCACCTGTCTCCCTGCCTCCATTTCTAAGAAGAGGATATTGTACTTACTCATCTTCAAGTTGTGTTCTGGCACTCAGCTCCCCGTCTGTGGCCCAAAAGCCGGAGACAGGCTGGATCTTGACCTTCATCTCCCGGATTTCCAGGCTCAGAAATGTGCCCCTTCCAGAAGCTCCCCAGGACTGAGGACAGGTATGTCCTTCCTGAGTCGAAATTGGCTTGAGTTGCACAACCCATAGCCTTTGGGACACTTAGTTCAGACTGTGATAGTTTCTTAGCTGCTTGTCTATCACTATACTTTCCCTTTGCACTATTTTTTCACTTCTTTGTTGATAGTTAAATCTTTTTTTCCTGTACAAAAAATGTCCTGCAGTCAATGTGCATATTTTATATAGTCTCCTTCCTTCCTTCCAAAAAGGTTGTTAAGTTGATGAGGCGTCTTACAGTTTCCTACAAATCCAGTAATTACAGTTTTTGCAGTGAGCTGTCTCATACTTTTTCTTATCTTCAACATCCATCAGAGTTCTTGAAACTTAAAGTACCTAAAAATGTTTGAAGGAATTACTAAGTGAATGAATAAACACACACAGACATCCTTAGAAAACTCAAATACTCTTTGAACCATTGGAATGCTGGGCACGGTGTGGTTGCAATATAAATGGAATCATAGTGCCATCTAGTGGTTAAGTAGTGACTTTGTTTAGAAGCAAAATGCAGAATGTCTAAAATTTGGACAGCAAGTTTTACTTACAGATACTTCTGTAAGAAAAATACTTTTATGACTTGACCCTATATTCTGAGAATGTCTTGGTTTGCTAGATCACCACTAATGAATAAGTATAAGTGAACAATATTGAAATGGAGCTTTAGGGCAGATTTTCCTGACCTAACTTAATAGCTATTCCTTGAAAGGAGAATTTGGTGGTTTAACTAAGTATGGGAAATGACAATTAGTAAAGTTAAGCATATTTATCTTCTGCAGAACTTTTCAGGGACACTAATAGGATTGTGTGCTTTGTGAAGCTTCACGAAGGGCTTATGCATGATGTTTTCCAGATGCTTTATATTCTTTTCAAGGAACAACGCATTGGACCATTGTTTTATGGGAAAAAGCTTTCAGAAATGCTGCTTTCTTGTCATTTTTCCCATATGTTATAAATATCTATTAGCGCACAGCATTTCCTGCCTATAAAGCCTTCTCTGACCTTCATTGCCTTGTTCTAGATACAGTCAGTTCAGAGAGCGTCAGAATAAGTCAGTAGTGATACCTTACATTTATAGGGATCTTAGTTTTGAGGTAAGAATTTCTTTCATCAGTTAGTATTCCATATTGAACACTTTGTTTTGTTTTGTTTTTAGATTTTATTTATTTGAGAGAGAGAGAGAGCGAGAGCGGGAGAATGAGAGAGAGAGAGAGAGAGAGAGATCAGTGGGAGAAGCAGACTCCCTGCTGAGCAGATAGCCCGATGTGGGGCTCGATCCCGGGACTCAGGATCATGACCTGAGCTGAAGGCAGTTGCTTAACCAACTGAGCCACCCAGGAGCCCAAACACTTTTATTTTTTTTTAAAAACATAATCTACTTTCTTTTGGATTCTAGGAGTGTGGTTTCCTACTGTTTGGGCTATTACTTTCAATAATTGCTATTAGCGATGGTAGAAATGACTTGGGATTCAACCACAATGCAAATGACTTCATATTTTCTATTTCTGCCTTTTGCTTACATGCTGTGGTATTAACCAAAGTGGCAACTAATTTCTGAATTTCTGGCAAGAGCTTCATTTATTCCTTCAGACTTTTTTTTTTTAAATTAAGCTCTACATCCAACATGGGGCTTGAACTCATGACCCCAAGATCAAAAGTCACACACTCTACTCATTGAGCCAGCCAGGCAACCCTATTCTTTCAGTCTTGCACACCTGCCAAGAGCTAGTCCCTGGGATTAGAAAGACCCCTCTGGATTTGAGCTCTCTGCAGTCAGGGATCTTGTCCACCTTGTTTTCTGTTGTATCTCTAGTGCCTGGCACAGTGCCCAGCACTGATGAGGTGTTCATGAAGTATCTGTGGACAGAATACACATTTCCCATTCTCTACTTTTGAGGTTTAATGGAGGAACAAAGGAGAACTACAGATAACAGTAAAGTGTGATCATTATTATAAAAGAATGTACAAGGAGGAGAAAGAGCATTCTAGGCAAAAAGTCTTAAAGGCATGGAGAGAACTGGGGTGAGGAATGGTTGAAAAGGCTGGAGTCACAGTGGAGAGAACTTTTCCTTTCTTGCCAAAGAGTTTAAGTATACTTTAACATTTCTCCTTACAACTCAGTACTTAAAGTACTTGGTAAATTCTTGCTGTCGATATAAGAATTTTATTTCAGTTCAAATAAAACTTTGCAAGTAATTTTTTTGAAAGGTTCATTTAACATCAGGATAGAGATCCTTGCTGAAAGGGAGAAGACATCGCCGTAAGGTCGGTAAGTTCGTGGGGGAAGCCAGGATGACATTGTAGTAATTAGTAATTGCCCCGACATACTGTCTAGAATTCTGAAACTCTCCCCAGGAAATGCCTAGTGTAGAGCCCTGCAAGAGACATTTAAAAAGCAAAATTGTGGAATAAGTGAAGTATGTCAGTGACTTTTCACTTCCTTTTTCATTATTCTTTTCTACCTGCTTATGAAACCACCATGACTTCAGAGACCAGGGCCCTCTCATGTCGCCTGAAAGCCCAGGGTTCCCAGCCAGACCTGACCCTCCTGTGCTTTGGACTTATCCTTGGGGACCATACACCCTGAATTGTTTTCATTGCCTTTCATCTGATATTTCCCACAAATTTCAATAGGTTGTGATTCATTCATTACATGCTTAATTAAATGTTTTTTTTTTTAAAGATTTACTTATTTTAGTGGGTGCAGAGGGAGATGGAGAGAATCTCAAGCAGACTCCCCGCTGAGAGTGGCACCCCACGTGGGGTTCGATCTCCCAACCCAAGATCATCGCCTGAGCCAAAACCGAGAGCCAGACACTCAACTGACTGAACCACCCAGGCGCCCCTTAACTAAATGTTACTTTTATATCTTTGTGAGGGCTTGCACATGATGTAATTCACAAAATCAGAAAAAGAAGATCCTTGCTTGAACCATACAGCCTAATTTTCGCTTCTAAAAATACAAATGCTACATGTCCTGAAACCAGCTCTGGGATATAGTTGGAAGTGATCTGACATAGATCCACACTGAAGTGCTATATAAAAGTTAAATAAATAGCCCTTTCCAGAAGAATGGACACTTGACCCACAGATGTTGCCTCTCTTCTCTCTCTTGCTCATCTTGCTAATCAGTGGTGGGAGCCCTTTCCTACTTTAATATCATTTCAGTGCAGTAATTCAGACAACTGCTATCAGTCGACTGATGCCCGCACGTGGTATATAATCTGCTAATCTGCTTACCATCTTCAAGGGAAAGGTGCTCCCGTGGTGGAATGGAAGGCACCAACAGGAACCAGATTCATCGGTAGCCCCAACAGGGGGCAGTTAAGTCACGTCAGTAAAATATGATTACTATTGACCTTACAGACCAAGATCGAAGCTGACCCAGTAGAGTTTTTATTTGAGTGTTAGAGCCCAGAACTACTGCTTCATGTGAAAGTACCCAATACAAGTAAGCTAGAAATCCGCATTTTATAAAGTAGAGATTCTCATGTAGTTCTGGACTTTTGTGAGGTCACACCCAGACACTCCCATGTCATCCTGTCCTTTCTTTTCTTTCCTTTTTTTTTTTTCTTAAAGATTTTATTTATTTGAGAAAGAGAGAGTGAGCGAGAGAGAGAGCATGAGCTGGGGGTGGAGGCAGAAGGAGAGGGAGAAACAGTCTCCCCGCTGGGCAGGGAGCCTGATGTGGGGCTCGGTCCCAGGACCTGAGATCATGACTTGAGCCGAAGGCAGAGGCTTAACCGACTGAGCCACCCAGGCGCCCCATCCTGTCCTTTCTTGACACCTCAGGGCTGCTGCTGCTTCTGCTTCTGCACAATCACAAGGGCTACCAATCCAGCTGCCCACGTCTTTGCACGTCTGCAAAATACTGATGGCAATAAATAAAAATGGGAGCATTTTGCCATCTGTTTAATTCTCTTCTCCTTTCATCTGATCCTGAAAGTTAGCCAATGTCTTTCTCCCATTCTTTTGCTTCAAAGACTAAAAAGGTTCAAATCATAAAAATAGGAAGAATTTTTGGAAGTATTACCCCTTCCTCATTTTGCCTGCCAAGTTTCAGTTCAGTGCAGGTGCTGACAGATGTTTATAGGGACATAAAATAAGTCATGTCCATGTTGCAGAGCAAGGATGCTCAGTGGCCTGAGCCAGGGTTAGGACTTTGATTAGAGGCTCCAGTTTGAGGTCAGAGGCCAGTGTTTTTCTAAATCCCAGACTTCAGTTTCTTCTAGCTCGTCTGTGTCATTGCCCGAATCCTGCAAGAATGTCTGGGAATTAAATAAGTTAAAATGGATGCCTGCTATCTTGGGCCTGGCAAAGCTTCTATAGGCAACCACAGGTCCCCACCCAGCGATTGTTTATATTCCTCTTGCATCCTCCAGGATCCCGCTTACGCACCACTTTCTGTTGAGTAATGGTGTGCAGAGCCAAGCCAGGACCGGTAATGTTCCTCGTCTGCCTCTTGGGCTGGTCCTGACGCTGGCCCCTGACAATGCCGGGCTCGGGAACTATTTGTTTCTGATTTCCAGCCAAGAAGTCTAACAATTCTCTCCCTTCCTTCCTATCGCCCTCTTCTTCCTTACCAATGCCAAGTCTGGGATTTTCCTTGTCCAGAGACCGACCATACAGGCAAGGAAATGAACTTTCTTGGGATATGACAGACCACTTAACAGAAACGGTGCCCTTTGTTCTCGTTCAAAAGCCTTTTCCTTAAATGACATTTCTCTCGAAGGCTTCTGCAGATATATCTGCGCTAACTCCTTAATTCCTACCAGGTCCCTCTCAGAAGGCTAAGAAGTAGTAGGCATTGGAATTCTGATTTTTCTGATTGGGAAGCAAAAGTTCAGAAAGGAAGAATAATTTGCCCGGGGATTTAGTCAAGCAATTCTAGTAGTTGTGTCTAAATCTATTCTTTAAACTTAAAAACCCTTTCTTAAAAATCCATTCTGAAACTTTAAAAATCCTTTTCATTCCCAGCAACCATGTCTAAGACAAAAAAAATTTACATACAGAAAACAGAGGCAGATCTGGCTGTGGATCACTAATTCCACCATGCGTCAGAAAATTTTATTTCTTTTGGGGCGCCTGGGTGGCTCAGTGGGTTAAGCCTCTGCCTTTGGCTCAGGTCATGATCTCAGGGTCCTGGGATCGAGCCTTGCATCAGGCTCTCTGTTCAGCAGGGAGCCTGCTCCCCCCCCATCACGCCCATCTCTCTGCCTACTTGTGATCCCTCTCTCTGTCAAATAAATAAATAAAATATTTAAAAAAAATTTTATTCCTTTTGTACCCACTCGGGGACAGCCTGGCCCCAATTACAGTCCAGAGGGACATGGGTCCTACTTGCCTGGGCAAGTCACTTCATTTCTCTGGGCTTAACAGTTTCCTCATCTGTAATACAAAGTAGTTAGGATTTGGGGTCTCTTAGGTTTCTTTCCAGTTTCAGGAGTCAGCAACTAGGAAAATGCAGAGATAAAGGCATAAGGCAAACCCATCTGTAAAAAGCCAGAAAAACATCTATATATAACACTTTAAAAATAATCTCTAGTAAATAAGAATTTGTATTTACTTTGGTTCAACAATTTTACTCTTGGGCTTTATACAAAGAAGCAACCAGAGACGTGCTTCAGATTTGCAAGGATGACTGTCATAGTGTTTGTGTTTAATAAACTTAATTTTAGGATAGTTTTAGATATACAGGGAAGTTGCAAAGATGGTACCAAGTTCTTCTGTACCCATCTGTCCTTCTCATTTCCTTCGTTGTTTAACAACTGATGCTAGTAATTGATATTTCATCACAACAAATGAACCAGTATTGATATATATTATTAACTAAAATCCATTATGTATTTCTTTTTTTTTTAATTTTTTTTTAAGATTTTATTGATTTATTCAACAGAGAGAGAGAGAGAGAGATCACAAGTAGGCAGAGAAGCAGGCAGAGAGAGAGGGGGAAGCAGGCTCCCCGCCGTGCAGAGAGCCCGATGTGGGGCTCGATCCCAGGACCCTGAGATCACGACCTGAGCCGAAGGCAGAGGCTTAACCCACTGAGCCACCCAGGCGCCCCATCCATTATGTATTTCTATTTCCCTACTTCTAATGTACTGTTCTTTTTCTGTCCCAGGATTCTATCCAGAGCGCCCATTACATTTAATTGTTATCTCCCCAGTTTCCTCAAGACTGTGAGAATTTGCTGGATTTTCTTTCTTTTTTTTTTTTAAGATTTTATTTTTAGGTAATCTCTACACCCAACATGGGGCTTGAACTTACAACCCTGAGATTAAGTCACATGCCCCAGAGTTTCCTTATTTTTGAGGCCTTTGACAGTTCTGAGGAACACGGGTCATGTATTTTGAAGACTGTCTCTTGATATTTAAAAAAAAAAAATCATGATTAAACTGGGTTATTGGTTGGCAGGAAAACCACAGCTGTAAGGTACCAGTCCTGTCACATATCAGGGGACAAGCTATCTACATGACCTTTCACCAACGATGTTAAGCTTAATCACACAGCAGAGGTAGTGTTTGCCAGATTTCACTGTGCTACTTTCCAGTAACAAAAGTTCTCAAATAAGATACATGTCAGTAATGAGACTGTACACTCCACGAGGACAGGAATTTTGCCTGTTACCTACATTCATAACTGTGCACCCAGTGCCAAGCACAGTTCTGACTCATAGTGGGTGTTCAGTGAATAGAATTTGTTAGATGAAAAGGAGATTGGTTAAATAAGTTAACTTATATAATTTGATGGAGGGGGCACCTGGTTGGCAGTTGGTTAAGTGTCCTGCTCTCGGTTTCGGCTCAGGTTAAATCTCAGGGTCGTGAGATTGAGCCCCGTGTTGGGCTCTGTGCTGAGCATGGAGTCAGCTTGAGTTTCTCTCTCCTTCTCCCTCTGCTCCTCATGCTTGTGCTCTCTTTCTCTCTAAAATAAATAAAAAAACCTTTAAAAAAATATGATGGACTGCTAGTGGTCATCATAGGTATTTGGTGGCATGGAAAAAAACATCAATGTTCTATTCAGTGAATGAAACAGATCAAAAGACAATTTGTATACATCCTATTTTGTATAAAGTTTGTGTGTTCTTGTGTGTGTATGTGTGTATGCCTGTGTAGGTGTGTAGAAAAGGAACTAGAAGGTTGTAAACATGTTAAAGTGGTTGGTGGTTATTGTGAGGTAGAAGGATTACAGGGGATTTTCATTTTCTTCCTCATTCAGTAACGGTAAGAATTACTTTCTAAATCAGAGGGGGGAAAAAGCACAATACAAATGGAGAGAAGTTTTGACCTTCAAGAAGGTTCTCAAGCAAGAAAAACAGATGTTTCAATACAATGCCCAGCAACCGCATTATTTAGCCATCTATTAGTATCTGTGAAGGAACTGAAATCAGCGATGCGGTGCATAGAGGGTGTTGTCCTCAAAATTCTGCAGTTTCTAGGAAACAGGGTACACCAGGCACCATCTGTTTCTGATTTAGGGCATTAGAGTTGCAAGATCATGAGCTGTATCTTTGTTACTCTCATAACAAATTGTTTAAAGGTAAAAAAAAAAAAAAAAAAAAAAAGGAGTAAAGAGCAAAACCAAACGCACAGGATGCCAGAGTGAATGGCATTATTGTATCGTTCGCTTTCTCCTCCCTGGGGCTTTGCATTTTAAAAACACATGTTGTGGTTTTTCTATGATTATCTTCCCACTTCCTGTGTTGTATCTCCCTTACTGTAAATATCCTTTTGTATAGTCATGCTTCTCTTTCCCTGTGTCCTGCGTGTGTGTCTTTCTTAATGCTCATTCTCTCTCTCCAAACTTCCACCGTATATTTTCCCCAATACTAATTTGTAGGGGTCCGATAGTATTTTTAGAGATTTTTAGAACCTTGATTTCAAATTCTAGTTCCATCTTCCATGAGCTGCGAGATCTGCACAAAGTTGCTTCACCTGTCTGAGTTTCCCTCTCAGAAAATGAGGACGGTATTCTGTACTCACTCAGAATAATCCTTATTCCAAGGATTAAATGAGATTTAATGTAAATAAGTATAGGATCCATCCTAGTGCCAGTCACAAACGAGGCACTTAGCCTGTGGCATCTCTTACTTCCTTCTCCCCTTCCATACATACTCTATCTATACTGTGTCTCATGCTATCTTTTGAAAATGCTAATAACATACTAAGGGATCAAATGTAACCTCGGGCTTTTAGGGTCCTCTTTAAAGGAGCCCCAACCCGTTTTTGTGGTCTCACTACCTTCCAGGCACACGGTACACACACATTATACTCCAGCCACACCAAATTACTAGCTGTTGCCTAAACACAGGTTATTCTTTCTTCTCTCCATGCTGTTAAGCATGCTGTTTTCTGTGTCTGAAAGTCCTTTGTGCTCCTTGCAGACAACTTTCTTTGTGAAGCCTTCTCTGATAGCTTTGAGGGCCCCCACGCTCGCCTCTGACCACGGTAACCTGTTCATGCAATCCCTTTTACAAGTGTCTACATCATTCACTTATTTATTTGACAAATAGTTATCCAGCTTTCACTATGCACCAGGCACTGGAATGTATCCTTTAGTTAAACTGTGGATTCCAGAAGGGCCAGGGTCTTGTCTTATCTACCCCCTTTCAACCCCGTGCTTAGCAGAGGAGTAAAATAAATACTCAAAGTCTGTTTGTTCAATATTGAATGAAATTCAGGCATTTCTTTTTCAATAATCAAACTGAAAATCATAATGCTACCAAGTACTTCCTCATATGCCCTTTAAAAGACGAAGATAAAAGACACATATTTTCTTTTGCATGTAACATATTGTTAGCTTATTAACAATTCCAGGGGGCTCAGAAATATTCCTTTGCTTTGAGTGTTCTCCATCTGGAAGAGTTTAGCTAATTAAACCAAAGATCATGGATGAGTTGGCCCCATTTATCTCCAATGGATGAAATCCTTTTCTCTCCAGAGGGTTCTTCAGACAAATATCAAGGGTCAGTGTTATTTTTAGTGACATATATTTTTGAAAGTCTTAACTTTTTTTTTCAATTTCTAAGTTCGGTAACACATACTTTTGAAACTCTCTTTATTTGTTGTTGTTGTTGTTGTTGTTTTAAAATTAAGTTTATAGCCTATCTTGGCCTATACAGAAGCATTTATCTCAACTCTAGATGATACTGAGTTACTATACTGGAGATTAAGGTAGTCATTAGTCTGCAAAAGAAGTTAGAAAAAAAAATGCTTTCCCTCTCTCCTCCCCGAACCCCTCCCACCCCCCCACCCCACCCCCTGCCGTAAGTGCAGGATTCCTCTTGGTGATGATATTCTGTGCAGACTGAATGGTGGTTTAGAGAGAGCTATTATTACCCTTCCTTTTGAGGGACTTTCAATTTTTGATGATTAATATTTGTCAGTATTTCTGAGTTTTCATTCCCGTCTTTACCCCCCGTCCTCTCCTCCATTCTTTCTCAATGCAGAGACCCATACAGGCCTTGTGTTCTTTTTTTTTTTTTTTTAAAGATTTTTATTTATTTATTTGACAGAGAGAGATCACAAGTAGACGGAGAGGCAGGCAGAGAGAGAGAGAGAGAGGGAAGCAGGCTCCCCGCTGAGCAGAGAGCCCGATGCGGGACTCGATTCCAGGACTCCGAGATCACGACCCGAGCCGAAGGCAGCGGCTTAACCCACTGAGCCACCCAGGCGCCCCCAGGCCTTGTGTTCTTAGACTCGTTCGGCTTCCCCTTGTATGCACCCCAGGACAGTTAGAAAATTCATGTGCCGATTACCTCCTGATTTCTTTAGGCTTAAGAATGAGAACACTTTATAACCTCACATTAGCAACATTAAATAATGGCCATAAGAGCTGAGTTTTAGGGATCTAAATTTTTTTTTTCTCTAGATGGAAACAGTTTGTCCATCTTGAGTTACATCATGAGATTTAGACTGACAGACCCAGATAGGAAGAAGCTAAATCAGGTTATAGTGGAAAAGATACCATGCAAACTTGCACAGGGAACAAACCAAGCCTCATGTCTAACATGACTTTCCTTGCTAGGCAACGTCAGCACCGCCCACTGACTCACCTGAATTTCATTAAGAGCTAAAAAACAATAAAGAGAGCGTGGGGCCAAAGGAACCCACGGAAGTTTATTGGGCCCTATTTAAGTGAGGCCCTCTCTCACGTCCCTTCTTGGGGGTGTTCCTCAGCTTCTATCAAGACTGCCTCCTCCTAGCCTATTCTTCTAGGGGCCGGGAGGGGGGGCGGGGACAAAAAGGTTGGTTCGGGGCGGGGGACGGCCATGGCATTCAGATCACTGAGTTTACTAAAACAACCAGGTTCTGTGGTCATTATGGCTCTAATAACAGAGTTGATCAAATCCTTAGTTCTGAAGGGGTGTTTGGCATTTTTATAGCGCCCCAAAAGTTACAGGGCTGTCACCAGACACTTTTCTCATTTCTCTTTCCTGTGGCCCTCCCTGCGTTTCTCTGGAGGTCATTCCACCCATCCTTCACCCTCTGGTAGTGTTGGAAGAGGGCATCATGTTTTGGTAGCCTCAGGGAGAAATACTTCTGCTAACTGGTGCTTTGGTATTATAAGGAAGGCCTGTGAAATCCTTCGCTGTGCTTTGAGGAAGACGTTATTAGGACACTGTTTTCTTCTTTTTTCAAGCTTTTGTTTATTTATTTATTTATTTGACAGAGAGAGAGAGAGAGAGAGAGAGAGAGATCACAAGTAGGCAGGGAGGCAGGTGAGAGAGAGGGGGAAGCAGGCTCCCTGCTGAGCAGAGAGCCCGATGCGGGGCTCAATCCCGGGACCCTGAGATCATGACCTGAGCCAAAGGCAGAGGCTTAACCCACTGAGCCACCCAGGTGCCCCAGGACCCTGTTTTCTAAAGTCCTTTGGGAGGACCCATGGGAGACAGCACAGGTGTGCTGGTGTGTTTCTCCTTCAGGGGCTCTGTGCACTTTGTCGCTCATGTTTCTCTCTTGTGTTGCTTATCAGGAGACTTTGAGCCAACTCTCGTCCCATCTCTAACAAGGACGTCATGACTTGCATCCTATTTCCCTTGGCTCTGTGTTTCTCATCTCATATTTGTTTTATTTTGGTCCAGGGTTTGCATTTTTGTAAGTAGCCTTCTGTTCTTCCTGCAAGAAGATAGGTTATAGATAAATAAGTAACGCAAACATTGGTGGGTAGGAAAGTCCAGAGAAAATGTGTTCTGTCAGGCCACGCTCAGCTCCATGGAGAGGACCTGGGCCCGCCACAAACTACACACAGTGCTGTGTGGGTTGTGGTAGAAAATGCAATGCCCTTTGGAGCACCATGGCAATTCCCATGGTATGGATAAATATAGCAATGGATGTGTGAATTGCACCCGTCATGAAACCTGGGAATCGCTGAATGGATGGTAAAGCAGGAACCCAGGAAGGCCTTTTTCAACTTCGTCGTTGACAAGAGACAGGAGAAAGACTCAAGTGACCCAAAGGAAGTGATTCATTGGGGATGAAACCAAACAGTAGTGACAGAAAAGGTCACCAGAGGGAAGGTGGGAAGTGCCAAGCAGAAACTCCAAAATAAATAAATAAACAAACATTTGTCAAAAGGCGAGTACATAAGCCTTCCAACCCAGGGTCACAAGCTCCCAGCAAAGTGGCTAGAATTTCTGCTGATGAATTGAAGGAAATTTGCAATAAGGAAAAATACACCCATCTGAAAAGAAATCCAGTTCATAAGGTCAGCCCAACCCAAAACAACATCAGTGAACAGGAATTTCATTCTGTGAACAATACCGATCTTAGCCTTACAGTGGCCAGCTCATTCCTTTCCAAAGTGCATACGGTTCACACCTATTTTTGTTCTGAACATTCAACAGAGACCTTTTGAAAAAAGTCCTGGACAGTCAGGAACCCTCAAAAAATGTGATTTCTGTTTCCACGATGGCACACGTCTGTTAGTGATTGCCAAGTTCACTAAAGCTCACGGTGGAGGCAGTGAGACCGCCAATGACCTCACACACAGGGACTTTCAGGGAAGGGAGACGATGTCACATGGTACTGTCTGACATTTAAATACCAGCATAGAGCCCATGAAGCCTATAGGGGGTATTGAAAGCTGAAGAAATGGGTGACGTCACATAGAGGAGGAAGAGGATGGGGGGCCCAGGGCTGGACCTCGAAGTTCTGTGTCTGTGCTGAACTCAGGTCCACATGTCTAGCTGCCTACTCGACATTTCCACTTGGGTGTCTGATAGGTTTCTCACACCAAATGTTCAAAGCCCAACCTTGACTTTCACCCTCCTGGTCTTCTCTAATTCTGTAAATGACATTTTCATCCTCTAGTTGCTCAAGCCCCCAAATTTGAGTTAGTTGATCCCTCCTCTTTTTCTCACAATCCCATGTCCAGTTTGTCAGCAAATCCTTCCTCCAGGAGCATACTTGTTTTTCCACTTTTTATTGTGTTTACCACTGCCTGTACGGTCCAAGCCATCTTCTTCTCTCCCCTAGATTGTTCCGGTAGCTCCTTCTTCCAGCCTTCCCTCCTCCAGTCTATTCTGAACACAGCAGCCAGAGTGGTCCTGTTAGAGCCTAAGACAGGTCATGTCTTAGGTTCTAACAAACACTCTATTTGCTTCTCATCTCACTTAGACTAAAAATGGTCTCCCAGGCTTTGTATGACCTACATCCCCTGCCCCATTGCCTCCTGGAGTACATGCTCTCTTTCTTCTCGTTCTGTTTCCCTTATCCTGGCTTCTGCTATCCTTCAAGCACGTTAAACTGTTCTGCCTCGGGGCCTTTACCCTTGCAGTCTGCTTAGTATACCAACATTCCTTGCTTCATTTCATTGCTCAAATGTAACCTTTTCAGACCATTCTGTAAAAAATAGCAACCCCCATCCTTCGCTCTTCCAATCTCCCTTAACCTGGTTTATTATTTTTTCTGTATCTCTTAGGACCATCTAACATACTACATAGTTGCTTATTTCCTTGTTAATAGATTATCTCCTATCTTTTAAGAATATATGCTCTGTAAGGAGAAACTGTGACTTTTGTTCATTGTTTATTCCTAGTGCAGAGTAGACACTCATATATTTGTTGAAGGAAGGAAAGGCTATGGTGTTTCTCATCCAAGTAGAGAAGGAATTAACTAGGACACTGAGAAATGGCCAGAGAAGTAGGAAAGGAGAACCCGGAGCATGAAACACAATAGAAGGTGAGAGAGAAAGCATTTTTTACTGTGGTAAAAATGTGTAACTGGGGTGCCTGGCTGGCTCAGGTAGTGGACCCCTGATCTTGGGGTTATGAGTTCAAGCCCACATTGGGTGTAAAGCTTATTAAAGCTTATTAAAAAAATACATATATGCATATATATAATAGAATTTACTATTTTAACCATTTTAAATTATTATTATTTTTTAAAGATTTTATTTATTTACTTGACACAGAGAGAGAGAAAGAGAGAGATCACAAGTAGGCAGAGAGGCAGGCAGAGAGAGGGAGAAGCAGGCTCCTTGCTGAGCAGAGAGCCCAATGTGGGGCTCAATCCCAGGACCCCGAGATCATGACCTGAGCTGAAGGCAGAGGCCCAACCCACTGAGCCACCCAGGCGCCCCTATTTTAACATTTTAAAGTATACAGTTCCAGTGGCATTAAGTACATTCACTTTGTTTTGCATCCATCACGCCATCTATCTCCAGAACTTTTCCATCTTCCCAAACTGAGACCCATTAAACAATGCCCCATCCTCTCTTCCCTGCCATCCCTCACAACCACCACTCTGGTTTTTGGTCTCTATGACTTTTGCTACTCTAGGTATCTCATATGAGTGAACTCATACAGTATTTGCCCTTTTGTGACTAGCTTATTTCATTTGGTGTGATGTATAAAAGGTTCATCTAGTATTTATCTGAATTTCCTTCTTTTTTTTAAAGGTTTTTAAAAATATTTTTATATTCTTAAAATTTTAAAATTTTTATATTTAAAAAAAATTTTAAAAATACCCCATTGTCTATACATTTGTTTATCCATTCCCCTGTTGATGGGTAATTTGGGTTGCTCCCACCTTTTGATTATTGTGAATAATGATGTTTTGAATGCTCTTTGAGACATTCAAATTTTGAATTTTTTAGGCGGTATCTACCCAGAAGTGGAATTACTGGGGTCTATGGTAATCCTCTGATTCATTTCTTAAGACGCTGTCATACTATTTTCTATGGCAGTTGCCCCAGTGCACAAGGGTTCTGATAGCTCCACATCCTTACCAAACTTATTTTCTGTTAAAAACAATTTTTGTTTTTACCTTCCGCTCAGGTCGTGATCTCGGGGTCTCGGGATGGAGCCCCTGCATTGGGCACTCTGCTCGGTGGGGAGCTGGCTTCTCCCTCTCCCACTCCCCCTGCTTGTGTTCCCTCTCTCTCTCTCTCTCTCTCAGATAAATAAATCTTAAAAAATTTTTTTTTGTTTGTAATTAATAGCCGTCCTAATGGGTGTGAAGTGGCATCCCATTGCATTTAAGGGAAAACATTTTCCCTTTCTCTCTTTCTTTCCTTCTTCCCTTTCTTCCTTCCTGAAGACTTTTTTTTTAAAGATTTTATTTATTTATTTGACAGAGACACAGCGAGAGACAGAACCCAAGCAGGGGGAGTGGGAGAGGGAGAAGCAGGCTTCCCTCTGGGATCATGACCTGAACCACAGGCAGATGCATAATGACTGAGCCACCCAGGTGCCCCAGGATTTTTTAATCATAAGTAATCTCTACACCCAATGTGAGGCTTGAATTTACAACGCTGAGATCAAGAGTAGCATGCTCTGAGCCACCAGGTGCCCTCGGAGGAGAGCACTTTAATTAATTAATTTATTTATTATTGAAGACTTTATTTATTTATTTGATGGAGACACAGCGGGAGAGAGAACACAAGCAGGGGGAGGGAGAGGGAGAAGCAGGCTTCCCGCTGAGCAGGGAGCCCCATGTGGGGCTTGATCCCAGGACCCTGGGATCACAACCTGAGCCAAAGGCAGACGCTTAACGACTGAGCCACCCAGACACCCTGAGCAAAGCATTTGAAACCAGAGACAGTGGTCATGTGTGTGAAGAGCTGCTTCAAGATAGGTAAAACCAAGACTAGGGTATCTATTGGATTTGGCACGTGGAGGTGGCGGAGCAGAATGACGGAGGGGGTCACCAGAGCAGAGCAGGCAGGAGAGTGAATAGGTGGTAAGATGACTCCAGATGCTTGTCCATACTCAGGAGCAGAGAAATACTCTTTTTGAATGTTTGCTATGCTCTGTGATCATATGAGATGCCAGGGTTAGAGCAGAAGTGCCAACAGATGGGGTTCCTGTCTTCATGGGGCTGACAGTCCATCAGAGGAGAAAGATAGTCAAGAAATTTCTTCAACTCCAGTTTGATAAGAGCTAAAATCAGAAGTGGAGGATGCTGTGTCTGTTACGGCCAGATGGCACCTGAAAAAGGGGAGGAGGGTGTTAGAGGAAGTGTCCTGAGGAAGTGACACTCAAATGGGTTGCAATTTGGTGTCCCCTGCGGGTCTGTCTTTAGGAAGAGGATGCCTTGGTTCTGCTGACATGGGCATGTGTGTCTCCGTGGCGATTCCTTCTCATTGTTAGCTGCAGCCACGACAGTGGCTTCTGGTACCTTCTGTGAACCCTCCGAGAAGCATGTCTTCCACTCCCTTAAACCAGCCTTTAGTCTGCTTCTTCCTCTTCAGCTCTGGCTTCCATTTATCCAGATACTCTGTCCACGAGACTAGTTGAAGGAGCATTCCTGTGGCCAAAGCTGAAGGGTCTCATGTAAGGACGGCCAAGTGTGTGCCATGCCTCCTCTTCAGGCTTCTGGAACCACCTATCTTCTGGGTGAGGAGGGCTCACCTAGGGCTTGGGGTGGGGAGGTGTAATGTGCTCTGTCTATATACCCCAAAGTGATCATGCTTGTACTCACAAACTCTCCCTTGTTCAGTTCCAGTTCAAGGGCCAGATAGGGAGTAGACATATACCTTAAGCTAATTAAGTATAACTTCCTTGAGCCTCAATTTTTTCATCTGTAATTTGAGGATAATAGAAGTACTCATTTCAGGTAAAGTAAAAAAATTCACATAAAGCATTAGCACAGTGACTAGCACATAGGAGGAGCTTGGTAAAAGTTAGCTTTTAGTTTTACTTTTGTTATTATGGTTACGTATTGGAGTTTGGATATACTGAGTGTCTGAGCCCCCAGCTCAGTGAGTCTACTGTTCAAGACTCACTGAGACTTCTCAGTGAGTTTAATAAATTGGCATTCTAGCTTCAGCCATTAGTCTTATAAGCTTAGCTAATGCGTGTCTGCTTTTAAGAGCTAAGGCCCTGGGGTGCTGACAAGACCTGGATTCTGACAGGCTCGGCTGTGGACAGTTGTGGCCTGGACTATATTCACCAGAGTAGTGAGGCTTCTCAGGGGCCAGCTTGCTGCCCTCCCCGGAGATGCCCAACCCTTCCCTTATCTTTCCCTTTGGAACCCCAGTGTTGCAACACCAACCCTGCTTTTTATACACGCACTGGAAAAGAATGCGGGTTTTCTTTTTAAGATTTTATTTATTTACTTGACGGAGAGACAGAGAAAGAGAGAGAGAGAGAACACAAGCAGGAGAAGAGGGAGAAGCAGACTCCCTGCTGAGCAGGGAGCCCAATGTGGGGCTCCATTCCGGGACCCTGGGATCATGACCTGAGCCAAAGGCAGACGCTTCACCGAGCCACCCAGGCGCCCCAAGAGTGTGTTTTTAAGCACCTGCATGCCAAATGTTTCCAAATGTCTCTGAGTTTAGGGAGTTTTTTTTCTCTTTTTTTGCACCGCTCCCTTGCTTGACTCAGTGGGCCTCCTGATCTCTTCCTTAGCAAGACAGTGTGATATTGAGCACCAGAAAATTCCCAGGGAAAACCTCTGCCAAATGTAAAAGCAAGGAAAAAGGATGAAAGCAACAGTTGTGGAGCAGGCTGGCATAAACGGTAAACGCTTTGTGCCATATTTACTTTTTCTTAATCTAAAATAACAGAGATAACATACACAATGGACTTTCTAACTTGCCACTTTTCCCTTATCTTTTTTCCCGTTGTGAGCCCTAAGACATCATGTTCTTTCATATAATCTTTCTCTCAAAAAAAAGAAAAGAAAAAAAAAATGTTGGCCATTCCATCCCTGCTGCCCATGGAGAAGAACAGACTCTATCTGATATTTCAGCTGGAAGGCAGGGTGGCAGATTCTTTCCAATGGGGTGGCGACTTCCTCCCTACTCTCAGAACACACCCCTTCCCAAAAATACGCCCTCCTGGGCAAGCAGCACAAAGGGAGCAGACCTAGCTCTCGGCGTCAGCAAATGCCCACATCCCTTCCTTTTCCTTTTACACCCAGTGGCCTGGGAATGGCACATGAGCTAGGGGAATCTGCACCACCAATCTTTGTGGCCCCATCAGGCCTTCGAATGGCCTTGCTCTCATCTCGCCCTCCTGGGCCATCTTCCAAGCCAACTGCCAGAAGTGATTGTTCTGAAAGGCAAATCAGATCATTTCATTCCATCTGCTTAAGCACTTGCCATGGCCTCTTGGCCCACCGTGAGGGTTCCCAAGCTCCAGGCTGAGGTCTACGCATGGTTGGCTATAAAGAATCGTTGTATTCAGATGTACATTCTAGAGTTTGGAATGGAACCTGGGAATCTGAATATGTAGCCTGAATTCTTCAGGTTGTAAGTGACAGGAACCCCTCTCAAGGGGTTAAAAAACAGAGTCCATTATGTCTTCTGACTGGGAAGTTCAGGGGGTAAAACGATCTTAGCTGTTATCTGCGGGCTCTTAATTATGGAGGTGACTGAATGATGACATGGAGAGGTCAATACCATTGAAAGACTAATGTTAATTAATTAATTAGTTAATTTCCGGAGAGGAGGGGTTTGCCATGCCACCCAGGGCCATATAGGGAAGCACCATGTGACAGAAGAGAGAAGAGGGTGGGATGGTGGGGGGGCATAGACTGCAGCCGTGACTGGGATTTCTGCAAGAAAGGCAAGACAGTTTAGGACTGGCTATTTTGAATAAACCAGGTGGCCTTTGGGGCATAACAACTGCTCCTAGTTGTCTGATACCTGGCCCTGGGGTTGACTGAGGGCAGGGGACATAATGTCTTGGTATGCGAGTTAGCTGAAGGACGTGATTTCAGAGTATGGACGCTGGATCTCAAGGGAGATTGTGAACCACTTCAGCTGTTAGGTCGGGTGCTGAATAGACCAATACAGAATCTAAGAAGACACAATTAGAACAACAAGTGGCTTCAGTGGACATGGCCTTAGGGTTGTGCTCTCAGTAAAGCAGCCTTGAGCTACTTGTGCTCCTGGCCACTTTCAGTGTGACTAGCCCAAACAGAAATGTGATGAAAGTGCGAGATATATACTGACTTTCAAAGACAGCATAATAAAGAGAAAACTTGAACGACACTGTGATGATCATGTATGTTGCTCAGTGCTCGCCACCTTGGGCCTGGTTGCCATCTGTCACCACGCAACGTTGTTACAATATTACTGACTGTATTTCCTATGCTGAAAAAAACAAAACAGAACAAAAACAAAACAAAACAAAACAACCCAAAATATTGGATTAAATAAAATATAGCATGGAAATCCATTTCATCTGTTTCCTCTTAATGCAGACGCTAGAGATGACAGAAATTTAAACTTGCCTATGCAGCTTGCGTTTGTGGTTCACATTCTGTTTCTGTTGGACAGCACTGGTCCATATAACAAATGTTCTCTTTTCTCTTTATGGACTCTTCTTCTTTAAAATATATTTGATGTTCATTTGCTCCTACTACAGACTGTCTTCTTCTGTGTGCCTGTGGAAATGGCGGCTAGTGTTTCCAGGCTTATAGAATTCCAGCTTCTCAATGCCATTGAAAAGGGCGGTTCTTTTTCCTGTTGTTCAGACATCAATCCTAGGGAAAGACATTCATTGGCTCTGCTGACGTCACAGTCCACCCCTTGGACAAATCACTATTGACGGGAATACCAGTTCCTGTGGCTATTCATGAACTGTGTGGCCATCCAAGTGGAGAGGAACATCCATATGGCATGGGAGGGGGCAGGACCCCCAGGGGATTAAAGTAACTCACGGTTGCTATCTGCAGTTTCACGACGCTTCCTGGGTGATTCTGTCGCACAGTATAGTTTGTAACATGCCAAACTCTGGAGGTAAAATCTAATTGTCTTACTGTGCTTTGGTGTGGCATATTAGGTGTGTACTCTGGTCTCATCCTAACTTTTTTAATCTCATGTCCGTTCCTTTCTTCCCTCCCGCTGCTGTATGCCAACATTGTATTCTTTGGATATTTAAAATTTCTTGCAGCTCCCTGAACACTCCATGCTGAAAAAAATTTACTATAGGAAATGTCAAACACACATAAAAGCAGAGAGGATAGTATAATGACCCGACTGTATACTATGACGCAACTTCAACAATTATCAATGAATGACCAATACTGTTCCATTCATGCCCCCAATACTCTTCCTTATGGATTAGTTAGAAGCAAACTTCCAACATCATATAATTCCATCTGTAAATATTTAAATAGGTATATGTATGAACTAAGGATCCTTAAAAAAAGATAATCACAATACCATTATGACTCTAAAAAACACAATATTTCTTACTATCATCAAATAACCAGTAGGTGTTCAAATTCCTTTGGATTGTTAGAGCTGGTTTCTCTAGCTGGTATCCAAACAAGGTTTGCTGGTATGTGCTTACATTTCTTTTAACCCATAGGCTCCCACCCTCTTTTTCTTTTTCTTTTTTTTTTTTTTTTAAGATTTTTATTTATTTATTTGACAGAGATCACAAGTAGGCAGAGGGCAGACAGAGAGAGAAGGAGAGGAAGCAGACTCCCTGTTGAACAGAGAGCCCGATGCGGGGCTCGATCCCAGGACCCTGAGATCATGACCTAAGCTGAAGGCAGAGTTAAACCACTAAGCCACCCAGGCACCCCCCACCCTCTTTTTCTAATCTTGCAATTTATTTATTGAAGAAACTGAATCTTTTGTAGTTTCCACATATTAGATTTTGATGGCGACCTTATTGTATTGTTTAGCATGTTTGTTCAACGTAGAATTATCATTTGACCCTGAAATTTTCTTCCAAGGTATAGTGTCAAAGGAGGTGAAAACCGATGTTCAAACAAACATTTCCATGTAAATGTTCATTGTAGCATTAGTCACAATAACTGAAAGGTGGAAACAACCCAAATGTCCATCAAATAGTAAATGAATAAGCAAAACATGGCATATCTGTATAATGGAATATTATCCAGCTATAAAAAGGAATCAAATATGGATGCCTGGTACAGCCTAATTGAATCTTGAAAATGTGCTAAGTTAAATAAGCCAGACATAAAGGCCACATATTGCATGATTTTCCTCTTTATGTGAAATATGCAGAATAGGCAAATTCATAGGGACAGAAAGCAGGTTAATGGTTGCCGTGGGCTGGAGGAGGGGGAATGAGGAGCCACTGCTGAATGGGTATCGGGTTTCATTTTGGGGAGATGAAGATGTTCTGGGTCTAGATAGTGGTGATGGTTGCACAACATTGTGAATGCACTAAATGCCCCTGAATTGTACACTTTAACACTTTTGCTACAATATAAAAGGGCTTGATGTCTGGTTGTTTCTCTTTTAGCAGACATTGATGACGTTGCCTAGATCTATTATTTCATCAGGGGCTTAAGGTTACAAAACGGTGATATTCTAAATCTAGAATTCCTTCCTCATTTATTATCCGGGGGTACTTTTACCTGGTGAAAATTCCTTGTCAACCACTTGGTTTTCCTGAGGTACTGTGTGCATCCCCTCATGCCCATGCTTTCGCCTGTGTCAGTCTATCAGTCTGGGACACCTTTCTTTCCTCCTCCTCTCTGCCTAATTCCAAATCCAGCCAGATCCCTCAGGACCTAGCTGTTCCTACTGTGAAGTTCAACTCTCTTGATCATAGCCCTTATTGCCCTTTATTGTGATTTGTTCCCTTAGTCTCCTCTACTGACTTTCAGCTCAGTAGGTTCTGTCCCTTTGTCCAAGATTCAGCTCCAACAGAACAGTGGCTGCTCAGTTAACATTGGTGAGATGAAAGTGAGCTGGTCCATTGCAATGAGCAAAAGACAAGGGTTAGTTATCTACTCTATATGAGTATATGAGTTTTGTATTGCTGTGTAACTAATTACCACAAATCTAGAGGCTTAAAACAGCACACGGTCTGGAGTTTGGCATGGCTGGGCTGGGTCCTCTGCTCAGTCCTACTGCTCATCGGGCAGTAATCAAGGTGACAGCTGGGTGGCATTGTAATGGGCAAAGGCTCCAGCAGTGAAGAATTAATTTCCAGCATCATTCAGGTTGTTGGGAGAACTCATTTCCTTTTGGTTGTATGACTGAGGTCTCTGTTTTCTTGCTGGCTCTAAGCCAGCAGCCTCTCTTAGCTACCGGAGGTGGCCCACAATTCCCACAATTCCTTGCTGCATGACCTCTCTAAATGCCCTCTTGCAACATGGCTGCTTACCTCTTCCGAGCCAGCAGTGGAGAGGGAATCTCTCTGGGGTGTGCTAGCAGGACGGAGCCTTATGTGTATAATTGTACCTCTCGTCTCATTTGCTACATTCCATTGGTTATGAGCAAGTCAGATGTCCCACCCGTACCCACACAAGGTGGGAGCCCATGGGACACCTCCTGGTCTGTCTTCCACGATTAGTCATGACTTACTGAGAATCTGTTGTGGACCAGACACCGTATAGGCACTTTCCACTAATTCTTTCCCTTATTCCTCAAACTACTTCATATGAGATGAATATTGTGAGAGCTGTTTTGTAGATCTGGAAAGTGATGCTCAGAGAAATGGGTGTTTGAGGTGTTCAAGGTCTCACAAACAATAATGGACAAATCTGAGACCCAGACCCGAGTTTAATCTTGTTTTTTTTTTTTTATTTTATTTTATTTGACAGACAGAGATCACAAGTAGGCAGAGAGGCAGGCAGAGAGAGGGGGGAGCAGGCTCCCTGCTGAGCAGAGAGCCAATGCGGGGCTCGATCCCAGGACCCTGGGACCATGACCCGAGCTGAAGGCAGAGGCTTTAACCCACTGAGCCACCCAGGCGCCCCCCCGAGTTTAATCTTAAAGTCAGCTTCTATCCTTCAAACCTCACCTTTTAAATAGTTTGTTCCAGAAAACTCTTACAAAGTTGTCCCCTCACTCCTCTTTCTCAGAGGCCACAACATACAGAGGAAATACACATTCTTTGCTCCTTACATTCATATTTTAGAACACAGTCAGAATGAATTCTTCCTGCTAAGAGGGAATGTTCAGATGGGAGCTGGCCCTTCTAGGAAATGTTATGTTGCAGAATTAGGGCAGGCTGCCAAAGCACGCAATGAGACCTGATCTGGATTTTCTCAATGCCATTAGAAAAGAGTCATAATAATACCTCTAGCTACATAGTCAGTTATCAATTCCTCTCATTTTGTTCTCTGTGTCCCTGGGAGTTAACAAGGGCAGGGATTTCATATATTTAGTGTAGAGATTATTTGTACATACAAGTTTGTATTTTGGCTTCAAAACCTTAGTATATTGTTGCATGAACATTTTCCCATATTATATCTTCACTCTAAATATGATTTTAAATGGCTACTTAATATTCAATTTAATGTATCTATCCTAGCTTACTAAAATGTTTCCCTAATTTTGGCTATTTAGGTTTCTTCTTGTTTTTCACTATAACAAAACACATAAGGATGAACACCTCTGATGGTTGAAATGTTCTTGTATATCCATATGCACACATGCTTAGGATAGAGCACCAGAAAGGGGATGGCAGAGGACAGCCTTGAGGCTTTCGGTAACAATAGAGATGTGGTTACAATCCCCACTTTTCCAACGAGGACACAAACTTAGAGTGAGACTTGCCCAAGTTTAAAAGGCTCAGAAATGCACAGCTGAGTTTTGGATGCAAGTCTTCTGCCTGCCAGACTGATGTCCTTCCTTACAACTAGCTCCTCACAGTGCGGCCCCAGCCTGGCAGCACTGGGAAACCCTGAAAGGATGTTAGAAATGCATGATCTCGGGGCCCACCCCAGACTTTGTGGATCTGAATCTGCATTTACCGTGATCCTGGGGTCCCTCTAGGCACAATGAAATTTGAGAAGGGGTTCTCACAATACATCCTCCCCTGTAATTCTGTGACGTGCTTTAGAATAAGGCAAAACACCACCAGCTTTGGTGTTACCAGTTTCCCTCAGCTTTGAGATGCCCCTTTCACATTTCCTTGTTTCAGGGCTGTGTGCAACGTGCCCACCTCATGAAGGGATTTGTGAATTCACTGTAAAAGAGCAGATTTTTAAACTTGCCTATGTATTCTCTCTGGGTATGGCCAAACCCTCCTGCTCAGGATTCCACGAATAGCATTTTGGAATAGTTTTCAGGAAGTATCGTGAAAGAGAATGTGTATGACACTAGGAATTCTGGTCCAGGTTCCACCATTAACAAGCTGGGTGACCTTAGAGAGCCATTGGGCTTCATTGAATTAGATACTTGATGAGAACATACTTAGCTCATCATAAGGCAATGGCGTATCTGTGAGGAGCCTATATTTAGACAGCATCCTCCTTGTGAGAGGAATGAAGGCATTTAGACCAGACGATCCTTGGGGCAGATATTCAGCGGACCACGTTCTCCTGAGGTAACCTACTTTAGGTCAGATTTCATCTGTGTTCTCCCCAGGGATATGACAGAGTGCTATGCGTCAAATCAGGATGGATACGAGTGAGAGCTGGAGTAATTGATCTTCCAAGTCCCTTCTAACTCTAAAAACTTACGATCTTCTACCATTTCAGCATGAAAAAAGAATCAGAATCCTAGCATGGGCTGGTCATTTTATGCAGCTACCTGCCACCAGGAAAGAGAGCAGCTCTTCTATTCTTTCAAGAATATGGACTTACTCCCAATCCGATTTCTGGGTTGAGAGTCTTTCTTTGTGTTGTGATTCAATTAATTTCACTTGCCTTAAGCACATGACGTAATCAGGGACCAGGCTTCGGGCTTCCCGATCACATGTAATTACTGAAGTTGCTGATCTCTGGTTCATTTTCCTTTTTTTCTCTCCACACATTATCTTTCTTAGAGGAAGGAAGTTAAACGCTTTGTATAGTTCTCTCTGTTTTGCAACCACATTTCTCAAACTTAGAGCTGAACATTACTATGACTGAATAAGCGGCTCTGGTTCAGCCTCTTGGAAAACCAGACCGATAGTTAAAGGAACTTATACATCCCATGAAGAAGATTTAAAGAAATGGTCAGTGGTGGCCATTCACCCCAAACATCACAGTAAAGTCTCCAGAAAAAAGAAAACATATCTTTGAGACCAAAATCCAAAATTTTTCTTTTGTCTTAATGTCTTACATAATCTCTTTTCTTGTAATAAGTCAGATTATATAATCATTTCTTTTTTTTTTTTTTTTTTGGACGGCATCTTTGATCTAAGATGCTGGGGGGTGTTATATTTATTATAAGGCCGGGGGTGTTAAATTGAGCTTTTTAATATTGAGAGATCAGTATTTCTAAAACTCCCAGGTTCCAAAGAGCAAAAAAGAGAGAGAGAGAGAGAGAACAGTATTTCTATTACTTTCAACAGTAAAACATTTACGCAAGGGTCTATTACTTAATGCCCCTTATTTAGGCACTGGTTGGGAATTAACTGCTCATTCATTTCACAGGTATCCAGTAAAAGCTTACTACCTGTGAGGTGCACTTGAGGTCCCAGGTGAGAGACATGGTGCTTGCCGGTGCTAGGGAAAGTGTAAGCACAGGAACTATGGAGATACTGAGGGAAGACAATGCTTCCTAAAGGGTTGAAGAAAACTGTCTAGAAGAGACGTCCCTTGGGCAGAGGAGGAGATAGCCAGGGGGGTTGAAGTACATTTCAAGTAGAAGAAACAGCAAATGGGAGAGAAGAGCACATGCAAAGGTACAGAGGCAATTGAGAACATTAGCAAAGAATTAAGCATAATCAGGAGCACCTGGGTGGCACAGTCAGTTAAGCGTCCGATTCCAGGTTTCAGCTTAGGTCATGATCTCAGGGTCCTGGGTTTGAGCCCTGAGTTGGGTTCCATGCTCAGCGTGGAGTCTGCTTGAGATTCTGTCTCTCTCCCTCTCCCTCTGCCCCTACTGCTCGTCCTGTCTCCCTCTAAAATAAACAAATAAAATCTTAAAAAAAGAGTAAGCATGACTGGATCGTGACAGGTATGAGGAAGAGTGGGGAAGATGCAGGAGTGTGTGGCAGATATACAATGTAGCACTGTCTGAGCTAAACAGACCGACTAAGCCAAAGCCTCCATTGTATAAAGACCCCAGAGAGTGCAGTTACTTTACAGGCACTTTGGAAATGGTACCTGTTAGGAGTGAAATTCAGTTTGGAGAAGGCCCTATATCGAGAAACCCATTGGCATCAGCCCAGAGTAGACTGTATTTTCCTTTGGCTTGGGCATGGTCTCCCCACCCGCTTTGAGTGGTAAGTGCTTCATTTTTCTTTGGAAGAAAATAGTCTCAGCACAGGCGGTGTTTGATGCTGTGCTCATTTGATCTGGTTGATTCAGGAAACAGATGCATCCTTTCGGTCTCAGCACAAATTGTTGGGGTTTCTTTTTTCTGGTTTCACCAAAGCCAGATCTATGTCTCTATCAGCACAGAGGAAAAAAGTAATTACTGAAGTATTAGTGTGATTATTATTTCCTGATACGAATTGCTGCATTCCTTACTTGTATCTGGTCCTCTCCCTGGGCTGGAGCTAGAAAATTTAAAAAACAAACTCTTCTTGTACAAAGCCTGTATTGATTATTTTTTAATCCTGTCTGTGTTGGAGAACTCTGAGAATTTAATGAAAGAGAAAAACCCTCTCCTTGAAGAATTCACATTTTCTCACACCTACAAAATGGAACATGATTTCAAGAGATTCACAAACCTCTTGAAGCCCCTGAGGACCCTTGAGGAATCTGTACATCGTGGTCAAGAACCTTGGTCTATACAGTTAAAAACGAAATGGAAGAACTGCTTGCTGAAATTGGACAGTGACAGTTGCCTACTAATTCCGGCAGTACTTCTTGGGAGGTCGGAATAAACTTGAATTGCATTTACCATACAGTTGCTCGAGTCTCTGCTAATGCATTGATTCAGTGGGGGGACCTCAGCCTTCCCAATGCCCCCAACTCCATGCCAACCCGAACACCAGGGAAGGTTCCAGAGAGAGGAGGAAGAGGAGCCGGAAATCATTTGAGACTTTTTATATTCTGAAGTTAAGTCCCTGGCCCTGGAGTTAGAAGAAGACCTGAGTTTTAATATTATCTCTACTTCTCACTTGTGTAATCTTGTCCAGTGATTAAAATTTTTCCAGTATCCACTTCCTCATCTGTAAAATGGGGATGATTTTTTTTTTAAGGATTTTATTTATTCATTTGACAGACAGAGATCACAAGCAGGCAGAAGCAGGCAGAGAGAGGAGGAAGCAGGCTCCCTGCTGAGCAGAGAGCCCAATGTGAGGCTCGATCCCAGGACCCTGGGATCATGACCTGAGCCGAAGGCAGAGGCTTTAACCCACTGAGCCACCCAGGCGAATGGGGATAATTTTAATACCCACTTCTCAGGGCTGTTGTGAGATATGAGTGTGAAAGTATTTGTCAGACATCTGGCTCATAGACGATGCCTGATAAATGTTAACTGAATTTCAGTTCTCTGAGAGCAGAGTAAAACCTTTTAGAGAACCTCAGTCTTGCAAAAATTAGGGTGGGGGGCCTCCAGTTTCTAATTGCAGCATGTAAGGAGCCCCTCAGTCCTAACAAGTAAAAAGCTAAACAAACTGAGAAATCAACAACTTTTCTTAGCTCTGTCAATGAAACGAGGTCACAGAGCAAACGACTATTTCCAGAACTGGGATAACAGACAGGTGGATACAGAGAATCACAACTTACAGGAGCAGAGACTGCCCTGGGAAGCAGGTCCACCCAGGGGAGAAACACCTGAGCTGTAACAGACCGATTACTGGAGGCGCAGGGTGGTCAACTCTGAGAGTTAAAAACTCCAGGGGACCCATTCGTGGGGTGGGGGGGGGTGCTGTTTTTGTGAGTTTTCCCTTTGGGGGCTCTAGCAGATCCCCACAGTAAGTATTGGAGGAAAACACTCCTACTTTTGGCAGGTGGAGGGAGGAAAGGAGCCATTTTGAAATATGTCAGAGCATTCTGTGGTTCTTAACAGTCCTTAACTTACCAGAACTTAACTCACTGGGTTTTATTTACTTATTTTTTTTAAAGATTATTTATTTATTTATTTGACGCAGAGAGAGATCACAAGTAGGGTGAGAGGCAGGCAGGGCGGCGGGGGAAGCAGGCTGTCCTCTGAGCAGAGAGCTGCATGTGGGGCTCGATCCCAGGACTCCAAGACCATTACCTGAGCTGAATGCAGAGGCTTAACCCCACTGAACCACCCAGGCACACCAACCCACTGGGGTTTTATCAGCGCCTAACCTGCCTGGGGGAAGGGAAGTATAAAATTCCAGCCCGTCCAGCTATCCTGTTCCACCTAAGGTGGGGGAAGGAGCTGAGAAGCACTGGGGAAGCTCACAGTCCCGGGGCACCTGCTCACCCACAGACTGAGACCTAACGGTAGCATACAGACCATATCCCTGACACCTACACCTTACCGCCACCCTCTACTAAAGGCCTGTTCATTGCAGTTCCTTTTATACAGTGCAGCATGCCTGCCTTTCGACAACAACAAAAATTACAAGCATACTAAACAGGCAAAAAACACAGTTTGAAGAGACGGAACAAGCGTCAGAACCAGAAGCAGATATGGTAGGAATGTTGGAATTATCAGACCAGGGATTTTTAAAAGCTATGATTGATATGCCAAGGGCTTTAACGGAAAAAGTATACAACATGCAAGAACAGACAGATAATGTAAACAGAAATAAAAATTCTAAGAATGAAATGAAGTGCCAGCCATAAAGAAAACACTGTAACAGCAATGAAGAATGTCTCTGATGGGCTCATTAGTACACAGGACACGGCTAAGGAAAAAAACCTCGGAGCCTGAGGATATGACAGTAGAAACTCCCAAAACTGAAAAGCAGAAAGACCAAAAAAAACGGGAAAAACAAAAACAAAAACAAAAACAAAAAACCAAAAACCCAGAATAGAATATTCAAGAACTGTGGGACAATTACAAAAGGTTTGACTTACATGTAATGGGAATATTAGAAGGAACATAGGAAAAGGAACAGAAGCACTGTTTACAGCAATGATGATTGAGAATTTCCCTAAATTCACGTCAGACCCCAAATCCCAGGAAGCTCAGAGAACACAAAACAGGCTAAATGACCAAAAGAACTACACCTAGCTATATGATATTCAAACATCAGAAAATCAAAGATAAAGAAAAAATCTTGAAAGAAGTCAGAAGGGAAACAAAACAAAACTCTTATTTATAAGAGGAACAAAGGTAAAAACTATGTCTGAATTCTCAGAATCCATGCAAGCAAGAAGAGTGAAGTATTTAAACTGTTGAGAGAGGGGCGCCTGCGTGGTTCAGTTGGTTAAGTGACTGCTCTTGGTTTCAGCTCAGGTCAGGATCTCAGGATCCAGGGATATAGGTGAACTCAGCAACACCATCAATCAAATGGATATAACTGATATCTGTAGACTGCTTCACCCAACCATAGATAGCATGTTCTTCTCAAGCTCACACGGAACACTCACCAAAATAGACCACATTCCGGGTCATAAAACACAACTTAACAAATTCAACAGAATGCAAATCACACAATGTCTACTTGCAGACTATAACACACTTCTAAATAACAAAGAAATCTCAAGAGAAATTAAAAAATATTTTGAGCTAAATGAAAATAAGACCTCAACTTATCAAAATTTGCGGGATGCAGAGAAAGCGGTGTTCAGAGGGAAATTTATAGCATTGAGTGCCTATGTTAGAAAAGAAGAAAGATCTAAAATCGATAAAGAGCAGTCTCACAAAGATACACAGATGGCAAGTAAGCATTCGAAAAGATACTTAGTAACATATGCCATTAGGGAACTATAAATTAAAATAACAATGAGGTACTACCACACGCCTATTAGAAGGACCAAAATCCCCAACACTGACAGCAGCCAGTTTGCATTTTCTTACAAAGCTAAACATACTTTTTTACTGTAGGATCTGCAGTCTTGCTCCACAGTATTTACCCAAATGAACTGAAGACTTAAGTCCACACTAGAACCTGCCCATGGATGTTTCTTTTTTTATTTTTTATTTTTTTAAAAGATTTTATTTATTTATTTGACAGATCACAAGTAGGCAGAGAGGCAGGCAGAGAGAGAGGAAGAAGCAGGCTCCCTGCTGAGCAGAGAGCCAGATGCGGGGGGGGGGGGGGGGGGTTCGATTGGGATCATGACCTGAGCCGAAAGCAGAGGCTTTAACCCACTGAGCCACCCAGGCGCCCCGCCCCATGGATGTTTCTAATCGCTTTTTCATAATAGTCAGAACGTGGAAGCAACCAAGATGTCCTTCAGTAGGTGAATGGGTCAATCAGCTATGGTGAATTTAGACACCGGAATGTTTCACTTCTAAAAAGAGATGAGCCATCAAGCTGTGACAAGACAAGGAGGGGATTTAAATGCACATTACTGGGTAAAAGAAGTCAACCTGAAAAGGCTACCTACTGTATGATTCCAATGCCATGACATTCTGGAAAAGGCAAAACTTTGGAGACAGTAAAAAGATGAAGGATTGTTAGGGGTTAGTGGGAAGGGGGATAAATAGGCAGAACACAAAGAGTTTTTAAGGTTGCAACTATTCTGCACAGTCCCGCAATGGCGGATACATGTCACTATAGATCTGTCCATACTCCGACAGTGCAACACCAAGAGTGAGCCCAAAGGAAAGTATGGACTTTGGGCGATGATGGGTCGATGTTGGTTCATGGATTGTAGCAAATGTACTGCAATGCTGGGGGTTGTTGATAATGGAGGAAGTTATGCTTGTGTGACAACAGGGGTATATGGGAACTCTGTACTTTCCATTCAGTTGTGCTGTGAACCTAAATCTGCTCTAAGAAGTAGAAGTTATTGATTAAAAAGGCAAAAAAAAAAATCGTGGTACAGCTCTGTTTCCACAAGTAATTTAAACTAGGAACAATATGTAATACATAAACCTAAGGGGAAATATTTTTTCCTACGATGGCATCAGAGCTTTAAAAAAAAACACACTCTTCCTCTCTTATTTTGCGTGTGCGTGCGCACGCAGTGTGTGCCTGCCTGGCTGGTTGGTGTCCTAGGAACATGCTTCATCTTCCAACTGGGTAGCCAGCACTGAATTTCCCGAGCACACGTGTCATAACTAAGGTCATAACCAAGGAAGTCAGGTGAGAAGAGTCCTTTGGCGGTGACATCATAGTCGGGTTCATAGGCACTAGAACAGGGTCCTCATCAGGATTCCTGCCCATAGGGTATTTTCTTGGCCAGGCTGCACCTTCTCTCTCCCTGCATCCTTGTAGCTGCTGTGTCAGTGGATAGAAAGTTCTTATGCATCCCATGTAGCTAGCCCATTGGAGGGATGGGTCACCGCATGCCTCAGGTGCTTTTCTCTTTCTAAAGCAGAACTGAGATTTCACCTGAGCAGTCAGTTCTAGTGACCACAGAACTTTCATTTCCCTTTTATTGTAGGGAGAAAGTTCTGAACACTACGATTTCACGACCAGAAGCTGGGTGCTCGGTGGGGCTTGGTTCACACCTGTGGTTCCTAACCAGCATAGCATTGGAATCGCCTGAGGGGAACTTAGTCCTCGGCCGATGCGTAGCCTCCACCCAGACGGGTGAGCGTGGAGGGTAATTTCTCTTTTTTTTTTTTTTAAATGTAATCTCTACGCCCTGTGTATGGCTCCAACTCATAACCCTGAGATCAAGTGTCACAAGCTCTACCAACAGAGACAGGCAGGTGCCCCTCGTTTTTATTTTATTTTATTTTATTTTTTAAGATTTTATTTATTTATTTGAGAGAGAGAGAGCACACGTGAGCAGGGGGAGGGGCAAAAGGAGAGGGAGAAAGAGAATCTCAAGCAGACTCTGTACTGAGCACAAAGCCCAACCTGGGGCTCCATCTCACGACCCCGAGATCACGACCTCAGCTAAAATCAAGAGTCAGATGCTTAACTTACCGAGCCACCAAGGCGCCCCTTATTTTTAGTTTTAAATCACTGCTTTTATTTCTTCTGGTTTTATTGAGATATAACTGACATACAGCACTGTATTCAAGTTTACAGCATAATGATCTGACTTACATATTAATTGAAATGATTACCACAATAAGTTTAGGTAACAACTCTTATCTCATATAGATACAAATATATACATATATATACATATATATTCTCCCTTGTCATGAGGACTCTTGGGATTTGCCCCCTTAACTTTCGTATATAGCGTACAGCAGTGTTAACTATGGTCATCCTGTTGTACGTTACATCCCCGATACTTATTTATCTTATAACTACAAGTTTGTGCCTTTTGACCACCTTCATCTTGTCTCCCCTCCCCCACCCCCCATAACCTCATTTCTTTTTCTATGAGTTTGGCTTTTTCCTTTTCTTTAGGTTCCACGTATAAGTGGGATCATTCAGTATTTGTTTATCTTTGTCTGACTTATTTCATTTAGCATCATGTTGCAAGCAGCATGATTTCCTCATTTTAAAAAAAGATTTATTTATTTATTTTCAAAGATTTTATGTATTTATTTGAGAGAGAGAGCGAGCGCACAAGCAGGAGGAGTAGCAGAGGGAGAGGGAGAAACAGGCTCCCAGCTGAGCAGAGAGCCAATGTGGGGCTCAATCCCAGGACCCTGGGATCATGACCTGAGCTGAAGGCAGATGATCAATGACTGAGCCACTTAGAGGAGCCCCCCCCCCCCCCGCCAGCAGCCATGTCTAAGATTTTAAAATAAGCTCTTCTCTGGGCTGATCTTTCTCTCTTTTTGCAGGAGGGAGTGCAGAAGAGGGGGAAATTGTAGAAGTTCTTCCTCATTGGCCTCCATGGATCTGAGATGTACAAATAACGTGGGACAAGATGGTAGGAAGTAAAACGTACTTAACTATGGGCCAAACTCAGGGATGTTGTTAGGAAAGACCAGCGCCCACTTTTGGCACATTTTTATTGATGAGAATGATCTGAATGAGGCACTGGGACCTCTGGACGTCAAAAGAAGCTCAGTTTTTTTTTTTTTTTGGTATTTCTTGATAAATGGAAATACAAAGAAGGCCTAAAGCAGTGTGATACAAGTGTGGCATATTTAAAATGTTTGGATTTAATAAATGAATATTTTTACCCCAAAAAGGAAAATTAGATTTATAATGTTATTCACAGATTATGATGAAGTTCTAAAGCTGATTCAAAGTAGACTCTATGTGACATGGTCCGGTATTGGCTGCCATCCTCCAGCACTGCCCAGGGACTCCAGGGGTAAGGTTGTTTTTTTTTTTTAAAGATTTTATTTATTTATTTGACAGAGAGAGAGAGATCACAAGTAGGCAGAGAGGCAGACAGAGAGAGAGGAGGAAGCAGGCTCCCCGCTGAGCAGAGAGCCCAATATGGGGCTCGATCCCAGGACCCTGAGATCATGATCTGAGCTGAAGGCAGAGGCTTAACTCACTGAGCCATCCAGGTGCCCCACGGGTAAGTTCTTTTTTAGATGATGTCGAAAGTCTGAGTATGAGGTCTTTGTCACTGTGAATTTAATTGACAAATTGAGTTAAATGTCTCCCCTTTCCTCCCCGAAACCATATCAAGTCTCAGATATGATCAGAGAGCACTGTTGACTCCATAACAGGGACGACTCCCTGACGCTCAGATCTCTTCCTTAGAAGTTTTGGGACTTTGGAGAAAACACATAACTTTCCTCCTCTCAGCCTCCTTATTTGTAGTGTGGAGATTGTCAAACCGCTCTGCCTACCCCAGGATGATTATGACACTCGGATGGACTGTAATGCATCAACAGAAAGAAGCTCTCATTGGTACTATACTAGAATTGCAGAGACACCGTAGGAGTTAAACACTGAAGCTCTTTAGTGGGAGAGATGGTGCTTAGTCACCATCAAATGTTAGCACCTGCCCCGTGTTGCGCTCAGAATAAATTTATTGACTTTACAAATGACATACATAAACTATTTCCTTCTTTCAAATCAGCGTGGTGTTATTTGAACAGACTGGAGCAGTAGAAGCCCACAGTGAAACAGTGACTTGAAAAATGGAACATGAGCCACTTAATTTTTGGAATTTAGCTGCATTTGGGGAGTGTTTCTGGAGCAACTTGCCTAAACAGCTTTGGACTTGCAGAAAAGACTCCCATCAGGATATTACATACACATTTCCAGCTCCGCTCAGATATATTGGAAGTGTTCCATAATTGAGGGAGGGTTTTCCCTTAGGCCTTTAAAAATTTCTCATCAGTAATATCCTCATCGCAAGAGAATCCTAAGCCATCTGACCGAGTACCCCTGGGACAGTCACTTGTTTCAACACTGATCTCGTGGTTGGACGTGACCGTGTGCGCAGACTCCCCAGACTCACGATACCAGCTTGTTAAGCAAGTCAAGGGTTTCTTTGGTGTTTTACAGATGTGTCATTGTCCAAAGAGACTAAAAATAACAGTCTATTATGAGTACTACCGATGCCAATAAAAAGAAAATGAAGCCAAAACCTTAGTTTCATTATATCCTAAGTCAGATGCAATAGTCTCGTTTGTCTTTCTATTTTGGAGGCAGCATTGAACAGTGGAAAGAACAGGGCTTTGGAGCCAGCCAGACCTGAGTTAAAATCATGATGACAGCATGTTAGAGAACAGTGGCCTTGTGTGGTTGACTTACTCTCATTGTACATCTTGAGGTTGTCGTGAGAGTAAGACAAGTCTGTGGAAATGAAGGCACCTAGCACAGTGCTGCTGGCACCCACTCTTGGGTGGGAGTGGAGGAAACTTCTAAGAGATGGGGGTTGTTGTGGGCTGAGGGGCGTCCCCCGCAGGAATCCACTACAGTGGGCTTCTTTCAGGGCTTTGCAGTGGTTTTTTTTTTTTTAAAGATCTTATTTATTTATTTATTTATTAAAGATTTTTATTTTATTTGACAGAGATCACAAGTAGGCAGAGAGTCAGGCAGAGAGAGAGGGGGAAGCAGGCTCCCCACTGAGCAGGGAGCCCGATGTAGGGCTCGATCCCAGGACCCTCAGATCATGACCTGAGCTGAAGGCAGAGGCTTAACCCACTGAGCCACCCAGGCGCCCAGGGCTTTGCATTTTGCTCATCATATTCAGGGTCAATGAGACCTCTCTTGGCTGACAGAAGATGATCAGGGTGGGGTGGGCGTGGTGGGGAGGGGGGATGTTCTTAGGCAAACTTGAAAGAATGACCAAAGACTAGTGGGCAGGAAGAGAGGTGTGGGTGACCAGACTGTGCCAGGGAAAGGAGCCACCACCAGTGATCAATGATCCCTTTATTCATTCCCTAGTAACGTTCCCCTCCATTAGCTACTATGATAAGGATTTGTCTTCAGTGAATGTAATGCAGTTGCTTTTGTAGCAATTTGAGAATATGGTGTACTGGTTGGGAGAGTTGGCTTTAGGATTAGGTTACCTATTAGGCTACTTGGCTTCTCTGAGTCTTAGCTTCCTTATTCCTGAGGGTAATAGCATTTATTCTATACCCTCTGTGTCATTGCCTTGCCTCATGGCTCCTGTCTGCTCATTGTGGCAGCTCACTCATGGTCTTCAAAGGTAATCACTGAGGTCTCTTGGTAGAACTGTTTGTTTTAGACACTCTAGAAGCTGCTGGCCAGCTTATGGTTGCCTGCCCACCTCTGGTCTAATCAGCATGGTCAGCAGCTATGATCACATAAAGTAACTTAGAGGTGGCTGCTTAGCCAAAGACTATGGACAGAGCCATTTCTCATAGAAGATCGTAGGTGTGATTGGTGTTCAGGATGCAGAGATAAGACGGAGAGCTTTAATGCAAGGTAGACAGTGGTAATGGCAACAAAAGAAATGTTGTTAAAGAGCTTCATAAGTTCAAAAGAGAAAGAACTTGTTTTGTAGCTAGGGGAGTAAAGGAAATTCTTCATGAAAGAAAAGGCCTCTAAAGTGTCTGTTACCTTAGGTCAGTTAGGGCTCATACCTGAACTTGAAGGTGAGGGTCGGTCTCACCCAAACCTCATGACTGGGAAATTCGGGGGCTCATCCAATGAACCCATCCCATCCCCTGGCCACAAGCATTGATTCAAGGATGGTATATGACAAAAGTCAAGCCAGTCAGGGACAGTGAGATCTACCAGGAAGCAGAGGTTCCTCTTCTCTGCTGAATTTGAACATGGAAGCATGTGGCCTTCAAAGTCATTGCCAGACACAAGGGGAGACACTTTTGAGAACGGAACTCTCTTTAAGGAAGTAGAGCTGGGAGTGAGAGAGAGAGAGACAGAGAGAGAAACTGGGCTCTCGATGTATCATTTTGGGAAAATATGGGAAGTTGAGGGCATTAGTGAAAAATATAATTTGCTGGAAGCCTTGCAGCAAGGATGTTAATACTGCAAAGACAGATTAGAAAGAGCTCATTCTATAGCCTTTCTATAGGGAGTAGAAAGCTACTGAAAGTATTTAAGCTGTGATATGAGTGGTGCCGTGGGTGAATTAATCATTAATGGGTGCAAAATAGATTGGAACAGAGAAAGGTTGCACATGGGGAGGCAATGGGGAGTTCATTGCAATAATCTGAAGACTTGAACTAGAGAACTGCAACGGGGCTGGAAACAGGAGGGTGTGGACACGAAGATCACAGAGTCAAGAGTTGAGATGAAGATTTTTGTCCTGTGCTTTAGTAAAGGCCCCATGGATGAAGGAGGGGAGGGTGCCCCTGCTAGTCAAGGCTGGAAGAGCGCCACACCCCACGTTCTTGACCAGCTTCTCTACCCACTGGTTTATCACCATAAAAGGTTGATGGAAAAGATTAGACAAGAGATTAGATAAAAAAGTTTCTTTAGGCACAATGCTACAATGCAAATGGCTCCTGGTGACGTTTTCTGACATTGAGAAAGTCTGTGGTGTTCACTCACAGTCTGTACATTAGCAAACTTCAGGAGGTATTTATAAATGTGTTAGCAAAATAACTTTTGAAGGGGGTGCATAAAACATATGTATCTATTTGTTGAGATTTGAACTGTTTCTCTGGCTGGCTGTGTGACTCTGAGGAAATCACTCACCCTCTCTGAGTTATAGTTTTCTCAACTGTAGAAAGGGGAAGAATACAACTTCTTTCTGGGGTTGTGGTCCTGACCTCATGATCTCATAGGAAAATCCCTTGCCCATTTCTCATAAATCAAAGATAACTAAATACAAAGTAAAATAAGTAAAAATATAAAAAAATTAAGGTAAATATGCTTCAAACTTCCCTCTTTTCCTTTTTCCCTTTTCTTTTTTTTTTTTCTTCTTCTCCTTTTTTTTTTTTTTTTGTCCTGAGAATGCTTTGTTGCTTTGTGTTTGCAGGCTACTCTTAAACAGGTGGTACTTGTGTTGTCACAGTTAGTCCATAGGCTTCATGTAACTTTTTAAAAAAGATTCATTTATTTTATAGGTGGGGAAGGGGCAGAGGGAGAGAATCTTATTTATTTATTCATCTATCTGAAAGAGAGTGAGAGCTAGAGAAAGAGAGGGCATACACACAGAGAGGGAGAGGGAGAGAGAAAAGCAGACTCCACATTGAACATGGAGCCAGACGTGGGGCTCAATTCTAGGACCCTAGGATCATGACATGAGCCACAGGCAGATGCTTAACTGACTGAGCCACCCAGACACCTCAGAGAGGGAGAGAATCTCAAGCAGATTCCTCACTGAGTGTGGAGCCTGACCCCCGGCGGAATCCCAGGACCCTGAGAGATCATGACCTGAGCAAAGTCAGATGCTGAACGGACTGAGCCACTCAGTAATTTTTATGGTTAAGGTTCTCGTGCCATCTGCATTACAGAATTGGGATAGCCTCTCCCTGCCCTGAATTTTATAATGCTGGGATGACTAATACACAGTATTTTATGATGATGATTTGCTTTAAGAGCTAAAAACTACTCCTGATTTATGATATGGAGAACAAACTGCAGCAAAGGGCTGTGGGTGTGATAAGTGATATGACGAGTGATATGTTTAGAGCAGGGGTATGATAGGGAGGGCTAAAATGCATGGGCGAGGGATGAGGGCCATAGAAGGAGTATAGGGGAAGTGCTGTGGCTAGGGGAGAGCCACTGTTATGGATCTAGTGTCATAGATCTGTCAGCCGCTCCCCAGTTCCCCTCCACTACCATTTATTGAATGTTTACTATGTGCTAAGTGTTTGTACTGTTTTGTTCAATTCTTGGAGTAACCCCATGAGGCAGATAAATCATTATTATTAAGCTCACTTGACAGACGAGGAAATTGAAGCTTAGGTCACTTGTCCGAGGTCATGAAGACAGCTCGTACGAGATTGAGCAGGGACTTGAATCCTGGGCTTTACCGATGCTAGAGCCCACGGTTTTAACTATCATCCCAGATCTCCTGGGAAGCTCTCTCTTATCTTTTCTTTTATAGGCAGTTGATTTATGTCACCCATCTGGAATGGGATGGAGTGAAAAAAAGGGGATTTGGGAACTATTGTCTCCTCAAGATTACTCAGCTCTTTGATATCTCTCCTGGGAGCCACATTGACTGTCAGCTAGAAGGTGCTGGAAAAAAATAGATTGCTCCAGGGTGTTCACTTGTGTGCAATTTATTATTTCTAAAGATAAGGCCTAAAGAGACTTCTACACTGCGTTCTATTTCTTCTAGTGAATGAAAGCAGAAGGCCATCTGTTTAGCATTTGAGATATGCACCTGGCTAGCTCTGGTTAAGAGAGAAAAATAAATGCTAGAACATAGTAATCCAAATAATGACTCCCTCTCTGGCTGACCTGCCCACTGCTTTGAGGATGGGACTCAAGGACGGTCATTTAACTTTGGGACTGCCAAAAAAGGGTGTCCTTGCACTTGATTCATTGGAAAGGCTAGAGATCTCCCCAGGAGAGGGTTGGATTCCCTTCTGGTTCTACACCTTCTGGGTGCTGGTTCTGAAGCTTGGGGGAGAGGGCTGAGACTCTGTCAGAGAGGGAGCTCCAGAGAAGACATCATCTCACTTAATACTGCCCTTTAACTGTGGAAGGCATTCAAGCCCAGTGGGCTAGATTTCTGCCAAATGCCCCTCCAAGACCTGCTCTCTACCCTTTCCTGCCCTGCACTGTGGCTGGGGAGGCAGGCCTGTGTGGAATGCATCCATGGGTTTCCTGACTCTCTGGTTTCCAGTTTGATCAAGTCAGAGGGAAGCACCCACAGCAGATCAGAAGGCAGAGGACAGCAGCATAAGGGTATTATTTTTTCCTCTTCCTCCCTGCCAGAGCACCTGCACAGGCTGTATCCCTCCTCTGAAGGCCAAAGCTCTTGTGGGTGGTCCGAACGACTGCTCCTCCCTTGCGCAATCAAGCCCTAGGTGTACTAAGGGCTCTTTGCAGTAACTAGCCCTGAGATGCCGCACTATCCATTTTGTGCACACGTCTTTGTAAGTAGCTGCGTTATTACCCTCGAGTCAAATCACCCAGTTTGGACGTGCCATCTGTTTCCTGCTGGGACCTTGACTGATATACCCAGAGAAGTTTAATGACTTGCCCAAGGTCTCAGGAGGATTTGGCTCTGTACCAGTGTGTGCTAATGAGAAGAGATAACACTGGCATATTTTACTGTTTACGAAGCAATTTCATCAGCATCGTCTTGGGTACAGGAAAAGCTTTCCACTTAGAGATTAGAAAATTGAATTTTAGAGGAGAGGAGGAATTGGCCCCAGCTGATGAGCGTCAGGGCTCTCCTCGAACCCAAGGTGTGGGTTCTGCCTGTCACACCCTGGGCACCTCCAGGTCAGGCTGAAACTCTAATTCTTCACTAGCACCGTTCCAACGTGGAGCATCGGGGGAACAAACACGCCCAGAGTTCCATCTTCCAGTCCCCCAGAGCTAATGATGCTATGCACACAATCCAGCCATCACGTGTGCAAAGTGAGGACACCCCCATCTTCTATATGAGAACACTGAGGCTCAGAAGGCTGAATGTCTTATCAAAGTCACGCAGCTGAGAAGCAGCTGGAACTTGAACCCAGGACTGTGTGCCAGCTGTTTTCGCTGCCCTGCACTGCCTTCGTGTGCACAGGTGGGGATTTCTGAAGGCACTGCAGGCTGCAGACCTAGCGCATCCTTTGCACTTTCTCTCATCAAGCCAGTCCCAGCCTGGCCCTCCTACTAACTCTGGGACCTTGGCCTGGATTTCCTACTGGGAAGCCAAGGAGGCTTTTGTGGATGAAACTTGGTAGAAAATGGAGAGCAGCTGATTGAGATCAAGAGATAACATGGCAAAGTCTGGCAGGCCCTTGGCTGAGATAGCCTGGGAAAAATGCAGCCTGGGTCAGAGCCACCTCCTGTCGCTACTGCAGGGGGAGTGGTGCCAGAGGATGGTGTTCAGCTTTGATGGGCATCCCAGCTAGCAGGGATGAAGCATCCATCTGGTCAGCCATCTTCATGGAGAAAGGTTCCTCTGGGCCCATTAACTTTCATGACATAAAAGCAGAGTCAGAGGCTGTTGTGGGCTGAGCATTGACCTGGGGTCACCTACTCTCTGTGCGACCTTAAGGGACTCATTTCCCCACTTCTGACCTCAGTTTCCTTTTCTGAAATATTGGTTGAGATGGATGAATCCAGCTGCCACCTATCTTCCCAATTTGTCCTTTCTGAGGTGGGGGTCTGGGGAAGTATGTGGGTCTTTCAAGCTCCCCCGCCTCCCGCAATCCCTTAGCAGGATAGCAGGGTTGTGTTGTTGGTGGATTTGCTTCAGTCCACTCACATTGTCTTCCCTATTTACTCACATCCATAAACTGCTGGCCAAGACCGGGCAGTGGCTTGTGTTTGTGGAGTGGGGAGGACTGGATTCAGGATTCTCGGCATAGCATTTTTGCCAGCCGCCGACCTTGAGGGGGGATTCGCAGTCTTGTGAAGTATTCTAGGTGAAGTGCTGGTCCAGCCTGCCCTTACGTTACAACAGTGACAAGCAGAGCCTAGGATGCTAAGTGACTTGCTAGGATACCCATGACTTGGGGCCTCCAGCCCCCTGGAGCACTGCATTCTTTTTTTTTTTTTTTAAGATTTTATTTATTTACTAGACAGTCAGAGATCACAAGTAGGCAGAGAGGCAGGCAGAGAGAAAGAGGGGAAGCAGACCCCCCACCGAGCAGAGAGCCCAACGCGGGGCCATGATCCCAAGACGCTGGGATCATGACCCGAGCTGAAGGCAGAGGCTTTAACCCACTGAGCCACCCAGGCGCCCCGAGGAGCACCGTACTCTTACCGCCAAACAAGACTCACTGTGCTTGGCGAGGGTCTCCAAAGGCTATTGCTTTGAGGATGAAACAGAAGTGATATACGTACAGTATAGGGGGAAACAACATAGAAAATGTGGATCAATAAAAAGAGGGAGATGAAAAGAGTGATCTGATGTCACACTGTTTTGGCTTAAGCAGAGTAGGGCTATTAGGAGATGACCTGGAACCTGGCTTGAAACTCAGGAGTGACTGAACTTTTTGTTCTTCTTGGCAGGTTCATGGGTTAGTGGCCACTGTGCTTTCTGTTTTGGGAGGGCCCTTGGCCAGAGTTTCTGAGTACTCAACCCAAGCCAGGTGATGAAGCAATTGGCAGTAGATAGAGAAAGGGAAAATTCTTCTCCTGGCTGAATGAGGAGACCCATTCTATGGTGGTATGGTCTGGGAGATGGGGTGGTCTCTGAGACAGGTGGGTAAATCTGTAGGGACATTTGCTCTGTGGGAAGATTTGCCTTCCTCTCATACTCACCTGTAGAGCTCGGTCCTCCTTTCATATCTCCTAAAAAATAGATACTTCCAGATGGGTTTTGGCACTGAAGACTGTGCCCCTTCCAGCCAATTAAAGAAAACCCAGTTCAAGCCTTAAGGTGTAGAATTTTAGATTGTCAGAGCCCAGAAGGCCCTTACAGCCCAGCTAGTCTCAACCTGGTCATTTAACCCTTGAGGAACCTGAGGTTGAGAGATGGGAGTTGGCTCACTGAGTATCATGTGGTGAGTTATTGGCAGTGCCAAAGCCTAGGACGTGGGCTTTCTGGTTCCACTTAGTGAGCTCTCGGGCTAGACATCAGTTTCAGACAAATGGTAAACGTGTCCTCAGCCAGGCTGGGAAGGTAAAAGGAAGTCAATGCTTGTAAAGAATAGGTAGCCTTCCACATACGTAATAATAATGAGCTGAAATGTACTGAGACCTTATGTGCTAGCGATTTCACAGTCATTGTCTCATTCAATACCCACATGACCTATGACAGACGGTTTTTTTTTTTTTTTAATTTTTTATTAACATAAACATATAATATATTTTTATCCCCAGGGGTACAGGTCTGTGAATTGCCAGGTTTACACACTTCACAGCACTCACCATAGCACATACCCTCCCCAATGTCCATAACCCCACTCCCCTCTCCCAACCCCCCTCCCCCCAGCAACCGACAGACGGGTTTTTATTGCAGGTTGTTCAGATAAGAACACAGAAGCTTAAAATGTCATAATTTACCTAAATTCACATAGCCAACAAGTAGCCGAGGGAGGGTTAGAACTTAAGTCTTTTTGATGCCAGGCCCTGTCTTCAGGTCCCTAGAATAACATAAAATAATCTTATACAATTTGGTCTGAAGGAAGACACAAATTTTAGACATCTTTTCCCTTTCATATTTCAATTTATTTGTTTATCTATTTTTTAAAAGATTATTTATTTATTTGACAGACAGAGATCACAAGTAGGCAGAGAGGCAGGCAGAGAGAGAGGAGGAAGCAGGCTCCCTGCCGATCGGAGAGCCCGACTTGAGGCAGGATCCCAGGACTCTGGGATCACGACCCGAGCAAAAGGCAGAGGCCTTAACCCACTGAGCCACCCAGGTGCCCCCAATTTATTTTTTAACATTTAAAAAAATTGAGGGGCATCTGCCTGGCTTAGTCCATAAAGCATGAGACCTTTGATCTCAGGCTGGTGAGTTTGAGCCCCACATTGGGTGTAGAGCTTACTAAAAAAAAAAAAAAAAAAAAAATTGACATATAGTTCATATTTGAATGTTTTAAGTGAATTCATACAGGACTGAACTTAGTGGTTTAAAGCAGAAGTTCTCAAGCTCTAGTGGGCATCAGAATCACCTGGGGAGCTTCTGAAAAACTCAGACATTTGGCTTCTCCCCCAGAGTTTCTGATGCCTCCAGTCTGGGGTGGGGCCTGAGAATTTGTATTCCTAACAAATTCCCAGAGGCTGCTGCTGATCTAGGGACCTCACACAGACAACCACTGACTTGAAGGAATCATGAAAAGGCTTTGTGTCTGCTGAATTTTCTTGCAGTTGGTCTCATTTTCTGAGTAACTATTCAAGACCAAAGCTGCTACATGTCAATGGAAGAGGCTTGTCAGGAAATAGGAGAGACGATACTATCACTTGATTTCCTAACTACCATTTCAAAAGTATTGCAGAGGGCTCTCACTTACGATGAATTGTTGAGAAGCCTAAAGCCTGAAAAGCATAGGATGCTGCAGCAGGAATGAATAAGCTCCAGGCACGCCTTCTGCCCCAGCCCTATTCTCAAGATAGAGGGTTGGGGGCGGGGGGGGGGGGGGAACACATGAATGGCTGAGCTTAGGTCACGGGTCTACTCTGAGCCAATCACCATGGCCAGGAAAATGTGATGCTCTGATTGGCCGATTCTGAGTCACGTGCCCACTTCTAAATCAGGAAGTGAAATGAACTCCTGGAAATAATTCCATCCATGTGCAGAGTCTGACTAGGGGATATGAATGGTCTTGTTAGGGGAAACCTGGGGATGAGGAACACCAGAAAAAAAAGAGGGTAAACTGGCTGCCAGGTGGCAAAAGCACACATGGCTCCCTTTCTGGTTGCCAGGCAACCCTTTACATTTTAGTTCTGGTTACTCTTTCCCTCAAAGTTCTCCTAGCTCAACAGCTAACTTTTTTTTTTTTTTTTTTTAAAGATTTATTTATTTATTTGAGAGAGAGAGTGAGAAACAGCATGAGAGGGAACAGGGTCAGGGGGAGAAGCAGACTCCCCACTAAGCCTGGAGCCTGATGTGGACTCTGGGATCATGACCAGAGCCAAGGCAGTCGCTCAACCAACTGAGCAACCCAGGCGCCCCAGGGCTAACTTCTCTGTAGATGAAAGTGGGCCAAACCCAGAAGGTCTTGAGTGAAGTGGTCAGAGATCTGGGCTGGAGATTTGGGTTTTAGTCCTATTCTGCCATGGACTGCCTTCCCTCTTTGAGTCTGTGTTTTCTTCAGCTCTAAAATGAGATCCTAGGGGATCTCTTCGGGCCCTTGCAGCTCTACTAGGCTGCGGTTCTGGGCGGGGTCACAGGTAGTGGGGCCCTCCCAGTGCCTTTCCCCTGATATCTCAGAAAGGAAGGCAGCTTCTTCTAAACATGGGAGGTACCTGACATGGAATGACATGGCTTGCTAGGAAGAGCCTTGACGGACTTGGCATCAGCTAGACTTGTTTTGATTTCTGACCCCTTTATTACCTGTGTGACCTAGGCAAATTAGATTAGCCCCTCTGAACTCCTTCTAGAAGGTGGAGTTAATGATAATCGCCATCTGGTCTCAAAGATTGTTGAGAGTGAGAAGATGGATGAGAACATGCTTTGAAAATCCTCAGGTGCCAGGCAGATGGAAGGCTACCGACTCAAGGCTCCTGCCTCCCAGGCCAACCTGCTTCAGGGACTCAGTGCTCCTGAGAAAAGGTTAATACCCACATTCAGTGAGCATGAGCCCTTCCACAAGGCACATGTCTGGCACTGGCAGGGCATTTATACTAAACCTTGTTATTCTGCACATGAGTGCCATATCAGGTGGTAAACCAAGCAGCTGGAAGTCGCCCCTGATGACTTTCCAAGTAGTCCCCACCACCCACCAGTTTTCCTCTCTCTCTCTCTGCATATTTCCTCTATAGCACTTATCATAATTCATATTTCTCATTGTGTTCATTAAGTTGCTTATGGCCTAGCTCTGCTGCACTGTAAGCTCATGATGGTGGGGTAGGTGTCTTCTTGTTGCATGCCCTGCGTGTATGTGCTCAGTAAATACTCTTTGAATTAAAGAACACATGCAAAAACATTAGAGGTCTGTCCCCGTGACTTCTTCGGGTTTTCTTCAAAGGTGCTATACTGTGAACCAGTAATTCTAGGCACCTTGTGTGAGCCAGGAATGAAGAGAAATGCTGGGAGTGCCTGGCTCTTCTCAAATTGGTAGAGAGTGGGTTGCCTGCCCTGTCCCTGACCCTTGACCTTGAGCATGCATGCCCTTGCCTTCCCACAAGGCCATGGGTACCTGGACCCCGAAGCTCTCCTAAAATGATTTTCAGAAAGGGATCTGATAAAGTCAGATACACTGGTGAATGAGAACACTGTATTTTTCATGACAAACGATAAACCACACTTGGGATGACAAAGATTTTTGTGATAATTTCTGCAGAACTGACTATGTAATTTGTAGGGCCTAGTACAAAATGCAAATATAGGCCACTTGTTAAAAAGATTTGTTAAGAATGTCAAGATGGTGACAGCAGAGCATTAAGACAAGTGCAAAGACCCTTCTAAGTGAGGTTTGCATACCTATGAAGCTAACCCTGCTTGCTCCCTTCAGAGCCAAGTCAGGAGATTAGTTTGGATTTCCTGGGCTGGCCCTGCTGTTAGTGGACACTGTAGCTTCCAAGAGGCCCTTTTTGTCAGCTCAGGGAAGATACTGCCAGTATATACTATGCACACAAGAGCCTACTGCTGCTTCTTTACCCAGAAATTTCCCCAGACTGGGGCACCTGGGTGGCTCAGTCGGTTAAACGTCTGACTTTGAAAGCTCAGGTCATGATCTCTGGGTCCTGAGATTGAGCCCCACTTGGGCTCCCTGCTCAGCAGGGCGTCCGCTTGTCCCTCTGCCCCTGTCCTCCCCCCTCCCCCTACTCATACTCTCTGTCTCTCAAATGAATAAATAAGATCTTTAAAAAAAATGTCCCCAGACTCCATGGTTTCCAGCTGAGCCAGGTGACTCAGCGAAGAGCCAAGTTTATTTATTTTTTTCTCTAGTCACTTAAGGAAGCAGGAAAGTTGTTTTTGTAAAACTCCCTAGAAGGTAAGCATGATGACATTCTTTTACTGTTTACAGGAACACCCTGGCACGGAGGGAATTCCTGTTGCCACCACACGCTACTGTTTACCTATCCTTCACACACCTACAGTAAGCCAGTGACACAGCAGGAGCCCCACCTTCAGGAATGTGACCTTATTTTACAGAAGGGGAGAGGCAGGGAGAGAAAGAGCAAAGGCAGGTTGAGGAGTGTGACCTTGAATGAGAATGTTTCCTGAAAGTCAGCAAGGGAAACTCTCCATCAAATTAATTATTCAATCAATAGATATTTTAAATAAATGAATATGGTTGTGGATTTAATTGACTTTGTTTTTGAATAGGTAATACATTCTTATGGTTCAAAGCTCAAAATTTACAAAAAGGTTTATGAAAAATCCTCTCTCCTCCCAAATAATCGTGTTCTCCACCCCTCCAGGTAAACATCACACCTAGTTTTTTTGCACCCAGTAGAAATAGTGTTTGCACAAATTAGCACATATGAACACACCCTCCCATCCTATTCTCCCCTCCCTCAACAATGATTGCATACTTTAACACTGTCCTGTACTTTGCACTTTTTACTAAAGATTATATCCAGGGCATCTTTCTATGTCAGTTCACAAAGAGCTCCCTTGTTCTTTCATAAGTATGGATAGTATCTTTATTGTCTAACTGTATTGTAATTTATTTAACCACATGGACATTTAGGTTCTTCCAGGCTTTTGTTTTTACAAACAGTGGTGTAATAAACTGCTTTGATGAGGGGTTCAGAGCTTCTCTTAGTTCCTTAAAGGAAAATGGAAGTCACATTCACTCTATCAGTTTCTTTTCAGAGTGGAGGGCATGTGCATTTCTGGATCTAATGCATACACCATTCCAGCCTCTGTGAATTTCCACTGTGACTTTCCACAAGCACTTATGGAGTAACCACTTCATGCTCACACTGTTGCCAAACACTGGGGATACTCCAGTGCCATGACAGACCCTGCTTTTCGGGGGGGGGGGGCACAGTTTGGGTGGTGCGGAGGGAGGAGACCTATGATCAACAGGAAGCCCAAAGGATGAACAAGAGAATTTCAGATCGTGATCAATGCTACTAAAAAAAAAGTTAAGGGGTGGCTGGGCAGCTCAGTCAGTTAAGCGTCCCCCAACTCTTGACTTCTGCGCTGGTCATACTCTTGGGGTTGTGAGATTGAGGCCCATGTCAGACTCTGCGCTCAATAGGGAGTCTGCTGGAGATTTTCTCTCTCTCTCCTTCTGCCCCTCCCCACCCCTTCCCGTCTCTCTCTCTCTCAAATAAATAATTCTTAAAAAAAAATTAAAATCAAGTGATGCTGTGGAAGGTGTGTGGAGGCCACCACTTAAGTAGGGACCAGGAATGGGCTCTCTTGGATCACTGAGCTATACTTGGGGGGTTGGTTCCAGATGCAACAAACATAAGCCTCTGACTTTGAATTTGTGTGATTTGTAAAGCTTTTTCAGACTTTCCCCATCAATTGGTTGGTTGCCTCAAGAGCAGGCATGACTTTCCCGGGGTAGAGGGGTTGGAGATGTTTTCTTTTTTCCTCTCTCTGTATTCCGTTTTTGCAAAAGAGAAAATAATCTTGAATTATCCACTCCAAAGGAGGGTGGCCCCTCACACCGTTGGAAGAGGACAGAGCACTGAGCAGCGGCTGGGGGCCAGATTCGGGGAGGTCTCAGTCTTTGTAACCTAAGCCACTGGGCTAAGGTTGTCATCCAGTCCAAGCAGCCTGAAGCCTGAGTCTTGGGGCGGGGGGTGCCCAGTGGTGGCAGCTCAGCCGGACTGTCCTTCTGTTCTTCAGGCTCTCGTTCTTCAGCCTCCTGATGTGGGTGCTCTCAGAGCTCGGAGCATTGAAGAGAAGGAAACATTGATGGGAAACCCAGGCATGGAATCCTTCCTTCATTTAAGGATGATGTTAAAGACTTTGAGCCATCCGTCCGGCACCAACCCCCACTGATCCAGCAGGAGCTGGCTCCTGTGTCCCGTGAGTGCTTCCCTCCCATTTCCTGCCTCCGTGCACACTTTCCTCCGTCTCTTCCAGCAGCAAGGCAGGCTGTCCTTCCAGTTCCAGGTGGAGTGCCCCTCCTCCCTGAAATCCCCCAGCCCCTGATAGCCAGGTTTAAAGCCTTCAGGTCAGGCTAGGCGATGTCTTTCTTCCCTACAAGGTCCTTGGGGGCAGAAGCCTTGACAACCATGCCCACTCCTCCCATGTCTCTCCCCCAGAGACGAAAGAGCCTTGGCCATAGTAGGCCTTCAACACATGCATGTTGTCCCCACAGAGTAAAAGTGCCACCCCTGGTTTGTAAGGCGACACTCTGTCCATAGCCGGGGATGCTGGCAATGCTTGGGGGATGGCAACTCGCACATTGTTGTTACTTGACGTTGTTCTAGCAGGTCTATTTCCCATCCAAGTCAGCACTCTCTTGTTTTCTATTTTGGGTCCTGTTTCGCCAGAATGATTAAACAAAGGGGAAATCATCAAAAACCACAGCAGAGCCTGGTGGGGTGGAGGAAAAGGCAGAAGCAGCGTGTGGGGTTGAGGAGAGGGTGATAAAAATACAGTAAGTGGGTGGGAGTCTGAGAGACGGGGCGGCCCAGACGGAGGCTGCGGGAAGCAGCGCATGCAAAACAGGACCATATGGCAGAGTCTTTGGGGCAAGAGCCTTATGAGAAGGGGGTCTGAGGTCTGAGTAACTTCACCCTGGGAACTGGCTGATTGTCCTGACTTGGGAGAGAAGGAAGCCAAAATTGCTTCAGAATTTTTTTTTTTTTTTCTTCCTGGAAAGAAGCGTGAACAGAAATTCCAGCTGAAGGGCCAGTTTTCTCCTTCTCCTTCCGTTCCTAGGGCAGGGCATACAGCTCCAGTCTCTGGAGAAGGGAACTCTCTGCATTCATTCCTTCCATGGGCTGCTGGGAGATAGGCTCTGGTCCCCATATTCCTCCCCTGGATGGAGGGGAGTGACCCCCAGATTCTCCCCACTGCAGAGTCTGGTTCTGCGGTGGGTCACTGGCATATTTCCAGTGGTGGTGGTGGTGGTGGTGGGAAATGCCTTGATGTGGAAGAGACGCAAAAGGGTCAGGAATCCACAGCATCCAAGGGAGACCATGAGCCTAAACTGGCCGGGGGCAGGGCCTGAGGGAATGAGAGAGAATGAGCCTTCCTTGCTTCTGGAGCTTCTGCCCATGTGAGCTTTTTTAGCAGCCCTTTTGGACAGAGGCCCAAAGCTCCTGCTTGGGCACTATGTACCTTGTAGCCTCTCTTCCAGAGACCACAGAGCTGTGCTGTGACCACTAGCCACATACGGCTATGAGCACTTGAAATGTGGCTAGTCCAAGTGGCGATGTGCTCTAGGCATAAAATGTGCCCTAAACTTGGAAGTCTTTGTATGAAAAGAGAATGAAAAATACCTTCCCCCTCCCCAAGATTTTATTTATTTATTTGAAATAGGTCAAGAGAGAGAGCATAAGCAGGGTGGAGGGGTGGAGGGAGTGGGAGAGAGGTCAGCAGGGAGTAGGAAACAGACCTGGAGATCATGACTTGAACTGAAGGCAGATGCCCAACTGACTGAGCCACCCAGGTGTCCTGAGAATGTAAAATATCTCATTAATAATTTTTGTATTGTTACATGTTGAAATGATGATGTTTGGTTATATGGAGTTAAACAAAATATATTAGTAACATGAATTTCACCTGTTTCTTTTTCCCTTTTTTCAGTGTGGCTACCAGAAAATTTAAAATTGCGTATGTGGTTTGCATTATATTTCTGTTGGTTGGTGCTTGTCTACATAGTGTTTGTGTCTTAGGCTGGGAAAAGGACTGCAGGGGCCTGGTTAAATTTTTACCTGGAAGGTATCTCTGGTTTAAATATTTAAAAAAATACATGGGGCGCCTGGGTGGCTCAGTGGGTTAAAGCCTCTGACTTCGGCTCGGGTCGTATTCCCAGGGTCCTGGGATCGAGCCTCACATTGGGCTCTCTGCTCAGCAGGGAGCCTGCTTCCTCCTCTCTCTCTCTCTGCCTGCCTCTCTGCCTACTTGTGATCTCTATCCGTCAAATAAATAAAATCTTTAAAAAAAATACATCATCTTACTGAATCAGTCATCTGTGACTAATAACAAAAATCAGGGGGTCATAGGGAGAAGGGGATTCTGTGCCAGGGGATAGACCCCCAAATCTGGAAGAGGACCCCAGAGAGAGTGGAGCTCAGCATTCATTCTGTATTAACCCAAGGATCCAGCAGGGAACAAAGCAAAGACTTCTCCTGCTCTCATGGAAAGGATAAGACGGGAGATAGAAATATATAGTCTAAATGCATTTAAGAAATGCAGGAGAAGACACTGCACATTAGTAGGAGATAAGTGATAGGAAAAAAGTAAAGCGAGTAAGAGGGTTTTGATTTTGAGTATGGTGGTCAGAGAAGGCTTTGTGGAGGAGATATCAGAGCCGAACCTTAAAGGAGGTCAGGGAGTGAACTGTGCAGGGAACTTGGGGGGGGCATTCCAACTGAGCAACCCAGAGGCTGGAGGGGGTCTGTTGTGTTTGGGGACAGCAAGTGGCCAGTGTAGCTGGTGTGGAGTGCACAGGACGAGGCTAGAGGGGAGCCAGTCCGGAGAATGGAAGGGGGCAGACTGCTTAGGGCCTTGCAAGCCATCACAATGCCTTTGCCTTTTACTCTTTGCTCTTGGAGAGTAACAGGGCCATTGTGGCTGCTGAGTAGAGACAGACTCCATGGCCACAGGTGGAAGCAGGAGGCCAGTTAGGAGAGTGGGCATCAGGGTGAGATCAAAAGGCGACCCACCAGGGTGGCCAGAGCATAGATGAATGAGGAGAGTTGCCTGCTGACCCTCTGAGTTTTCGTTTCTTTTTCTAAAAGATTTTATTTATTTATTCGAAAGAGAGAGAGAGAGAGAAAGAGCATGAGCTGGGGGGAGGGTCATTGGGAGAGGGAGAAGCAGACTGCTGAGCAGGGAGCCCTACTCGGGGCTCTATCCCAGGATCCCGGGATCATGAACTGCTGAAGGCAGATGCTTAACTGACTGAGCCACCCAGGGGCTCCTTTTCTTTTCTCAGGCCATAGCTGAGGTGACTCTATTCCCGAGGCAGAGACAGCTGGCCCTCCACTTAGTGAGCCCCAGGCTTTCCTCCCTGGCTCACTAGCTGGGCTGAGCTGGTCACTCCTTGCTCACCAAGCTTTGGGCCCGCCTCCGCCTGGGGGGGCATGCATGCTGTCATTGCCTTCACTCTCCCTCTGGCTGGTTCCTTCTCATTCAGATCTCAGCGCAGATGTCAGCCCGCAGAGGGTCCTCTTCTGCCCAGTGCTCCAAGGAGCCCCATCCCCATCGATGTCTACCATGGTAGCCTGTTTTGTTAACTTCTTTGCCTTAGTCACTGGTTGAACCAATTAATTTCTTTGCTACTCCATTGTCTCTCACCGGCCCCAATGGTGGGGGCTTGGGTGCTTTGTGTCCCCAGTGCCTAGGACAGTGCTGAAAGGATGACTAGCACTTATGGCACCTACTGCGACCAGCTAGAGGTCTGTCTTGCCCCTTAAACTTGAGGTAAGAAAGCAATAAGGCATGGACTCTGGTGCTGAGTAGACTGGGTTTATCTGCTCACTGTTGTCCTTGGGCAATTTTCTCTCTTAAGCCTCAGTTTTCCCATTTGTAAAACAGGGATAATATGTGTATCCGCCTCATGAGGGTGTTTTAAGGAGTGACAGGATGCATAAATCGCTTAACTCAGTACCTGGAACTATTATAATTATTGTAATGGCTAACAAGTCGACCTATCGTTCTCATCCTCCCATTGTCTAATTTTCTGTCAAGTGTTCCAAACTCCATTTTCCTGTCATCAAACACTCCTAAACAGTGCTGTCCAATAGAACTTTCTTTGATAATTGAGATGTTCTATGTCTGCGCTGCCCAGGGTGGTGACCACTGGCCCCATGTAGCTTCGAACACTTGATATGTGGTTATTGTAATCAGGGACTGATTTTTAAACTTGATTAAATTTTCATTAATTTAAATTTACATCTAAATAGCCACAGGTGGCTGGTAGCTACCATATTGGATGGCACAGCTCTAGAAACTATGAGTGATGGGAAGAAAAAGCTTTTCCTTTAATGAAAAACATTTGGGAGAATTTTAAACAAATGCAGTACTTTTTAAAGGAATCTTTACAGATCTAAATTTACTGTATCCGATTTGGAATACAAGAATATATTACATAGACTTTGATGGTTGGGATGGTTAAATATATAAAAATCCTTAACAAAAAGAGACCTTTCCTTCCCTTTCTGCTCCTCCACTGTCTTCTTCCTCTTACTTCTCTAAATCCAGTTTTTCCATTTCCTTTCGGTTTTTCTCTTTTCTTAGTGGGGCCTCCATCCTCTGGCTTGAGGGGAGAGCAACCTCGGTGGATGGAGGGTGGACAGGAAGAAAACTGCCTTGATTCATTTCTCTCGTGTTTCCAACAAGGTCCTGGCACCGTTTCCAGAATGTCCGGACCTGGGGAGGGCTGCCATTTGGGTCATTCATTAGAGTCAGGTAATTAAGAAAAATGCAGGACAATCCAGTTGGAAAATCATGAATTTTTGAACTGGGGAGTTCCTTAGCGGATGGTCTGGTCCAAACTCTTCATTTTATGAACAAAGACATTAAAACCCAGAGAGAAGTGACTTAACCAGAACCCGGTACTCCTGACCCCCCTGCCCTGTGCTGGTTCTAGAACTCCCAGTGGAAAAGCCCACATAATTTTCCAATTCTTTTTCTTAGAAACAAAAGCAATTAAAACTCTACTACACTAAACCAAACCAGACTTTCACATTTTGTTTTCCTACTCCTGAGCCTTTTAGATAGATCTCAGTAAAAATGTTTGGTCTCAATGCATGGGGAAAACATTAAAGGAATTCTTTGAGTTCTTTTGAAGAATGACTCTGTTCTAGAAATGTTTGCATCATGTGTAAAGTCCTTATTATAAATGAAATTACTGAATATTGCCTGGCTACTGTAATTTATTTTGTACATTTGCTTTTTTTTTTTTTTTAAAGCACTTGGCTGGAATGTTGGTGGAAAGCTACTAACCGGAGTATGACAAGAATTTTAATTTCATTTTCAAAGCAACTAAGCGAAGCATAACAAGGTGTTTTTCATATTTAATGTTCATCTGATATGGAAAATAGCCTGTAACAAACAACATGCGAAATAGTTGAATTTAGCAGAGTTTGCATAAGAGTACTTATTTCTTCTAGAAATTAGATACTGGTGTTAGAGTTAAATGTTAAAGCTTTCCAGTAAAATGATTGTTCTGACGCTTGGAAGCTGTTTGAGCTTGGGCAAGTGACTTAACCTTTCTGAGTCAGCTTCTTTTTCTTGTGAAATGGGGCTAATGGGGCACCTGGGTGGCTCAATTGGTTAAGCGTCTGTCTTCAGCTCAGATCACAATCTCAGGGTCTGGGATTGAGCCCTGTGTCAGACTCCTTGCTCAGTGGGGAATCTGTTTCTCTCTGCCCTTCTCCTTGGCTTATGTTCTCTCTCTCTCTCTCGCTCTTCAAATAAATAAATAAATAAAATCTTAAAAAAAAGAGAGAGAGAGAGAGAGAGAGAGAGAGAAATGGGGTGAGTAATAGTACCTGCCTCAAGGATTAGCTATAAGAATTAAAAGAGAATCGATGTAAAGCTTATAGCGCAGTACTGGCCACATACAAGCAAAGAGTCACCATTGACTTACTTTTACTATTGTAAGATAATGTGAGCATTGCAAAATAAGTGCTGCACAAATGAAAACTATTTTAATTATACTCATGTTTTGAAAACATTTTAATTATAAAAAGGACCTCAGGTTCCTTGAGGGAAAATTTGAAAATAAAGTAAAATATGGAAACAAGGATCACCCATAACACTACCATTCAAATGCAACCTCTGACACTTCTATTTTTTTCTAGACGTTGTGCAAGTTTATCCTGTGTATATCATTTAAAATTGGATTTCTTTTTTTTTTTTAAAGATTTTATTTATTTATTTGAGAGAGAGACAGTGTGACCTGAGCCGAAGGCAGTCGCCCAACCAACTGAGCCACCCAGGCATCCCTAAAATTGGATTTCTAGGGGCGCCTTGGTGTCTCAGTGGGTTAAAGCATCTGCCTTTGGCTCAGGTCATGATCTCAGGGTCCTGTGATTGAGCCCCGCAGCGGGCTCCCTGCCCGGCGGGGAGCCTGCTTCCTCCTCCTCTCTCTCTCTGCCTGCCTGCTCGTGATCTCTCTCTGTCAAATAAATACGTTAAAAAAATATTTAAAAAAATAAATAAAATTGGATTTCTGCCTTTCACTCCATTCACTTCATGTTGTTTGTTAGAGCAAATTTCTCACCCACTCAAAGCAAGCTTATATTACTGTACTTTTACGGCTCTCTGTAACTTGTTCAGTGTTCCTTTTGGAGTTAGCAGAGTAGAAATCAATGACTCTCAACTCGGACTGCACAGTTGAAGCACCAGAAGAGTTAAAAAAAATACGAATACTCAAACAACATCCTAATTTTATAACATTTCTAGGGATGGGACTGGGTATTGGCATTTTTATTTTATTTTTAATTATTAAAAAAGATTTACCTTATCTTATTTTAAAAGGAGATTATTTATTTTTGAGAGAGAGAGAGAATGAGAGAGCACAAGCAGGAGGAACAGGGAAAGGGAGAGAGAATCCCAACCAGACTTCTGCACTGATCAAGGAGCCCTCTGTGGAACTTGATCTCACCACTCTGAGATCAGGACCTGAGCCAAAACCAAGAGTCAGTCACACAACTGCTGCACCACCCAGGCACCCCTATTTCATTTTAGAGAGGGTGGGGGGGGCAGAGAGAGAGAGAGAGAGAGAGAACCACAAGCAGACTCCCCACTGAGCATGGAGCCAATGAGGGGCTTGATTCCAGGCCCTGAGATCATGACCTGAGTCAAAATCAAGAGTCGGATGCTCAACTGACTGAGCCACCAGGAGCCCCTGATATTTTTTAAAAGCTCTCCAAGTGTTTGTTTATGTAAAGAAACACATAAATAATCGTATAATTTTCTATGTCATTATTGCATATCTTTCCTAAATACATACTGCCTTTTTTTAACTGAAAAAAACCCTAAATTTTTGTGGTATTGCGGCCAAAAATGCATAGCTGGAATCTAATCATTAGGAAACATCCAACAAACCCAAATAAAGGAACATTCTACAAAATGTCTGGCCTGAATTCTTCAAAAATGTCGATGTCTTAAAAGACAAAGAAAATTTTTGAAACTATTCCAGAGTAAAGGAAACTAAGGGGACATGACGACTGAATGTGTAAAATGGAATGTGGATTTTCTTCTGCTAGAGAGGTTACAGAAATAATCTGAGAAATTTGAATAAAGTCTGAAGATTTGAAAATAATATATCATCATTAATAAAGGATTGAGGGATAAAAGGTCTTCGTGTCTAATTTAGTCTCAAAGATTCAGAAAAAAATATATGCTCGATACATAGGTATGTATATATTGAGTCTGTGTATCTATATATACATGCAGAGAGAGAGAAATAGACTCAGAGAGGAAATGATAAAGCAAATTAGGTTAAGTGTTAACATTTAGGGAACCTGGGTGAAGGATATAGTGAATTTTCTTGCAAATTTTTCATAAGTCTGAAATTATGTCAAATAGTTCATTAAAAAAAAAAAAAGACCCAAATTCTTATAAGGAACTAAAAAAGGAATAAAATAAGGACAGGATTTTAAAATGCAGGAAAATCCACTTTTTAAAAAAAAATATAATCTATAGCTACATGGAAAGAGTTGTTACTTAAGAAGAGATTGTTCTCAGAATATAGGCAAGGGAGCTCTCTCTGGGCTTTTCTACGATTTGAAGATTCAACAGATGCTGGCACAGTACCTCCAACAGAGGGCGGTGCAACCTTATGAAGACTGAATCACATCCCAAGGGTTTTGGGTAACACTACCCAAGGTAGAGTCTAAAGCCTTTAACAAGTGGAACAGAGGCATTGAGAATCTTATAGCTGAATTCTAGCTATATCCCATTTTACAGATGAGCAAACTGAGGCTCAAAGAAGTAAAACCACTTGCCCAAAGTCATCATCACAAGCAGCCCAACTGTCTTGTAGGTGATAGCCACAGTTGTCATTCATCAGAGGCTTACTATGCACCAGGCACTGCACGTACTAAGCCCTTTATATGTGTTAACTCTTTAATTACCCCCCTCCTTTTTTTAACCTGAAGCTGAGATTCAGAGACATCAGTAACGTAGCTGACGTCACGAACGAATGAGATTCTGGCTGTGCTCATAGCTAACGTGCCGTTCTGTCCTATAGCTCTGCTGGGATACCTACCCTTGGAGAACTGATCCCCTACTAGGGGTATAGAACACAGCTGTCGAAACAAATTTATCTTGGCACCGCTGATGGATGGATGGACGCACACAGGATCCAGAGATTCAGTGAAGGAAGATTCCTGAGACCGAGGAAAGCAGAAACAGCGGGGCGAGCGGGACTTGTGGAAATGGGTAGGTTTGGAGACGGTGAAGAAAAGGCAGAGACGAGAGAACAGACAGAAAATGGGGAGAAGAGCATAAGGTCTTGCTGGGGAAGGCAGTGAGGCTGAAATCTTTTTTTTTTTTTTTTAAAGATTTTTTATTTATTTATTTGACAGACAGAGATCACAAGTAGGCAGAGGCAGGCAGAGAGAGAGGAAGGGAAGCAGGCTCCCTGCTGAGCAGAGAGCCCGAAGCCGATGCCAGGCTCGATCCCAGGACCCTGGGACCATGACCTGAGCCGAAGGCAGAGGCTTTAACCCACTGAGCCACCCAGGCGCCCCGAGGCTGAAATCTTGACTCCTCTCCTTGCTACCCTATGTCAGCCTCTAATGAATCCATCAGCTAGTCTTGTTAATTCTTTTCTTTTTTTTTTTTAAGGTTTTATTTATTTATTTAAGAACAAGAGCACACAAGCAGGGGAAGGAGCAGGGCAAAGGGAGAAGTAGGCTTCCTGCTGAGCAGAGAGCCTCATTTGGGACTCAATGTGGGACTTGATCCGGGGACTCCAGGATCATGACCTGAGCCAGAGCAGATGCTTAGCTGACTGAGCCGCTGGCTGCCCTAGTCTTAATAGTTCTACTTCCAGAAACATCTGTGGTTCTCCATTTCTCTCCATCTGCCCTGCCACCCCCTGGCTCAAGCTACAGCTGTCCTCACCTTGACTCTTCAAAAGGCCTTCTAGTTGATTCCCTGCTTTTTCTTGTACTAGCCACAGTTCATTCTCCAGACTACACCCAGAGTCATCTTTTAAAACATCTATCAGACCATGTCACTCTCCTGTGAACATCTCAATGGCTTCCCATGCACTTAGAACAGAACCCGACTCCTCACCAGGCTCTGCCTGAGCCGGCCCCTGCTCACCTCCCTGACCTCATTTCCTACCAGCCTCTTCTTTGCTCTCATTGCTTTGGCCACATGGGCCTTCTTCTCACCCTAGAACACAGGAAGCTTGTTGTCATCCTAGGGCCTTTGCACTTGCTGTTCCTTTTGTCCAGAACACTTTTTTCTTTTTTTAAGATTTTATTTACCCATTTGACAGAGAGAGAGCACAAGCAGTGGGAGCAGCAGGCAGAAGGAGAGGAGAAGCAGGCTCCCCACTGACCAGAGAACCTGATGAGGGACTGAATCCCAGGACCCTGGGATCATGAGCTGAGCTGAAGGCAGACGCTTAACTGACTGAGCCATCTAGGCGCCCCTCCAGAACGCTTTCCTTCCAGGTCTCCACGTGGCTGTCCCCTTCTTTTCCACTTCCCTCAGTGGAGTGGGGTCTGAAAGAGAACTGGAAATGGGATCAGACCGGCTGAGGTGGCAGCTCGTCCTGATTCTGCAGTTAGGGTTTGTGGACAACACCATTCGATTAGGTCTTTAAAGGGTTAACAGCCAGGTCAGGGGATTTTAGAGTTTAAAAGTCTTAGCCCCAAATGGGACCCAGTCCACATCTTTTCATCTTAGAGATAAGAAAAAAATGAGATTAGAGCCGGGAAGTGACTTGCCCAAGGTCAGAGGACCAGAAGAGCTTCCTCTGTCTCTGGAAACATTCCATCTCTCTGAGTTAGCTTTCATCACCTAGAAAATGCAGAGATAGAGTCTTCTGCACAAAAGCGAATATATACCGTGAGGGGGCTTTGCAAACTGAAATGAGGGGCTCAGGTGATATTTTAGTATTATCGTGCCATAACTGCCAGCTTGGCTTCAGCTCAGGCCCTGATTCATTCTTATTTTATTTTATTTTATTTATTTGACACGGAGACCGCGAGAGGGGGAATACAGGCAAGGAGAGTGGGAGAGGGAGAAGCAGGCTTCCCACGGAGCAGAGAGCCTGATGCAGGGCTCCATCCTGGGATCCTGGGATCACGACCCAAGCCAAAGGCAGACACTTAAACAACTGAGTCACCCAGGTGCACCCCAATTCATTCATTCTTCTTTTTTTAAAATGATTTTATTTATTTATTTGACAGAATGAGAGAGAGAGAGAGAGAGAGCAAGAGAGGGAGTAGGGTCAGAGGGAGAAACAGACTTCCCACTGAGCCCAGCACTCCATGCCAGACTAGATCATCGGGGACTCCAGGATCATGACCTGAGCCAGAGGCAGGCGCTTGACCAAGTGAGCCACCCAGGTGTCCCCTGATACATTCTTTTAACAAACTTTTATTTAGTACCTACTAATGCAGGTCTTGGTCTCAACACTGGAGACATTACAGCCAAAACAGCCCCTACCATTCTGAATCCTCACAGCACTTACGCTGTGGTACGGTGTGTGCGTGTGCACGCACGTGCATATGCGTGCACGTGTGTGTGTGCGCGCGCCTGCATGTGTGTGTTCTGTTGTGATAAGTGCTATGGAGAGAAGGAAAGCAAGCAAGGACAATGGGGAATTGCCAGAGGTGGCAGAAGTGCTGGGAGGTAAATGGGGCTGGAGTGGGGTTGTCAGAGAGGGCGTCTTAGGGAAGGTGACCCAGATTCGGGACTGCACTTGGCACGGTGAAAGGGGAACCTTTTAAAATTAATTTTTTTGAAAGATATATACTATTTGTTTTTGGGCAGTGGCGTCTTGAGGGAAAGGCTGATTTTGCTGGGGTCTGCACCCGCGACCACCCAGTGCTGCCTTGGAATGGAGACTGCAGAAGTGAAACCGTTGTCGTCAGCGCTCTTCAGACCGTCAGACGCAGCCTTCCACTTCCCTCTCACCCACCAGACCCAAGCAAATGACCTCAGGGAAGAGCAGCAAGAATTTGCGTAAAGGCTGATTGTCAGATCTTCTTGGAGTAGTTTGAGCCCTCCTGGGTGCTGGGTGCAATGCTAGGCTCCCAGGTACCCCATTTCCTTTCATCCTCCAGGCAGCCCTACGGGTCTGATACTATTGTTTCCATTTTGTGGATGAGGGGAGCGAGGCTCAGAGTGCCCATGTGAGTTGCTCAACATCAGCACAACTGGGAAGTGACAGACCGGAGATTTAAACCCAGAACAGCCTGGATCCACGTCCTGTGCTCTCTCTTGGGACCTCACGGTCCCTTCCCGGGACTCCGGGCTGGAGTGGTTTGAATGCAATTGTTGGAATCTTTCCCTTTAGGAATTCAGAAATTACATTGTCCGAATCCTTCGTTTTACAGATCAAATGAGTTAGCAATATGAATGTGTCTAGACACTGGGTAGTTGTCCTGTGAGTGTGGGCTTCTTGTCCTTTGCAGATTAGATGTTTAAGGAGGTTTCGGGAGATGCCCTGATTACTTGCTAGAGGTTACACAGCAAGCTCGCTGTAAACCTGTTTCCGAAGGCTGCTCTGGGCTTCTGGTCTTTTCACACGCCCCTCCCCCCACCTCCCCAGCCAGGGAAGGCTTAGAAGTCAAGGGCTGTAGTGTCAATGACAAAGAGAAAGAGGAAGAGCTCTCAGGCCTACAGAGGCCCTTAGTTAGAGGCTTACATAGTTCAGAAGGAAATTGAGAAAGTCTAGAAGTCCCAGGTCCCCTGCACCCCTGTCCCCTCCCTGCCCCTCCTCCTCCTAGATAAGGATGGGGATGTAAGAGAAAACCTCTCTGGATGGCTAGTATTCTGATTACAGCCAAACAGTGTTTATTCAACCCTGCTGGGTGCCAGGCATCCAATCCCTGCCCTTCGGGCCCTGGCAGGTTTATGAGGGACCCAGAAGCAACCACATGTTGAAATCTGAGAGTTCAGTGCCAATGCTGGGGTCAGCATCAGGTGCTGTGGAGTCTCAGGATCAGGAAAAACCAGGTTGAGTGATGTCTTCAAGGCCACAGGGCTGGCAGGGGCTTTCTGTGATGTCTTCACATGGTGATGCCTCAGCAGAAATTCCCTGAAAATATCCACTCCCGTGTTTGTCAATGGGCAGCGACCTTTTAAGGCTCCCAGGAAAATGATTATTGCAGTGAACTCTTGGGTGGCTCAGCTGGTTAAGCGCGGGAATCTTGGTTTCAGGTCAGGTCATGATCTGGGGTGGTGAGATGGAGCCCTCCCCACCCCCAGCCAGGCAGCCAGGCTAGAGCCTACTTAGGATTCTGTCTCTCCCTCTCCCTCAGCCCCTCCCTCTCCTGTGTGCACGCTCTCTCTCTCTCTCTCTCTTTCACACCCCTCCCCCCCAGAAAATGATTATTACAGGTGAGTGGCTGGGGTGAGTGGGGGTATGGAGCCAATGACAGGGAGCAGCCACAAGCCTGTGTGTGACACTGAAGTCACTGCCAAGATTTGGCTCTCATTTCTGTTGCACAGACTCGCATCTGTGCTTACATGGGACTTGCTTTTCAGAGGGCTTTGCTTGGAGAGGCAGGAGCGGGGTGAGCGGGGTGGGCATTGAGGGCTGCTGTGTGGGGCTGGTTGTTTTGACTCGGCATTCAGGAGGTGAACCCAAGGAGCAATGGTAATGGCAAGAGCTAATTTAATGGCCTCTCTGCAGGATCTGGGCTGGATCTTGGAGATGGGGAAGGGGCTGGTGTGTGTGTGTGTGTGTGTGTGTGTGTGTGTGTGTGTGTGTGTGTCTCCCACCTAGAACCTGGTCAAAGGCTAACGGGAAGAGGGAGCAAATCAGGAGGAGGCTAGGCTTATATTGAATCTTCCCACTATGCCAGCAAGTCACTTGATTTTTATTCCCATTTCAAGGATGAGAAGGCAGAGGCTCAGGGAACATCAAGGTCACATAGCCTGTAAAGGTTAGAACTCAAGCCTGTCTGGGCTCCATTTTCCCATCTGTACATGGATGTGTGTGTGTGTGTGTGTGTGTGTGTGAGAGAGAGAGAGAGAGAGAGAGAGAGAGAGAGAGAAGGGGAGGTTTAATTTTTTCTATTTTAATGAGAAAATGCTATGGAGGGGGTGGGGAAGGGGAGAGGAAAGGATGCTGGCAGTTTCTATTTCTAGGAGTAAAGGTTCCACATTTCTGGAGCTGTCTCTCTTTGTTTGGAAAATTCACCAGGATGAGCCTTTATACAAACACAAGCAAGTCCCCGCCTATTGTCCTTGGGGAGGAAGGTGGGGTCACCCCAATCTTTACACAGAGGCAGGGGACTACACAGAACACTGATGTAGTTCTCTTTAATGATGTGAACTGGGGTCTTCTTAATGGACCTTCACCTTGAGGAGTAGGGGAGAAATAGTTCTGGAGAGAGACTCTAGCTGGACAGGGGATGCCTCCCCGGGGGCTATTGAAGATTAAATAACGGAGGCAAGGAAGGTACCAGGGGCCCTGTATGACTGCCTCCTCTGAGCAAGTCATTCATTCATTCACTCATCCCTGTGTGTCATGGGCTCATGGCTTTGGGAATACCCTGGTGAGTTGTCCCAAGTTGAACCTTGTGTTGGGGGGGCAGGTGGGTGAAAAAGGCAGCAAAGCAGCCCCAAACAGGGTAGCTAAAATTGGAGCTGACTGTTGGACTTGTTAAGCTGGGGTTTTGATCTCAGGATGGTGGGAGAAGGAGAGGCTCTGAGTCATCTTAATCTTTGGATATTTTAAAATTGGGAAAATCAAATGGATGCTAAGATAAGCTTACAGTTAGAATCTGGAATCAGGGAAATGTAGTTTCGAGGTGCATTTGGCTAGTAGAGATGTTCTTTTTAATTTTAATTTTAATTGCTACAGGTGGGGATTGCATTCCGAACTTCCGTGGTCCTCACCACTCCTGGGCAGCCCCGCCTGAATCACATATGTACCTTATGGGCCACCTGCCCAGCCCCAAGGACTGATGGAGTTTTCCTCTCTAACTGTAGATGATACAGAGCTTCAAGAATCTATTTATTCAAGTATCAATGAACCAAAAGCAGATTTGCAGAATGCGGTAAGGTTTTAAACTTTGAACTTTTCTCTGATTCTCACTGTAATGGAATAATGTGATCTTGATTGGTGACCTTTATCGATAATAATGATGATTGGTGACAAATAATTGTGAATAAGCTGACATTCATTTTCCATTCATTCCACATATGGTTACTGAGAGCTGCTGTGTGTCAGCACTTTTATAGGTCTGGGGATTACAGCGGGGAGGAAGACAGACAAAAATGGAACTTGAATTTCAGTGTAGGTGGAGGGAGATAGACAGTCCACAAGATACACGAATAAAATGCGTAGTCTATGCGATGATGATAAGTACTAAGGAGAGAAGTGGGAAAGAGTAAAAGTGTTGGAGGAAGAGGAGGGGTTACATAGGGAGGCTGTCATAGGTCTCAATGAGACAAGGACTCAAGACTGGGTTCAGTGAGGGAGGTGGCCACCTAGGGCAAAAACATTCTAGGGAGAGAAAACAGCAAGTGCAAAGGCCCTGAGGTGGGACTGGCCTCATGTGTTAGAATAGGTGTTAATACATCAGCACTGCTCTAAGCTCTTTCACTCCATTGAGGGAGGTACCATTATTGTTCCCACTTATAGATGGGCTAACTGTGGCCAGAGATTCTAAGGAACTTGCCCTGGATTAAGTAAAAGGCAGAGCCAGGCTTCTAACCCAGGCAGTCTAACTCCAGAGCTTGTGTCCTTAAATACTAAGCTATGTTAAAGAAGTTATTTCATTAGCCTGGGTATACCCAGGTACTGAAGATTTACACCCCCAGCTCTAAGCCGCCTTCCCAACACTGGAGGAAAACCCTGGGTGTGGCAGGGGAGGGAGTGACTCAGGCCTTGGCTGGCTTCCTGCTGAGTCACTGCTGATGGACTGTGGAGGGAGGCCAGTGGCACTCAGGCCTTACCTCCTCATGCTGGCAGGTTCCTGCCCTTGTTGTGGGGGGGATGCCTGGCAGTGGGCCTTAACCACACGCCATCAGTAGACGGATTTGTCTGACTTTCCCGAGAACTTCATTGTGAAATTGTGGGTGGGCTCCATTTCCTGGCGTTGACCCACAGCCAGCAAGGGGGAGCAGCCTTGGATACCGACTTTCCACACAACCTAGCCCTGAATTCTCCAAAATGTCCTGGATGGACAACATTCTGTCCCTTATCAGGCTGACTGTCTCTCATCTCGGGTTGAACCATCTAAGAGCAATGAGCTGTGTGTTTGGCAGGCCCCTGCAAAGAATATGGTGCCCCGGGGAGCCACACACACCACCCTGGGCCTCATGATGCTTACCCTCTTGACATATTCATTCACAGATACAGCAGGGAGGGAATGGGTAAGTACTACAATAGGTACATTGAGTTTGTTACAATTTTAAAATAGGGGTTCATGAATAATAATAGCTAACCTTTCTTGAGCCCTTACCATGTGGCAGTTTTCTCAGCACATAACATGTGTTACCTAAGTTCCAAAACTCCCCCAACACCTGATAAGAGAGATGCTTTTACCACTTTATAGGTACGAAAATGGAGGCACAGAGATGTCACAGCTAGGAAAAGGGCAGAAAGGACATAAGGCACAGGAAGGTGCAGGCTGGATTTGGGGAGCTCTGATGGGCTGGTGGAGAGCAGAGGATGGAGGGGGAGTATGGTGAGAGATGAAGTTGTTGGATGAGAGAGGGCACCAGGACCAGACCATGAAGTTGGACTTGAGCTGGTGGTGGTTGGGAACCACTGAAGATTTTTCAGGGTCTCCCTTTGGTGCCCCAAGGCTGTGGATTTGTTGCTTTGGTTTAGGGTCGTCTTGGCACATGAATCATGGGGATGGAACAGAAGTAGTAGGAAGAACTCAGACTCTCTGTGGTGAGATGTCTCATTAGCTCCTTGCTCACCAAGAATTCTCTGTATTTGCTGAACTTTCGCTGCAGAAAATCCTTAAAGAGCTGTATGTTCCGGGAGACGTCCTGACAGGTGCTGCCCACAGCTGGTGGGTCCTCTCCTTTTGTCCTCCCCTTTCTGGCCCCCCCTCCTCCTGATTCAGCTCTTTCCCTGGCTTTTACCTCTTAGTTCCCCAGTTGTAATGGAGACATTAGCTGCTTCTGTCCAGTTAGCATTTCTACCTTTTTCTCGTAAACTTCTCCCTGTTCTCAATCTGTGATCTACTGAGTTTGCCTCATGACACCTTCTTGTGGTAGGCCCCATTAGTTACCTACCCAATCCAGTCTTCCTCTTCTATGCCTTAAGAAACCCCAATTTCATTCTGGGTGATGTCACCACATGGCCAGCTCCAGGCAACAGATCATGATATGTCTAAGCCCACAATGGCCCTGTTTCCTACCTTCCCAGACTCCCTTGCAGCTAGGGGCATCCATGTGACCCAGATTTTGTCAACAAGACCTGAGGGGAAGCCGGCTCTGTGGCTTCCGAGAAAGTTTTTGATTTTCTGACAAAAGGGAACAGTTCCAGTTTCCTCCCTGTGACAGCCCCTTTCCCCTGCCCCCCACTTAACCACAGGCATGATAGCTAGAGCTTTTTGCAGCTGGAAGGGTGTCCACTGAGGATGGCCAGCCACCATCATGTGGAGGAAGCCTGCCTTTTGAGGAGAAAATACATTCAAACAGAAAAGCGACAGGGTAGGGAGATAAAGAGGAAGAGAAAAGTTGAGGCCTCATTTGAATATTTAGCTACATAGAAAACTGGCACCATGCCTGGAATTCCAAGTTATGTGAACAATATACATGCTTTTCTTTTTTCCTTATGCTTGTTTGAGATGGACTTCCATTACTTGGAACCAAAGGTCCAGGTCTCCTGTCTTGAGGGTGAATGTCCAGCAGGGCTCCAAACCTCCCTCTGCCTGTAACCCCTGTGACCTTGACCAATGATTATGATGGGCATGAGGGTTCCAGCCACATGTCATCCACCCACCCACCCTCAACCTCCGCACATTAGACCCTCAACCCAACCCCACCCCTACGGCCCACCCCCACCCTTCCCCATCTCTACCCTTTTCTTTTTCTAAAGCTTTATTTATGTTAGAAGGTGGGGGAGGGGCAGAGGGAGAGACTCTGTTTCCTTCTCAGTCAAAAACTGGACCAGGGGAAAGAAGAATGAGGAAAGCTAGGGTGTCACCGTACACCAAGGCCACTTCCACTCCCTGGTGTCCTCAGAAGGCCCTGGCAACACGGCTGTTTGAGAAACACAAAGATTAAGAAAGGGGAGTCAGAGAGAAAGCAGCGAGCCGGGTGGGCAGGGGTGGGGTGGCACGGGGTCTTCTGATCTGGGAGGGAACTTAGAGGCCATGCACTCCTTCTCTGGTTTGTTAATTCATACAACACATGGTTTGTGCCTTTCTTCTTGACATAGACTTGCCATAGAAGATTATGTTAGTTTCAGGGGTACAACCTAATGATTTGGTATTTGTATATATTATGAAATGATCACCACAGTAAATATAACGAACGTCCCTTATCACACATAGTTATAAATCTTTTGTTTCGTGTTTTTTAAAAATATTTTTGTTTTGTGTTGAAAAATTTTTTTTAAAGATTTTATTTATTTATTTGACAGAGATCACATGTAGGCAGAGAGGCAGGCAGAGAAGAAAAGGGGGGAAGCAGGCTCCCTGCTGAATAGAGAGCCCGATGTGGGGCTCAATCCCAGGACCCTGAGATCATGACCTGATTTGAAGGCAGAGGTTTAACCCACTGAGCCACCCAGGCGCCCTGTGATGAAAACTTTTAAGATCTATTCTCTTAGCAACTTTCAAATATGCATCACCATATTATTTACTATAGTCACCATGCTGTGCCTTACATCCAATGACTTACTTATTTTATTACTGGACATCTGTACCTTTGGAACCCCTCACCCATTTCATCCACCGCCAGTCCTCCCACTTCTGGCAGCCACCAAGCTGTTCTCCATACAACACATTTTTGTTGAGCACCTCCTTTGTGACAGACTCTGAAATGATCCGACCTTCTCAATGCAGGTGAGGAACTGTGAAGTACATATATGAAAAATATAAAAGAAAGAAGCTGTCTGGTGAGTGTCCATCTTCCCTCAGGTTTCTCAAAGAGAAAATGACCTTTAAAATAAAAGAGACAAAGTCCAGATTGGCGATGAGAGAGCCTCACTCTTGGGTGGGATTTGGGACATTAAAATGAGGTGTCACATTGGGATTTAGAATCTCTATTCCTGGAAACCTTCAAGAATGAATACCTAAACCACTGACTTATCTTTAATAGGCAGCTCTGTGGAGGAACTGCATAAAGCAAGGGCTTCTGAGCGAACTGACTTAGGTTTGAATCCCGAGTCCTTCCTTCCCTCCCCCTTCCCTCCCTCCCTCCCACGCTTGCTTCCTTCCTGAGATCAAGGCTTTTATTTTATTTTATTTTATTTATATATTTAATTTTTTTATTTGAGTATAGTTGACGTGCAATATTGTATCAGTTTCAGGGGTACAACTGGATTCACAATCTCTATATGGTTATGCTCTACACACTCCAAGGGTCGTTATCATCTGTCATCATGGAACGCTGTTACCCCACCATTGACTGTGTTCCCTACACCGTACCTTTCATTCTCAGGACTTACTCATGCCACAACTGGAAGCCTGCATCTCCCACTCCCCTTTACCCATTTTGCCGTTTCCTTTCTTGAAACGTGTGGGTTAGACAAATTGTGGAACCTCTCTGAGCCTCAATTTCCTTAGAGTTACTGTGAACATTGTATGAATATAATAATACTATAATTTTTTTGAGGGCTTAACTATATTCTGATTCTGATCGAAGTTCTATAAGCTTATTAACTTATTTATCCTCACAACAAATGAGGAGACCAAGGCACTTCAGAAAGGTCAAACACCTTGCTGGTCCATTGTAGAGGCTGGCTTTGAATTCATCAAGTCTGGTTCTAGAGCCTATGCTTGTAAGCTGTTCATTTACTGCTGCCCTTATTGGTAAAATGGAGATGACTCACTCATTTTCATCCCTAGAGAGGATATTGAAGTGGTAAAAGGCATGGGCTCTGGAGCCAGATTACTGTGTTTCACAATAAAGACATATCTATAGAGAAAAACTGTAGATGAGATGTAGATATAGCTATTAAATGTGGAGCCAGATTCCTGGTTTATCACTTATAAGCTGTGCTACCTGAGTTGTGAACAAATGATTTACATTCTCCATCCCTATCTTGGTTTCCTCATCTGTAAAATGGAGAGAGTTTTTATGAGGATTGAGTGAGTTACACAAAAAACTTAGAATTTTACCTGGTTCATGGGAAGTCCTCTGTAGATGCTGTCACTGCTGTCTTTCAGGGGTCATCACTCCCTCAGGGCGGCCTCCCCTTCCGATCTGAATGACTATCCTCCCCGTTAATCACCCACGTAACACCCTGCCCCCTTCTTAGGTAGCACATAGGACTCACACCACTGTATTTCTACTGTATTTCTAAGAGATAGAAAACCATGACAGAAAGCTTTCCTATCACTTAGAAATTCCGTTTGATGCATATTGGAAGAGCTTTCTTTGAAGGCTTATTTAGACATAGATTTTTACAAAGATTTATTTTTATTTTTTTTTTTAAAGAGAGAGAGAGTGTGGGGAGGGGCAGAGGGAGAGAGAGGGAGGAAGAATTTCAAGCCTGCTCCTTGCTGAATGTGGAGCCCGATGCAGGGCTTGATCCCATGACCCTGAGATCACGACCTGAGTCAAAACCAGCAGTTGGACGTTTAACCAACTGAGCCACCCAGATGCCCTTAGACATAGATATTTTTTAAGAGAGTTTATTTTTTTAAAGTACTCTCTCCATTCAGTGTGGGGCTTGTACCCACAATTCTGAGATCAAGAGTCACTCGCTCCACCAACTGGGCCAGCCAGGCGCCGCTGGACATCGAGATTTATCATGTATCGAGCTGCTCTGTTTCCTTGCCTTTTCAGTTCACAATAACTTTTCACTTCAGTACCAAATCAGCATGGAATCTTTTTGAAGCCATTGTAAGTGGTGATTAAACGCCGCACCTGTACCGCTAACAATGTGCAAAGCTCAAGGAAAAGGGAGAAGAGATGGAGAACCGCGAGCAGGTTTGTGCATCCAGCTAGATCCCAGCCATCATCTGGCTGCAGCAATTTGAGACACCACCGATTACAACACACGACCTTCTTTCAGGAGTGTGAAAATATGAAAAAAAGGTGGCATACATTTGATGATGAGATACAATATTAAAACTGAAATGTTCTCCCCCGCCACCACCACCCGGTGGCATGGCTCTTTATTTGGTTTTCCAAAAGCCCACCATGGTTTAGGTCAAAAGTATGTAGGTTTTCCTTCTAAGTATGAGTTAGTAATGACTTTGTGTCAGTTAAAGCAATGCTAGCTGCTATAAAAGATAAATCCTAAAACGGCATCAGTTAACACTATAAACACGATACATTTTACAGGTCAAGAAATGAGGCTCCAAGATGTGAAATGACTTACCCAGGACCACATTGCTCTGTAGACATGGTGCTGGAGAAGAGCCTCATCTACCTATACTCTTCCCATTACATCCACTTACCTCTTTGAATTATACAAGAAAGGCAAAGGGAGAGAGAGAGAGAGAAAGACACTATAGTCCTTTTCATATGGGGCTGAATCACTTAGAGGGTATTCTTTGCTTCTTCTGAGGCTGGAGATCTCATCTGTCATCAGTTACCTCTTACAGTGGATCTGCGGGGACCAGGATACAGTGTTTGCTACCTGACAACAGCCAGGGTTTCTTTTGGATGGGTCTGGCTACAATGTACTCTTCTGGGTATATGACATTTGGGAGCAGTTATTTTGACAATGAAGATAAATCTATAGATAAAAATTGTAGATAAGCTGTAGATATAGACCTTAAAAAGAGACTTAAAAAGTAAAAACACTCAAACACAATATGTAGAATCTGATTGAGTCCTAGTTTGAAAAACCAACATCAAAAAAGTATTTGGGGGAAGTGCCCGGTTGGCTTAGTTGGTGGAGTACGTGACTCTTTACCTTGGAGTTGTGGGTTTGAACCCCATGTTGGGTGTAGAGATTCCTTAAAAATAATATCTTTAAAAAATATTTGGGGAACAATTGTGTGTATTTGAGTGGATGGATAAAACATTTGGATATACGGAGGAATTATTATTAATTTTCTTGTGTAGGATAATGCTGTTGAAGTTATGTAGAAAAATGTCTTTATGTTTTAGAGATATGTACTAAAGCATTTAGGGATGAAATATCATGAAATGTGTACTTTAAAACATCATCAACAAAAACAGTAGCAGAAAAATAGATGAAGCCAACTCAGCAAAATGTTAAGAACTGTTAAATGTTGGTAGTAGGTTTGAGGATGTTCATTTTATTATTTTTTCCTCCGTGACATTCACTGTTTGAAGGAAGACAGTGGGGAATATTTCTCTTTTTTCTTTACTTATTGAAGTATAGTTGACAGACAATGTTCCATCAGTTTCTGGTGTACAACATAGTGATTTGACAATTCTATGCAGGGCACCGGGGTGACTCATTAGGTTAAGCAACTGCCTTTGGCTCAGGTCATGATCCTGGAGTTCTGGGATCGAGTCCCTCATTGGGTTCTGCTCAACAGGGAGTCTGCTTCTCCCTCTGACCCTCTCCCTTCTCAGGCTCTCTCTTTCTCACTCTCTCTCTCAAATAAATAAATAAAATCTTTAAAAAAATTCTATGCATTACTCAATGCTCACCACGGTAAGTGTAGTCACAGTCTCTCACTATACTCGTATTTGTCTTGTTATATTTACTTATTGATTGATCAATCAGTTTTCTTTATTCCCTTTCCCCCTTGACTGTAACTCCATGAAAACAGGCATTTTGCTAGTTTTGATTATTCCTCGCACCTGTATTCCTGGCATCTAGCACAGTCTCTAGCACACAGTTGGATTTTTAATTTTTGTTCTGCTAAGCTCAACTCTCACTGATGAGACTTGGCCTTTCTCCATCATTGCGAGCCTTTGTTTTGGTTCTTCCTGATTCTGGCTGCATCTTGGGCCCTGCAGATTCCCCCATCTACAGCTCTCCCCAGTCTTGTCTTGGTCTATCCCTGGTCTATCCCTGTGTTCTATCCTATAGGCAGGAAGCAGAAATCTGCTGGTGGCCCACATGCCCATCAGTCTGATCCCCAGCGTGCAGCCAGCTCCCACCCTCTTCCGTGATTTGCTGCCATCACACTCTGGAATCCTGGAGGGCAGGGACCTTCCCCTGCACCTCTTGGTAGCTGCTGAAGCACTTGGCAACGCACAGAACTGGTGCTCTGAAACCACTTGTTTCTTGACAACTTGTATTCCCCTTCCTGGCCCTACTTCACTCCTGTTAGATGGGAAATACTTTCATGTATATATTTATTTTCTCCATTTTATTTTTAATTATATAAGTAACACATGGGCATTGAAGAACAATTAGAAACTGGAAAAAAACTGAAAGAAAAAGAATTAGAATGAGCTGAAATCTCGTCTCTTGTTAACATTTGCTTGGATTATTAACCTAGCTCTGTGCATATATTAAAATGTTTTTCTGTCTATAAAATGAGATTGCTTTTTTCCTGCTTCCTTCCTTCAATAACATATGGAGAATATCCTTCCAAAGCAATAGGTACACATCTAGGCCATCATTTTTAATATCTATAATGTATTCCATTATAAGGCTATACAGTAATTTATTTAACCAGTCCCCTATTGGTGGGCATTTTGGTTGTTTGTAATTTGCTGCTGCACTGAATGTCCTTTGCATCTCTCTCTCTCTCTGTGCACTTTGCACTCACCCTGCTGTTCATTTCAGCAGGCTTTTTTTTTTTTTTTGAGTCCCTTCTGTGTGCAAGGTTCTTTTATTTATTTATTTATTTATTTATTTGACAGAGAGAGAGACGCGCGCGCACGCACACACACACACACACACACACACACACAGAGAGGGAATACAAGCAGGGGGAGTGGGAGAGGGAGAAGCTGGCTTCCCATCAAGCAGGGAGCCTGATGTGGGGCTCAATCCCAGGACCCTGGGATCAAGACCTAAGCCAAAGGCAGATGCTTAATGACTAAGACACCCAGGTGCCCCTGCCAGGCTCCTTTTCATTCAGTGGAGAGACAGCAACAGTGGATTTTCTGTGGTGAAGATGACTTTACTATTGTTATTGTTATTATTAAGGACTTAATACTCATTGCCACACTGCCTCCCGAGAGACTAGATTGGCTTCCATTCCCACCTGCGATGTGTGAGTGTGTCCCATGCCCCATCCTACCATTGTCTTTAAGAGCCACCTCTGCAGGGAGGTGCCTAAGAGTGTGTCTGGCATCTGCTGCCTGCTCTCTTTCTCCTTGGGGTTCTTTCCTTGGCCACATCCATCTCAGTATCAGCTCTGGCCCTTTGCGCTGCCCTTGTCTGGCTAAATGACTCTAGCTTTCTGCCTGCCTCGGAGCAGGACTTTAATTTTGAGGTTCCTTGCATATATTCCCTCTACTTGCCATGACCCCATGCAGTGGGTCCCCACAGACAGCCACCACTCTTCGGTCCCCAAATAGTGGGCTCAGACAACCAGAGGACAAGAAGCAGGCAGAAGTCTGGGGCTCCATGGCTGAAGGCAGGTTTTATTCTTCCTTTGCTTCTTGGATTTTATTAATACCCCCAGGGAACAATCAGGGGCCCTCCTTCGATCTGTGTGCAGGAGATCTAGCCATAGCTGGTATTGAATCTTAGCCTTGGCCTAAATCCTCCCAGGACAGCAGAGATGACCCTTGGCTCTCAAGGATAGTGGAGAGTGAGCAATCATGTGTTTGGCTTAGGCCTTTGAAAAGGGGGGTCAGTGATCCTATGGAAAGGGCATTCTGTTCTGAGAGTCTGAAGCCCAGGGTCTGAGCCTTGGCTCTGCCTGTTCATGTGACCATACTAATCAGTCTTTGGGGTGTCTTCCCTGCTCACTGCCACCCAGGTCTGTGCATCTGCCCTCCAGTCGGGGGAGTGATCTTTGGTGGTCATTTTTATATAATATGACCCTGTCCCTTTGCCCACATTGATTGGACCCGAGATGGGCATGGGATTCAAACTGAGCCAATCAGATTTCTTCTGCAAATGGGGATTTGAAATGGTCTGGGGCTCATTGTAATAACCTGAAACAGAGGTGGGAAGAACCAGTAATGAGTGCACGAAGATACAGAGAATGGATGCAGGATGGATGGCCTGTAGGGGAGAAGCAAGAGGCAGGTGTGGAGAGACAACTGGCCTGGATCCTACTGGGTTCCAAGCCCTCGGTGCCCTGGCTGTCTTCCTGCCTTGGAGTCTGTGAGACACCCCAGTGTTCTCAGAATAAAGCCCCGCTTTTGGCTTAAGCTATCCCTGTAACCTGCAAACAAGCAAACACAAATCTTATCTAACATGGTGAATGGAGCTAAATGTCGATCTTTCTGAGCCCACGTCTCAGGGTTGTTGAGGGGACCAAGTGAATTGATGTTTGAAGCTCTGTAGTCCAGTGTCCAACCTGATTCGTCAGAACCTGTGGCTGACAGGTAAAATATTTTGAGTATCGTCGTTGCCTATATGTGAAAGAACTTTGTAAACTTTAAAACAGTATAACCTTGTGTGTGTCCGTGTGTGTGTGTGTGTGTGTGTGTGCAAGTGCATGTGTGTGAATACCTATATATATCCTATGTCCCATCCTAGTCCCCATTTTGACTTTTCCTATAAACTTCTCCATGACTTTAGACAAGTTGTCGTCCTCCTCTTGGCCTTCACTTACTTATCATTTATTTATCAATAAAGTTGGGTAGAATGCATGACCTCTAAACTCCCTTCAAGCTCTGGGAGTGGAAATTTAAATCCTGCATATGGTCCAGGTGTGCAGACCTGCATATGGTCCAGGCGTGCAGAGAACACAACTGTTTTGGGCTGGTGCTGAAGGTCTAGAGGCTAGGAGCCGGGGATGCTCCCCTGTAACAAATTCCAGGCTGGCTTAGGGAGTCAGGCAGGATCTCTTCTCTGCTCTACCCTGTTTAGGTTTATGTTTCTGCCCTGTGGATGTCTTTTTTTTTTTTTTTTAAAGATTTTATTTATTTATTTGACAGACAGAGATCACAAGCAGGCAGAGAGGCAGGCAGAGAGAGAGGAGGGAACAGGCTTCCTGCTGAGCAGAGAGCCCGATGCAGGGCTCGATCCCAGGACCTTGGGATCATGACCTGAGCCGAAGGCAGAGGCTTTAACCCACTGAGCCACCCAGGCTCCCCTGCCCTGTGGATGTCTTGCTCCAGGCACAATGAGTCTTCAGGTTGTCGTTGTGTCAGAAGGGACCAGAGTAAGGGAAATCTAGCTTTGCTAGAAAAGCCAAGACCTTGAGGACACCTGTTGTGGCATTACCAATGCTGGGCTCACAGCTGGTTTATAAACTCCTCCTCTCTGCTGGATTTCTCTGCTTAACCAAGTTGGAACCTGGCCCAGGATCAGCCCAACTTGGCTTGCTTTTCCAGGGCTGAGGCTCAAGGCATTTTGCTTCATGTTCTTTATGTCTTTGGTGACGTTAAACTTCAAGTCTTGGCTAAATCAAGAGTATTGACATTTCTTAACAGCCCAGCAATTAATTAATGGAGGTCATCTGGAAAGGGTGGAAGCCCAGAATGAAGGAGGTCTTGTTTTCTCTCCTGTGGAGAAAGAGGAGTGTCAAGAAAGACTGCAAGACAGAAGCCTTACTGCTAAAGCACTTCTGATATCTAGAGCAGCTGTGTTACCATTAACAAGTCACTTAACAGCCTCCATTGCTGTATCTATAGAGTGAGCAGGTTGGACTGGATGGCCACCAAAGTTCTTTGTGTGTGTTACATTTTACATTTCTCTGAATTTCAGGATGATAAACCGTGAGAGCATAAACAGCATATTTCAACAGAGTGGATGCAAGCCTTCAAAAAAAAAAATGATGAAAATGCCCAAAATGGAGGCAAATAATGGCAGCAGATGAAGAAAGATTGGGGGGAAATGAGGAATTTGTCTGTTCTTGTCCTGAAATCGTTCATTTACTATATACATAGGGGAATTGAGGGCTATCTGAATTATGCTGCTCTTGACATGAGGCTGAAGGTTAAAGGGCCAGGTGGGAGACGTTCAGGGTGGGGATTAAAGAGGGACCTCTGGGCCAGGGAAGCCAGCATATAGAGGTCAACACAAGCTTCGGCTTCAGGCAGACCTGTGCCTCCTAGTTCTCTCCCCTGTGTGACTTTGAGCCAGCTGATTACCCTAAACTGTACTTGCTTTCGTTCCTTAACCAGAAAACAGGGATCACGAGAGCGTCCCTGGTATAGGGTGTTGGTAAGGATTGAAGGAGATCAAGGGTCTCAAGGAGCTTGCACAAGAGCCTCATACATAGTTCACAGCCGATAATAGCAGTAGATATTATTACTGAAGTTTTTACCCTCTCTCTGTCTTGGCTTATAGTTTCCAAGTAAGTGAAAGAAGACGCTGAAGGTATTCTGCTTATCGGTGATAGTCTAGGCCTTTTAAAATTCATTTTGCTTCATAGAGAAAAGAAAATCCCATCGACTCAGACCGAACTGGAGAGCATTTTCTCAAGCGTAGTTGGAGGCAGCTCACTGCCCTCGGATCACCTGTGTGCTTCCTCTTGCGGAGTCCTGAGCTTCCGTCCTAATTAGAAGCAGAAATCTGATTCTGGGTCTCTGAGGGGGGCCCAGAAAGAAACACGCCAGCCAAACCCACAGATAAAGGCTGAGAGCCAGGGAGGCGCCCTGTCCCGCCAGCCAACAGACTAGGCCAGTGCTTCTCAAACTTGAATGTCTATAGGAATCTACTGGGAATCTTGTTAAAATGCAGATTCTGTTTCAGTGGGTGTATTAGGGTTCTTTAGAGAGACAGAACAGATAGGAAATATATACATTAATAATACATAGTACAAATATATATATAGTATATATAAGTAATATATAATATAACAATAATATTAATATTAATATATAATAGTAATATATATTAGTATATATATTAGTATATATAGTATACATATTAGTAATATATAATACATATGATATGTAGTATCTATTATATATATATATATATATATATAAATATATATATAAAATAAAGATAAAGTTTTGGTTCATGCTATTATGGAGACTGAGAAGCCCCAGATTTGCCATCTGCCATCTGGAAACTCAGGAAAGCTGGTTGTGTAGTTCAAAGTCCTGAGAGCCAGAGAGCCAGAGCTGAGGGTGTGAATTTCAGTTTGAGTCTGAAGGCTGGAGAACCAGGAGCTCCAAAGTCAGGAGAAGATTGAGGTTCCAGTTCAAACAGTCAGGCAGAGGAAGAATTCAACCATCCTCCACCTTTCTGTTCTAGTCAGGCCCTTAGCAGATAAAGTCCACCCACATCGGGGAGAGCAATCTGCTTTACACCCCTCCCCATCCCCATTCACATGTGAATCTCTTCCGGAAGGACCCTCACAGATATACCCAGAAATAATGTTTAACCAGACAGCTGGGCATCCTGTGGCTATTCAAGTTGACACATAAAATTAACCATTAACATAGAATTTCTGGGGTTGGGTCAGAAACTCTGCATTTCTAACAAGCTCCCAGGGGTCTTTCATTCTGTTGGTCAGTGGACCGCACTTTTATTTATTTTTTTAATTTATTTTTATTTTTTATTTTTATTTTTTTTTAAGATTTTATTTATTTGTCAGAGAGAGAGGGAGAGAGAGCGAGCACAGGCAGACAGAATGGCAGGCAGAGGCAGAGGGAGAAGCAGGCTCCCCGCCGAGCAAGGAGCCCGATGTGGGACTCGATTCCAGGACGCTGGGATCATGACCCGAGCCGAAGGCAGCTGCTTAACCAACTGAGCCACACAGGCGTCCCTGGACCACACTTTTAATAGCAAGATTTTAGAGGTTCTGTAATTGTGCTGGTCATGAGGGCTCTTCATCAGACATTTCTAGCTCTGCTTTCTGGGCACGTGGTAGGATTCTACTTCCTGCTGTCCCCCCGACCTCACCTCCCCGCACTGTAGCTGGGTGGGGCTGGATGACTAGTTCTGGTTAATGAGAGTGAAAGGTGAGTGTCACTCCTAGGGACACAGATGTCCCTTCAGGACTCTCCAGAACTCTTTTCCCACTGTCACAGCAGTGGGCAATGTTTTAGATGGTGTCTGCTCCAGCAGATGACTCCTTGGGTAAGGATGACGTGGAGTCCAGCCCTCAGCCAACCTGTGAGGACCTGTGGTGAGAACAAGACATAGGGGTTTGTTGTTTTCAGTCATTGACATTTAGGAAGGTGTTTATTACTGCTGCATAACTGCACCTATCCTGACTGATAACACGAATCTAATCCCCATTTTACAAAAGAAGAAACTACGTCCAAGAGGAATGACTTGTCTCTACTCTGACACCTGGTTAATGAAGTCTTAGGTCTCTGACCTGACTCCCAATCTCTTTCCTCTTGCCATACTTCTAATGCCTCTACCACTTGGGTCTCCCAGACTCTATGCCAGGCACTTCTCCCATGTCATTTCATTTCATCCACACAACAATGATTTAAGGTCAGTGAATTATCATCCTGTTCTTTGTGTGAGCAAATGGAGGCCAGGGGTATAGCAAGTATATAGGATTTGAACCTATGACCATCTGATCCAAAGGACATATTCTTCCCATTATACTGCCCTGCTTCAGATCTGCCAAAAAAGGTATTTTAATAATGGTAAACACTTTACCCAGGCAGTGTTATCAATGTTTTAACTATTTTCATATTTTTAACAATCCAAATAGGCCAATATTATCATCAAGAACATCCTCATTTATAAATAAGGATACCGAGGCACAGAGAACTTAATTTGTCCAGGGTCACACAGCTAATAAACGGCAGGATGATGATTTGAATCCAGGCAGCTGACTCCAGAGTCCCTCCGCATACACTACACTTTATTTCTGTGAGCAAAGTTCATGCATATATCTATCTAATATGATATATATGTATACATGTTTATCATTCATATACATACTATACCTATATTGTCATACATGATTTTTATTTGCTTATTTAGATTGCAGAGTATTTTCTTCCCTACTAGCAAGATGGCTACACAACTGTTCCAAGTTGATTTCTTTTTTTAAAAAAGATCTATTTATTTGAGGGAGAGAGAGGGAGAGTGCACAAGTGGGGGGAGGGGCGGAGGGAGAGGGAGAGAGAGAATCCTTAAGCAGACTCTCCGCTGATCATGGAGCCCGATGCAGGGGCTCAATCCCAGGACTCTGAGGTCATGACCTGAGCCGAAATCAAGAGCCAGCCGTTTATGCACCTGAACCACCCAGGCACCCCCCCAAGTTGATTTCTTGTCCTAACCGCAGGGACCTGGGCATTCTATACATCGAGCGCAATGTGATTCATAATTTTTTTCAACCTGGGAAAAAAAGGACATTTCTTTTCGGTCCTGAAAAAGAATTAATTTATTTTCAACAAGCCCGGAAGGACCCAGCTGCCAGGAAGGCCTGGGATTCTGGGCCTCCTGCTCACTCTTCTCTTCTTGCCTTTATACCTCTCAACCCTTTCTTTGTTTGAGGGGATGTTCCTGCTTCAGGCTCGACTGGCTCCTGCCCCCTGCCTGCCACTTCTGGTATTCACGCAGGGGTCATTGTCAAGCCCTGGACAAAAGCTCCTTGTACCCTAGGCTCCCAGTCTCCTTGGCACACACTCCTTGTGTTTCCATGTACCTAAGACTCTAGGTCCTGGGTCTGTCCTGCCAGAATGTAAAGGGCTCAGTGGGACCTTGACTCAGGACCTAACAAGCTGGGAGAACAGAAGCCAGTGGGCTGATCCCTTTGGGTACCTAAACTTGGGGAAAAGATGGGGGGACTCAGGAGATATGGCTCTGTTTCTGCATTCCCAGACCCTGAGGACCTACCATAGGCTTTCTTTCCGGCCCTGAAAATCTGTCACATGCCACTGTTTCTTTGTAAGTCAAACTTTGTTTCCTATCTCAACACCACACACACACACACACACACACACACACACACACACACACACACACGAGAAAAGAATTAGGAAAATGCTTAATGTTGTAAGTGCTTGAAGTCAGAAACAAGGAAGGCATTTGCTAAGGCACTTCCTGGCTTGGTGCATGCGCAGGTGATTAGGGCACTGTTTAGGGAGGAACTGAGGTCTGGTGGACAAACATGGAGTTCTAACCACAGCCCAGTTATTAGTCCACAGGAAACATCCTGTTACTATTATAAAGATGAAGTGCTACTTTTTTTTTTTTTTTTTTTTAAAGAACTTTCTAAAAGTCTTCCTTTCCATTCTGATTCAGTTCAAGTCTGTGAGACAGGAAGGTCTCAGGGCAGCCATGCCTGCAACATTAGCTAATCAGACTCCCAAGAAACATTCCATTCTGCTTAGGAGGGCTTTGGAGAATGGTTTGCTCATGGTGGCTTTTAAAATAAACCGAGGGTTGCCAGCTGAATGGGCTCCCTGAGGGGCTAGTGACCTGGTTCCAGGCTGGTGGCCAGAAGGCTTGCCTCCTGGTGGGATGGTGGCTCTGCCTGTTCCCCATCCTCTGTGGATAAAATAGGAAGTCCTGTAGCCTCTGTCCCTTCCCATTTAAAACTGGGGAAACTGAGGCCCAGGAAAGTAATAACAAAAGTTAGTAGTAACAACCAACACCTAGAGCCCTTTATATTAGCTTATCTGTAAGCGTCAAGGGGTGGGGCATGGTGGCCTAATGGCAAGTAAGATTTAGTTTCAGATCCTGGCTTTGCCACTTTGAAGCTGTATGACCTTGTGTAAGTAGCTAAACCTCTCTGAGACTCCATTTCCTGGTTTGTAAAACACTGATAATGGTACCTCTTCTGCAGGGATATTATAAGGAGTAGAAATAATGGATGTAACCTAGAGCAGTGCCTGGAACCTAGGGGGTAACTGATCGGAGGTCTTTCTTTTTATTAGGGGCACAATGCAGGCCAGCCATATGATAAATTGTGTTTTCCAGCCCTGCTTGACAGTAAGAATGGCCCAAGGAACTGGTTGAAAACAGATTCCTGGGCCTCATCCCCTGCAGTCTCTGGAGAGGCATGGGAATCTAGAGTGTAACAAGCCACAAGGTGATTCCTATCAGATGGTTTTGGAACACGTCCAGGAACCCTCTACTTCAACCTCTTGGCTGAGGTCTTTTGCTCTCTATGCACCTGACCCCATATTCAGTAAAGCTTTAGCTTTTGCTTGAAGGTGGACATGATTAAAAGGTCAACTATCATTATACATTCTCAAAGAGAATGTGTCTTGAACTTTGCACAGTAGATTTATGCCTGAAAAGCTGTTTGCAAATGGAATTTGGGGTGTGTAAGTGTGTGTGTGTGTGTGTGTGAGGGAGGGAGAGAACACGCATATCTCTAATACCTTAGTTTACTATTCAAAGGAACGCATTCGATTCAACTAAATGCATATTATTTGAGTGACCATTATATGCTGGGGAGACAATGATAAAGAAGATGGAGGCTCCATCTTCAAGGGGCTTACTTAGGGTCCACGGAGGAAGATGGTCACATAAACAGGCCCTTACAACACTGGTTACATAGGGTTAGCACAGGGAGCTTGGAGAGCATGGAAGGGGAAGCGTGCCCAACTTGGGGCTGGGGCATCTGGGAAGTTCTAGGGGAAGTGACAGCTGAAGGCGAGGCCTGTACACTGGAATCTAGTCTCAAATCCCTTTGCAAAGTGAATGATCCTTCCTTAATTTATCCACGTGGAAAAATGAACTTTCCCATCACAGTCACCTGGATACATTTGTACAACGGTGCAGCGGCACAGATTCTGAGTTCCTGCTAAGGACAAGGCACAGAGTTAAGCATCGTAGGGCACCGAGGGTGACAACGGCCCACTCCTGCCGTCAGGGAGTTTATACCACACCTCCTCAGGACCGATTTCATTTCTCATAGAGGTCATTCATCCAGTGTGATCTGTTTGTGACTGAACAGGTAGTTTATTATTTAGGTCTTAACTCCCTTTGCTGAAAAGACTGTTTATTCTCTTTCTTCACCATGTAGTAGGGAACTCCAGTTCCGAACCACACTTAAACTTGGGCATACATTTTACCCAAGAGAAAAATCAAAGTGCACACTGAGTTCAGGGTACTGTTTGCAGATCCAAGCCATGAGGCCGGGGAGGCCTGGATGGCTCTGTAGGGTCTGTAGGGTCTATATCTGTGACAGCTCGCAGACCTGGCAGTGCCCGTGCTAAGTCAAGCGTTCTTTCCCTCTGGGCCTCAAGGACACTAGTGCCTTTCAAACCACCTGTCTCAGCCCCAAGAAGGGAAAGAGGCAAGGGAGGAACAGAATTTCTTGTGAATTATAATTACATCATGTTTGAACAGAAGATGGCAAGGTATTTAAGCCAGCAGGTGAAGTCCCCACACTGACTGAGCTTGTCTGGGTGTATGGTCTGGTAGGAGCTGCTTAGACCTTTTGAGTGAACCTGTGTTCCCATCTTGCAGATGGGGAACCTGAGGCACCAGAGGTGTCTGGAAGCGGTGTTGGACACCTGGTGGTTTCCACCCTGCTAAACTCATCTTTCAAAATCTCCCCTGGATACTACCCACCACCTCCCCACCCCTGCTTTTCAAAAGAACAAGCCCAAAGCATCTGCCTCCTGTTTTTTGCTAAGTTGCTCCCACTTCCTGAGACCCTGCCCCCCCCCATCTGCCCGGTGAAATTCAACCCATCCTTCAAAGCCCAGCTCAGGTGTCACCTCTCCTCCTGGTTGGAATTCATCTCTCCCTCCCCAGCACTCCTTGGCTTGGCCCTTTCTCTCATTACTTCTCCTAGGGCAACCGGCTTCGCCTCCCAGATCCTCAGTTTTCTCTTTTGTGCACTGGCATAGTAGTAACACCTACAGTCGTCTTGAACCCCTTGTAGCTCGCGGTCTTCTTCGATGATGTGATGAAAGCTGCGGGAAGAGCGAATGCTTACTGAGGCCCATTATGTGTCATGCCCGGGGTTTAAGACTTTTCTGCCGTTATTTCATGTAATTGTCAGTCGGGTCTCCCTAAACGGGTACTATATTAATTTAATTCCGCAGATGAGCGGAGAGGTCCAGAGAGGTGAAATGCCGCTTCCGAGGTCACACAGCTAGTTACTAGCAGAGCTAGGTTTGCCATACGCCAGAGCCGGGGTCCCAATCACCCGACCGGGTCCCGTGCCCGCTCTCTGCCTTTCAGCCGGGGAGGATGGGGGCGGGGAGAACACAGCACACAGCACGTCTCCTACAATTCAGGGGTTCATTCACCCCCATGCCCACCCACCGGGCAGGTCTAGCAGGCCTTCGCTGGATCGTTGTCTAAACGCAGGCCTGGCTGTGCCCTCGGCAGGGATCCCGGTCAACAGCTGGTGACCCAAACCCCGGGCCACGGAGCGGAGCCGAGGCTGGGACGCCTGTACCGCGGGGTACCGGCTAGCGCTGCGCGAGAGCCGCGGAGCGGGTCTCGGGTCCCGAGCCCCAGGAATGTGGGAGGGCTGCGCGGAGAGGGCGGGCACGGCGGGGGCGCTTCCTCTGCCCGCCGGAGGGGAGCCGCCAGGGCGCGCGCGGGGCGCGCCACCGCCCCCTCCCCGCCGCCCGCCAGCCGGGCCGGTTGGGTGGGGGCGGGGGCTGTAGCGGGAGGGCGGCGAGGGGCCGCGGTGCTCTGCAGCCGCCTGGCCGGCCCGGCGGGAGGAAGCGATGAATATTCAGAGGGGGAGGGGAAGGGAGGGGGCTGAGCGCTCGCCGCGGCTCCCTGCAGCCCGAGCCGCATGACGCGCGGAGGAGGCAGCAGGAGCCGCCGGAGCCGCAGAAGCCGGGATCAGGGCGCCGCGCGCGGGGGGTGGGCGCCGCTTGCTCCGCCCCGCGAAGCCCCTGCGCGCCCAGGGACGCGTCCCTCCCGCGGCAGGCGCGCCAGGCTCCGCCGTGTGGCCGCCGCCGCCGCCGCCGCCGCTGCCATGTCCCCGGGGAAGCCCGGGGCGGGCGGAGCGGGGACTAGGCGGACGGGCTGGAGGAGGAGGAGGAGGAGGCGGCGGCTAGAGGCGGCGACTAGGGCGCCCGGGGTCGGGCGCACGGCGGGGCCCGACTCGCGCGTCCCGGGCACGTTCCAGGGCGCGCGGGGCATGAAGCGGGCGACGCGGGAGGCGCGGCCGCCTCCGCGCTCGCCGGGGCTGCGCTGGGCGCTGCCGCCGCTGCTGCTGCTGTTGCGCCTGGGCCAGGTGAGCGGCCGGGTGGGCCCGGGAGCGGGGGTGGGGGGGGGGCGGACACGAAGGGGGGGGGCGGGACTGGCATCCCCTGCACCTGCCCCGGTGTGCCCTGTCGGTGGGGTTCGCGGGAGGTGGTGAGGGGCCCGAGGGCTCCGAGCCCCCCTCTTGGAGGGGGCTCGCAGGAACCCAGCCGGCCTCGCGCGCCGGCGACCGAGCCCCTGCCCCGGCTGCCCAGTCCAGCGCGGCGGGATCCGGGGTCCCGGGGTGCCCGTGGCCTCCCAGTGGAAGCCCCCGCGCTGGCTCCAGGCCGTCTCTGGCCCGGCCCTTCCCGGAGCTGGTCACATCTGGCCGGCGCGGGCCCGGTTAGCCCGCCCGCGGCGGCCGGAGGGGGCGTGTTTGCAAAGGGCTCTCGTCGCGGAGCGGGGCCGGCCTGGCCGAGCGCGGCCGACCTCCGACCCGGCCTGCAGGGGCCCGAGGGGCCGGGCCGACCGGCAGCGGCGGCGGCCGGGGGAGCCGGGGCAGGGCCGGGCGCTGGCCCTCCGGGCCGAGGGGACCGCTTCTGGGGGGGGAGTCCCCAGCCCGGTGAAAGGTGGCCCCTCGCAAGCTTTCGTCAAGGCGACGGTCCCCTTCCCGGAGAAGCTGCTTGCTTCCCTGGGCGTTTATTTCGTGCTTTGTGGGCGCAGGCTCTCCCCGCACCGCCCTGTTTTCTAGCTTCGCTTTTCAGATACTGCTGTGCCTGGCATTTTGGCGACCGACCTTTCTGAAAGCGCCGTTTCCCCTTCGTAGTATTCCCATTGGGGCTGAGGCTGGGCAGCTGGGAGTCGTTCCCATGTCACAGATAGGGAACTTGAGAGGGAGAAGTGAAAGAGCAGAATCACCCAGCCCTGGTCGCGGGAGCTGAGCAAGCGGGTTCGTCTTCACAGCCTTCTAGGAGCCTGCCAGGGTGCTGCACCGGCGGTCGAAAGTGGCCTGGTGATACGCCTATTGTGCATTTTGTTAATGAAAATCTCGCTTGTTTTATACAAACAACAGCTCTAAGGAGATAATGTTGGAAGCCTGGGAAATGAGTTATTGGCTAAGGATGGAACCTGGTTTCAGGGAAAACTTTTCAAGCACGGATAGTGGATTGTCTGAGAGCAGAAACACCATCCTTGGGGCCGCAAAGAAGCCTAGCAAGCAGGATAAGGGAACTGGGGCCTGGGGGCTGTAGGAACTCTTCACACCCAAAGAGTTGCTCTGGGTGCACACCTCCCCTCCCAGTTTTCTTCAGCAGACCTTGGAAGGCAGTGTGACCTCCTCCTGCAGAAAACACTCAATTAGCTCTAGGGCCCGGCTTCAGTTTCCCACACCTTCTTTAACAGCGTTTGTAGGGTGGGCTAACACCACCTGCCCCCAAGAATTGTTTGAGGAGCGTCCACTGGCTAATGTCTGAGAGAGCTTTGTAAACATTAAAAGGTGTCCAGATGGGGTTACGGTAAGACAGTGTGTATGGACCGCCTTCTCCCTGTCCCTGTAAGGAAATTCACATAGAGCAGTCTACGAGATTAAAAAGAAAATTGCCTCATAATTGAAGATCTCTTGGACCAAAGTTTATACTAAAGAAATATTTGTTCTTCATTTATTTTTAGTTTAATTTGACACACATATATTTTTTATTATATTATGTTTTTACTTTGTCCATGGTGGTTGCTAGCTATGCTTTGAATCAGTGAAAAAATGTCTGGGGTAAATTGATTACTTGCCCAATCCTTCCTTGTATTTCAGTAGCAAATTGCTGCTCTCTGCTTGTCCCCTATTCAGATATTTCCTTCCTCTCTAATGTGTTCTGTGGAAACTCAAGGCAACTCTTTATTTCTCATTTTGGGATACATTATAAAATAGGAAATCTAAAAGGCCCTCTGAAAAAGCGTTTTCAAAATCCACAGTTGACAGTTCATTTTGAGAGTGGCTACTTCAGGGAATTTTCGAGCTGGACCAGACTTTCAAGATAGCCCAAACCCTTTATTTTTTAGGTGAGAATATTGAGGCCTAGAGAACACGGCGATCAGGCTGAGGTCACCTGGCAAGGCAGTGCAGGAGCTGGGACTGGAACTTGTGTTGCCTGCCTCTGCCTAGTCTTTTCATGATACTTTCTCTCTTTTTTTTTTTTCCTTCTTCTGCCATGTTTTACTTTGTTGTTACTTTTTTTTTAAAGATTTTATTATTATTATTTTTTAAGATTTTATTTATTTATTTGACAGAGATCACAAGTAGGCAGAGAGGCAGGCAGAGAGAGAGGAAGGGAAGGAGGCTCCTCACTGAGCAGAGAGCCTGATTCGGGGCTCGATCCCAGGACCCTGGGATCATAACCCGAGCAGAAGGCAGAGGCTTTAACCCACTAAGCCACCCAGGCACCCCTATTTATTTTTTTGACAGAGATAACAAGTAGGCAGAGAAGCAAGCAGAGAGGAGGAGAAGCAGGCTCCCCACTGAGCAGAGAGCCTGATGTGGGGCTCCATCCCAGGACCCTGAGTGGAAGGCAGAGGCTTAACCTCTGAGCCACCCAGGTGCCCCTTTGCTGTTACTTTTAACTATAGGTGTAGCCCTACCTCACTGGGTAAGCCCTATACTGTAGGTATAAATTGAATTTTTCAAAAGGAAACATGTTTGAGATTGGAAGTCATACTTGAGATTTCTGAAGTTTGTGTATTTAGGAGATGTGGATGAAGATATCAGGCTGCCTCCCTAACATTTGATTGGTTTTCTGAAGCTTGGATGGTGTGTGTGTGTGTGTGTGTTAAATGGAATCAACTGTAGCAGGTCAAAAAAATGGACAAGGCATGGAAAAGACACAGCTCTGTGAGGGAATTAATAGGGCTGGGTTTGGAGGCTGAAGAGAGGAGATGCTGGAAGTTCCAGTGCTTAGTAGGGGCGGAAAAGCCATTTTTGACCCTGGCATCTCATTCCCCTTCTTCAAGACAGGAAGGACTGTCAGAGATGATTCCAACATGAGGACAGTGCTAGTTGAAGTGTCCGACCCCACCCATTCTCGTAGCATTTTTGCACACTAATTTTGGTTTATGTGTATGCTTTAGGCAATGTGACCGAACGGTCCTGTCCCCGGGCACCCTCCCCTCCTTTTCTTGGGAAATAGTCCTGACAGATCTTTAAGAAATAGCGTGATAGCTGGCTGCTTTAAAATGGGGGGGGAGGGGGAGAAAAGAAGAAAAAAAGGAAGAAAGAAAGAAAGAAGCTGGTGACCGATAGCTGTTTGTTGGTCTTACAGTGTTTTGGATTTGTTTTTTCTTTGCTTTCTTGTTTCCTGGTGAATAATAAGTGTTTGCGTCTGTGATCTATAATAGCCAATTCTTAAGCCTGCTTACCTACCTGCTTCATCCAGACTACAAAAAATATGTTGACTCCTCTTAAATTTGCTTGTTAAAATGTCATATGGGTGACTTTAAATATTTTGTTTTGCTTCAGAACAACAATGGAAAAGCCAAACAATTATGTTTTGTTTGCAGACAGTTTAAGAAAACAGAGCAGGCTGGTTTATGGTTAGACTGTGACTTTGAGCTGATTTCAAGTTGAGCCCCACCATGAAGACAACCACGGATCCCCAAGCTTTCCTGAGCAGGGAGAATCCTGGCTCCTGAGTGAACAATTTTGGTCAGCAAAGAGGTTATTTAGCTCCCAAAAGTAATTTTTTGCTTGGGGTTGAGGCCGAGGTAGAGTTGCTGGATGACTTGTAGGCCTGGGTTTAGCCCACACATGGCCCACAATTACTTCTTAGTCCATTTACTGCTTGGCCAAGGGAATTATTTTGAGTGCAGAGTAAGAGGCAATTTTCTGTATATTTCCTCTTTAACCTCACGCTGCTGGTAATATTATAATTAATAGGTAACGTTATACGTGGCAGATAACTGTGGTCAGGGTTTGAATGCATTATCTCATTTGACCATTTCAGAAATACTAAAAGGTAGGTGCTATTCATGTTCCCATTTTATCTGAGAGAAAACTGGGCTTCTGTGCTTACCCACCATTTGTAACTAGGATTCGGTAGAGCCAGGCATAATGCCTTCACTGCCCCCGTTTACTGTCCCGTGCTGTACAAAGTCATGTATTTTAGAGAAGGTCTTCAGTGTGCACGTGAGACAGAGGACAGACTTGTGGTGAAGAACGGGCTTGTGGGTTCTGAACCCTGATGGGGCAGGGAGTCCTTTTGGCTTTTCTGCATCTTGTACTCTATAGGGTCTGCTCTGTTTGTGATACGGACAACCCAGGTACCTCCTTCCTGCTCGTCTTGCTTTGAGAGCCTGAGTCTTAGTGGAGCCAGGGTCTGGAGTGGAAAGACCTGGGTTCGGGTCTTCGCTCTGCCACTTAGTTGCTGCATAAACTTGGGCAAGTCCCTTAACCTCGGTGACTTCTCATTTCCTTATCTGGAAAATGGGATAACACTTCCTGCTTCCCTGGGCAGCTGAAGAGGAGCAAATATGATAGAAGAAGAACTGCCACATGAAATCTAAGGCACGATTCTAAGGTTGTGGCTACGGCTGTTGTTTGGGGAGAAGTGGGGCTTCACAACATTAGTTCATATAACAAATCCTTATCAGGCGCTTCTCACAGAGTGTCACCTGTGGGCATGCACGGTAAACTTAGCTCAGTCGCAAAACCTTTTTTTTTTTTTTAAATGTTAAGAATTATTTATTTTAGGGGATATTAATAAAAAAATAGTAAGTTGCATAACATGTCCATGATTTTATAGGTAGAGTGAGGCTAACTGTAGTATCTTGGCATATAAATTGTTTATGTTTAATAAAAAGCTGATCTGAAGAAAAATACTGGGTACCTATTTATGAAATGATGATATGGTTATGGCAAACATGTAAAGGTGAAAAATTGCTTAAGTTTAGGAAGTACTGGGCACACAGCAGGCAGCCTGTATTCGTGATTTACAGGCCTTGGGAGTGAGAGGTTACTCTGATCACCCCCAGCCAGCCACTCACAATTGTGATACAGGCTGTGTGTGTGTGATGTCCTCGTTGTCCTCCACCTCCCGCACCCCTGACAGGGATGAGTGGGGGCAGGGGGTCTCTAAGTCGAGATCCCTGGAAACGGCAGGTATCTCAGGCGAGAGAAGTCCATTGTAGTTTGTCACTGCCTCCTATGGCTTTCCTGGTGACCCTGCAGAGGATGGGAGCTGTAGGAAATTTGTTATTACTTCCTTATTAGTGATAACTGTAGTTATCCCATTGTCTCAGAATTTTCATGACATGTATAAATGCCTGGGTGGAGGGGCTGGTGGGACTGAAACGGTGGATTAGGGGGCCTTTTGAAAGCGAAGTAGTGTCAGCTCCCACAGAAGGTCTAATTTTAAACATGCAAATAATTTTCAGTTCCACTTTTCCTTCTTCCTGTTAGAGGAAAGCTGTGCCCTGTTGCCATTTCTGAGTCTTGAGCAGACAATGTTGTCATTATGCTCCAAACTATCTCCTTCTCCAGGGCAGGAATGGGTGGTGGTTTTCTGGGTGCCTGCGCCGGGCCCCAGCCCAGTGTTATTTCATGGCTTCTGGGTAAATAAGTGAGTGAATATTAAAACTTAGCACCAGCGTGGAGTCCGTAACACAGTGGTTCTTAATCTTTCCGGGGGGTGAGGTGAGGGTATGAGACCCTTACAGAGTATGTAAAAGGGAAGTATCTTCTCCCTAAAAGGAATGCACATATTTACAACTTTGTATCCAATTTCAAGGGTTTCATAGACTTTTTGAAACAGCCTAGGATTCTCAGGTTAAAAACCCTCCAATCTAAAGCTGTATAGCATTAGAAAAATATCAGTTTTCTTCAGAGGTAATCACTGTGGGTATCCTTGGTTTCCTTCCAGGAGGAAAAATGTTTCTTTGTAATGATACATGTATCTGCATTAATCTTTTAAAAAAATTACATTGAAAACATTATGTCTATATTGTAGTCTAGTTAGCCTTTTAATTTACTTTGTTATTTTAGAGATTATTTAATACCTTTACTGACAGCTTTAACTCATTCTTTTAAATGACTGCTTGGGATTCTGATGTGTGAAGTTACCATGATTTATTTGACCATGCCCTTATCAGGGGACACTTTAACTGTTTTTAGTGCCCCTTCCCCAAGCCTTTTACAAATCATGCTTCAGAGAATGTCTTTCGTGCCTATTTCTTGTCACTTTCACAAGGATATCCATAGAATAAATTTCTAATTTTAGGATTGTTGCATTAGAGGGTACATGCATTTAAAGTTTGATAGCTGTTGTTAAATTGTTTCCTCCAGAAACATTGCCCCAGTTTGCCTGTACCCACCCACAGGTTTGAGAACTGAGGATTATTAAATTTTATTTTTTTAATCTTTTAAATTTTTTTTTTTTTAAGTAATCTCTGCATCCAACGTGGGGCTTGAACTCATAACCCTGAGATCAAGAGTTGCATGCTTTACTGCCTGAGCCAGCTGGGCGCCCTGAGGATTGTTAAATTTTTAAATGTGTGCCAGTCTGAGAGGTGAAAAATTGTATCTTGCTACTTTTATTTATATCTTTGAATTAGTTGAATATTTTTTCCTATGTTTTGGACATCTGCATTCCTTCCTTCCTTCCTTCCTTCCTTCCTTCTTTACTTTCTAGCTAACTCCCTGTTCATTAAAAAAAAGAAAAAAGATTGCCATTTTGTTATTGATTTGTACAGGGTCTTTGGAAATTAAAGAAGTTAGTACTATGGCTCTCATTTGTGTTGGAAATATGTGTATTTTCCAACTATTTTAGATGTGGCCCTTGTTCTTCAGGGACTCAGAAATAAATAAGATCCCTGGATGGTGAAGAGACTATAGAGCTTGGAACTGGATTGCTTGGTTGGAACCCTGCCTCTCCCATCTAAGTAGCTGTGATCTTGGGCAGGTACCTGAACCTTTCTGATCCTTGGTGTTCACATTTCTAAAATGCTAGTAATACTAATAGTACTTCTCACACAGGGTAGTTGGATAAGTTGAGATTGCTTTATGTCAAAGTTCCTAGTAAATGGGTACAGAAATAGAACAATATTTAACAGAATATTCCATTTACTCAAGAGTTAGATTTTCAAGTTAGGGCACATGGCCATAATTATGACTTGTCGAAATTGTGCCACAGAATCTTTTAAATTGGATTTAAGAGATTAAGTCCACAATAGAAGATTTACACACACACATATGCATATATATGTATTCAAATGTATAATGTGGAGCCATGTACGCTTCCCTGATAGCATAATTTAAACTACGTATCTCAGGACACCTGGCTGGCTCAGTCAGTTAAGTGTCTGACTCTTTGTTTCGGCTCAGGTCACGACCTCAGGGTTGTGAGATCAAAACCTGCATCAGGCTCCGCACTCAGCGGGAGTCTGCTTGAGATTTTCTCTCTCTCCCCTGCCCTCTGTCCCTCCCCTGCTCTGTCTCTCTCTCAAATAAAGAAATAAATCTTAAAAAAGAAACAAATTACATTTCTCTTTTGACAGTGAATATAATTAATCTAGGTTAAATGACCACAAGGTATGACTGAAGAGTGGCCAGGGTGGTCCTAGCCACCAAGAAGCATAGGACTACTGACCCTGGTCTTTATTTTTATTTATTTATTTATTTTTTGAAAGATTTTATTTATTTATTTGTCAGAGAGAGAGAGGGAGAGAGAGCAAGCACAGGCAGACAGAATGGCAGGCAGAGGCAGAGGGAGAAGTAGGCTCCCTGATGAGCAAGGAGCCTGATGTGGGACTTGATCCCAGGACGCTGGGATCATGACCTGAGCCGAAGGCAGCTGCTTAACCAACTGAGCCACCCAGGCGTCCCTGACCCTGGTCTTTAAAAAACAGGGTTCTGCTTGCATTAACTTGAGCATTTCTCTTTGTTCTGTGACCTGGCCAGCTCTGGCGGTGGCTGCCTCCCTGCTCCGGGTACCTTTCCTGCTGGGCCAAGAGGAGTTATTTAATACCACCAATCAAAAGTAAAGATATAATCCTTGGTTCTAATTGCAGGAGGTGGGAGAGCAGGGGAGTCTGTCCTGACTGTACCACTGGTTTCTATAGCTGCAAGGCGGTCCTGCAGCTCCTGCTTCTGGCCCAAGGGCCGCCTTCTTCTCATGTCCTTGTGTCATAGGTGCTCTTCCTTACCCACTGGAAGCGGACCTTGCTGGCAGTCCTGTTCCTGAGCCCGGAGACAGAGAGCTGCAGGGAGCTCGGTGTGGGTAGAGTTTAGCCTACCAGTTGGGAGTCGGACAGACCTGACTCCTCCAAGAACTCTTATGCTCAGAGCTGTACTTGTTCTCATCTGGAAAATGGGGACAACAAAAATACAGATTAAATGGATCCACATAACACGTTCTTAGCTTGAAATAAACCCTCAAAAGATGTTGGCTGTTGTTTTATCATCTTATTTTGCTGGGGGTACTGGCATAAATTAGCTCTTAGAAAGATTTAAAAAATTACGTTTACCTTATAGGTTACAAAGCTCTTCAGCATATATGAGCTTACAGCATTCCTGTGAGTCATTCCCACTATTTACTTATTTATTTAAAAAGATTTTATAGTCTGCCTTCTGCTCAGATCATGAGCCCAGAGTCCTGGGATCGAGTCCCACATCAGGCTCCTTGCTCAGCAGGGAGCCTGCTTCTTCCTCTACCTACTTCTCCCTCTGCCTGCCACTCCCTCTGCTTGTTTTCTCTTTCTCTCTCTGTGTCAAATAAATATTTGGCACAGAGAGCGAGATTGACAGAGAGAGAGAGAGAGAGAGAGAGCGAGCACGAGTAGGATGAGCAGCAGCAAGTAGTGGGCAAAGCAGGCTCTCCAATGTGGGGCTCGATCCCAGGACCTTGGGACCATGAACTGAGCTGAAGGCAGACCCTTAACTGAGCCACCCAGGTGCCCCTGTCCTTCCCACTTAAGGTGTGGCTCAGTCTGTCTCTAAGTGACTTGTCCAATTCAGGTGTCATCTGTCTTTTGCACATAGTGTAGCCTAGTTGTAAAGCTTAATTAAATTTAGAATCAGTGTACAAGAGGCACATACTTTTAGGTTGAACCTTATGAAATATTATTTTTCGTCCTTTGACTATTGGCCCTCAAACATGGTTCCACCTAATATGATCCAGAACATGGGCGAAGTTTGGAAAACCAAAACCTAGATCTATCTGCTGGAAAGCAGTCTGTTTAAAACCATGGGCCGTAAAACCAATTTAATAAGTTATGAGCAGCATTAAAGAATGATGGACTAGAGAGTTTCAGGGTTTACTGCACGTAGAAAAGGTAAGTGTTGTGTCATGAAATTTGTTTCCGTTACATATACTCTGTGCGTATGTGAGCTGAAGTGCGTAGAGTATGAATTTCTTATTGTGGCTTTCAGCATTGGCCCAGAAACTGGAAGCTGCTAGGATAGGCCTTAGAGTGGCAGAAGATGTGGGAGAGGGGTGGGGGTGGCTTTTGTTTCCAGAGACGGTGGGAAACCAGTATAAAGTCCCCAGTTATGCACTCTAAATGCCCCCAAATGTAGCTGAACAGGGTCTCACAGTGGCTGGTGCAAGAGGGACCAGCTTTCAGGGTGGTCCCTAGGAAGGGAGCAGGTCCACTGGAAACCGAGGGGGCCTACTCTTAAGTAATTGCCTTTCTGGAAACTGCAGGGGGACCGCCTCTGAAGAACATCTCTGTAGCACAAGCTATTGGCTATGCTTTGTGTTCTTTGGTTAATGGGTTAGGTAGAAAGCAAACCTTTCCTGCCTACTGTGTCATGTACTCTGAGAACTTAGGAGCAGATCTTGGGGGGTCCGAAGTTCTGAGGGACCATCAGCCATCTGGTGATTAGTGGGGACTCACACTTGGCCTTGCCTGGCCTCACAGCCCAGAATTTTAACCTCCAGGTTGTGCTGCCCTCACTGCACCCATGCTGATCTGCACAGGACCTCATGCTGATGCTCTGGGGGCCCTTAGACCCCACTTGGCTGGAGGGTCCTCATCCAGAGGGGGTTGATTTAATTCCCAGGTGAGTCAGTTTAGGTTGTCATTTTTTTATATTAAAAAAATTGGAAACGTAGATAAATAAAAGAAGAAAGCAAAATTATCTGTAATCTCCACTCCCCTAAACTATTTTTAATGGTAATTTTTTCTTTATGTTTTTATTTTCCTCCTCTCTCCCTCCCTCCCTTCCTTCCTTCCTTCCTTCCTTCCTCCTTCCCTCCTCCCTTTATTTCCCTCCCTCCCTTCCTACCCATGCATCCATCCATCCATCCATCCTAAAATAGGATTACCTGCTAGACATGTTTTGTAACTTATATTTGTGTGTGTGTATTACAATGGAGGGGGCAAATGCATCCCTAGGGGTACCCCAGAAAGCTACAGCATAAACATGAGGCTTTTTCCTGGAGTATCACTCTTACTTAGTGGGAAATATTTTCTAATATTCTTTGGAAACAAACAAATATGGACATATTGTAGATTAGATGTGAGATTTGCATCCAGAATCTTTTCAGCAACCATAAAGAAATCTTCAGTTTCTGGGGATGTGAGTTCACTCTCCTGTCTGTTCTTGGGGGCAGTTTGCGAAGTAGTGACAATATATTGTGAACATTTTCCTTTGCCTGGAGATGTTCTTTTCTCTTGGTAACTTTTAGCGGTTGCATCCTCTACAGAGGTTCCTTATCTCATTTCTCCTGTGATTAATCTTCCAGTTCGTTTTTGACTTTTTTTTTTTTTTTTTTTTTTTTTTTGCCACGATCAACCCTATTCAGATGACTTTGGGATTCAATCTCTGAACACATCTCTGATGGTTGTCTTTGGATAAATTGAGATTATAGAAATAACAGTAGCAGGTGCCACAGGCTGAATATTGATTATGAATTATCATCAGCACTTTTTACGTATGAACTTGTGTAATCCTATGATGTAGGTACAGAGATGGAAACTGAGGCCCCAAGAGTTATGACCTGGTCCGTGGCCACGTACCTCAGCCAGCTGGTTGTGGGCTTGTTTGGGGGTACAAGAGGGATCCAAACAGGACTGCTTACATGCACGGACAGCTGGGTGTGAGGGCAGTTCTCAAATGTAGGAGGGCTGTCTTCTGTGGGATGGGTGCTGCCCAGAGTCATGACGTGGCAGAAGTAAATTACTTCCCAAAGCCACAAAAGATAAGATAGTCTTCGCTATGGATTTTGGATTTTGGAACCATCTGTGATAAAGACTTCTTGAAACTTTGTGGCCTTGGCCCCAATCAAATAAATGACATAATGGCATCTTGTTGGAGTCTTGGTCTTACTGTTGTGAGTGAATTTGGGTTTCATAGAGCTTGAACTTGGGCACATATGACTTAAGAGGGTCCTGTAAGAAGAGGAGTATGGCCTTTGGTATTAGCAGAAGGATGGGTCAAAATCCACACTCTTCTATCTGCCCAGGTGCTTAAGCTACTTGGAACCTGTTGTATCATCTGGAAAGTGATAACGATTGCCAGACCATGAGGTATTAGGGTTAAGGGAGGGAAGTGTAAGGCACCGAGTCCAGTTTGTGATGTTTGGCAGCTCCTTTTCTTTTCACTTCCAATTACCCCTCTTCATTAACACAACATCTCCTGACTTTGGGGCTGCAGTTGCCATGTTCCCAAGGTTTGAGGAGACCTTCTCTGAAGGTGTTCAACTTCTGTGAGCCTTGATGCCTGAGAGTATTATCTAAAATGGGCACCAAATCCCACTGCGTGAGGAGAAATTGTGGGGGATGTAAGCATGAGAGCTTTTCCTTAAGACATGTTGGCCTGTGTGAAGATGCTCTTCTATCCTCTGAATCACAACTGTCTCTAGAAGAGAATGATTTCAGTTAAGTTAGAGCAGGAGATCATGAGAGAAGAGAGAGATCCCGTACAACCAACCAAAGCCAGCCTTTCCTGGAGGAGAATAATGGTCCTGGTGGCCATTTCTCCTTGCTGGTGAGACCATCCCCGCTCATTAAATTCTTCCTCCAGGAATTATTTACTGAGCACTAGCTCATCTTTGAACTCTACCACTCTCCAGCCTAGCTCATGTCTCTTCCATTGCTGTACACCTGCTACATACAGCTCGGTCTCATCATCAAATGCTCATCTTCTGATTTCACGCCTCAGCCTGTTTCTCAGGCTCATCTTATCCTGCAAACCATTCTCCCCCAAAACGATCTCTTTCCTTGTTCTCTGATCCTGCATTCTCATTAGAGTTTAGACTTGATACTGAAATTGTTTTCATAGCTCAGACCTGGGCCTCTGTAACATCAATGATAACCTCCAATTTGGCTTCCTTGTACCTGGCTGCTGGGAGTCTGTTCCTATGATAGTGGACTTCAGGCAGGATGAAGTCACCTTTGTTGATAGTCTCACTCTGGGCTCGTTCATTGGACCGAGCCAGTATAATGCAATGGTTAAAACCCAGGGCTTTAGAGACAGATGCCTGGGTGGGAATTCCTTGTTTTACTTTGACCATGTTAGAACCTCTCCGTGCCTCAATTTTCTTAACTATAAAATAGTGATAATAATAGGACTCAGCTCTCAGGTTGTTATAGGAGGTCCATAAAATAAAGTACGTATTACAGAGAATTGTTCAGCACACTTATTAAATAATAAAGAGAGGATAAATGTACTGGGGTGGGACTTAGACCCTCAGCCTCTTTCTGACCACTGAGTTTGCCACCAGTCTTTTGATTTCTTTTGGAAGATATGTGTGTAGCACTTAGCCTTTGCTCTCCCCTGGAATTTGGCATTTCAGCTTTGCCCTTGAGAGTGTGGTCGGGGTGAGTGAGGCCTTCTTTTCCTTTAAACCAGGGTTTTCAACCACAGCACTATGGATGCTTGGGCCCCATTAAATTTGTTGTTTTGGGGATGGTCCTGTGCTTGGTAGGATGGTTAGTGACATCCCTGCCTGCTAGATGCTGGAAGCACCCCTCCCCCCACCAAAACACACTCACACTTGTAATAATGAAAAATGTCTTCAGATGGTGCCAAATGTCCCCTGAGGGGGACTGTGTCCTGGTTGAGAACCATGGCTTTGGGCAGTGCCTGTGTTGAAGCAAAGGTTTAGGTTGCCAGTACCTGGCAGTCTCAGTAGTGGGGGCTTGCTGTCCCTCCATTTCCATGAGATCCTGTTGGTAACTGATCCGCCTTCCCAGTGATAGTAGGTATCCACGAACCAGAGTTTTACAGATGGGACAGACAGCCAGGTTGCTAGGTCTCAGGAGAGGGCTCACATTTGACTCTCTGCTTGCTCAGGGAGAGTTTTTAGGGATACTGTGGGAGAGGAAGCACTGTGCAAGGAGTCTTGGCACCTGGGGGTTCATTCCTATGCGTCATCACTCCCTGTGTTCTCGGCCTCAGTTTCCTGCCCTGTAAAATGGGGATAACTGACATTATTCCCATCCTCTCTCTCCAGGGTGGGGGAGAAGCCAGTGTTAATGCAGTAGGTGTGCAGCTGGGTATGTGAGGTTGAGGGAGAGGCTCAAACGTGCCAAGTTCCACACCGGAGATAGACCCAGTCAAAGGGAGATCCCATTACAAAGAGAGGCACTGCCAATTTCCCCCTCCCAGCAGCTCCCTGGAGCAATTTTCAGCTTTTAGGCCCCAGGGCATAAACCTAGAGATAATTCTGTCCGAGCTGGGGAGGAGACACCAGCAGGAATGAGGCAGGAGGAGAAACCTGGGAAACCCACTGAAACTCCCTGGTGATGCCGGCCAGCCAGCGGCAAAGAAAATTGGCTTTCGGAAAACTCAGCGAGCATACAGCTTTTCAGGAAAACAGCACTCTGTGAAGCCACTCCAGCGCTCCCAAGTCCGTGTGGGTCAGACCTGGTCTGGACATCCTGTTGTCTGGGGCTCCATTTTCTTTTACCCGGATCCTAGCCCGTTATTCTGCAATGTCCACCATACTGTCTACACTGTGTATGGGGCCCTCCTTTCACCCTTGTGTTGATCGGTGGTCGCGTCTGTTGTAGAGAGGAGGCAACAAAGAGGTGAAAGGACTTGCCCAGAGCCAGGGATGTGGCTGTTCCAGGATCTTCTCCGGCTTTGTGACCAATAGCAACACGATGCTTTCAAAGCCCTGAATTTTCTCATATGCCAAATGGGGACAGTAAACACCTCAGAGGCTGGGGATCTCGATTCCACAAGAAAATGCATGGGGAGGCTCCCAGCATGGCGCCTGGTGCACGCGCGTGCACACACACACACACACACACACACACACACACACAGTGTCCCATTTGGGGCGACTCAGTGATAGCACAGGACATCAGCTCCCATGAGTTTTTCCAGGAATAGCACTGGCTTGCCCTGATCTCATCTACGGTCTGTCTCAGGCCCTGTACGGTAAATGTTTGGGGGTGCAGCTGTCTGGCTCGGGATGTCACCTGGGGAGGACAGAGAGTATGAGAGTCAGGAATGGAATGCGTGATTTCATAGTCTGGCCTCAAACCAGCTAAGCACACTGCCTGGCAACTTGGTAGGTAATCATTACTGGTAAGAAGATAAAAAGGATCATTGAGAGTGAGAAAGGACTCTGAGACATTAGGCCAGGGAAGACAAATGGGTTCCAGTTTGTGTCCATCTGCAAGTGATTGATAGTGGCTACGTGGGGTCCTGCATAGAAGGGAGAGTCCGATCAGTGGGGTTGGCCTGCTCAGCAGGAGAGGGTGCTGGGATCAACTGGTGATGTCTGCTGTGGCCACAAGAAAGGCAAGGAGCGGTGTCCTTGCTGTTTATTTGCTCTCTGGGGCTTAGGACTTGCTCACTGGTGTGTCACCTAGCAAGTCATAAAATCACAAAATCTTTTTTGGAAAAAAAAAAATTTTTTTTTTTAAAGATTTTATTTATGTATTAGAGAGAGAGCATGAGCAGGGGCAGAGAGAGAGAGGGAGAAGCAGACTCTTCGCTGAGCAGGGAGCCCAGCTCAGGGCTCTATCCCGGGACTTGGGGATCACAACCTGAGCGAAGGCAGACCCTTAACTGAGCCACCCACCTGCCCCTCGGAATAGATCTTTGAAGGGTGTCTGATTCTTGAATTTCATCCCTGAGAACGTGAGTTTTGCTTGCGTGTCCTCAATGAGGAGGAACTTGCTCTCCCAAAAGCAGCACGTTGTGTCTTTGGGCACTCCTCCTGGGTAGTGCTTACACCCCTGAGGGGGAAGAAGGCCTTAGAAGCCCCTCTAAGTGGGTCCTTCTCAACAGGCCCCCATCTGCGGAGCTTCTAGGAAATACTGATCGATGCCCGCACTCCTGAGTCATGGGATTTAAGTATCTGGGTGGGTGGGCACACCATCCCCAGCCTTGCTCATTAGTGTTTTTCTTCAAACTCTTCACATGGTGTTAATGTGCAGCCTGGGCTGAGAACTACTGACCACCCCCCCCCTTTTTTTCCCCGAAACAGAAGCCAGAATGGGCACAACTGTCCAGGGTTACAGAGGGTTAGTGGCATGAGGACGGGGAAACCCAGGGAGAAGGACCCTTTATGAAGTGCCAGCCCTATGTGAGGCTCTTTTACTCTCACGCCGAGACTCTTCCTGTCCCACAAACTCTGCTTGAAACCCCCTGTGGCTTCGTGTCACACTTAGTATCAGCCCAGGCAGGTGGTGGCCTGCGAGGCCCTGAAGCTCAGGTCTGGGTGTGAGCAGACCCCTCCCTCCCCTCCGATGTGTCTCATCCACCCACCCCCTTTTAGCCTCCTCATTTCCCACTCCAGTTGCCGCCATGCTGTGGGCCCGGGAACGTGCCTGCTGTCTCTTTCAGGGGCCCTCATGGCAGTGTTCCCCACGTCTTCCTGGCTGCTTCTTAGGCCTTTGCCCAGAGCCCCCTATCCCGCTGTCCTGCCTCACGTCCTCTGTCCTTATCACCGCCTGAAACTGTTCGTAGTTCCTTGTTCTGTTTGCCCACACCCTGGAACCTGAGCTTCAGGAGGTAAGGTCCCTCTCTGTGTGGTGCCTGGCTCCGTCCTTACGCCTGGAGCAGAGCCTGTCACCAAAAGACGTTTGTTGAAGGGGATGAGTGGAAAGAACAGCCCTGACACAAAGCTTGTATTTCCCCCAAGTTACAGTTGACTAGAATTTGGGTTTACTGCCTTCTAGTACTATCTTATTTCCAGTTATGAACTTTTTACCTTTTGTCATGACAGCCCTAAATGTTTGTGTTTGTGTATGTGTGTGTGTGTATTTGGGGAAATCATAGTAATCCTCAGGTGTGGGATTTAGCTTGCTCTAATGAAAAAAGTACAGATGTACAGATTTTTTTAAAAAGATTTTATTTATTTATTTGACAGAGAGAGAGAGATCACAAGTAGGCAGAGGCAGGCAGAGAGTGGGGGGGTGGGGGGAAGC